>NW_004567106.1:21993466-21996465 GCF_000260355.1 Condylura cristata | reverse complement strand
AGAAAGCAATCCCATTTACAATAGAATAAAAAAAAAAGAGTAACATACCTAGGAATAAATTTAACAAGGAATTGAAAGATCTATACACTGAAAACTATAAATCACTGATAAAAGTATTTGAAGAATGCACAAAGAACTAGAAAGCTAGCCCATTTCTGTGCCCAATTCAAGGCACAGGTGAGTCTCAGAAAGATCACAGCAGGTATTCAGTGTTCAGCTCAGAGACCATTTTCTGTTTATGCTTATCAGTTCCTGTATATTTCCATGTGATTCAACTGTTAACAAACGGAGTAAGTTCTAACTTGTAAACATACAACCTATCTTCTTACCTGAGGCACAAAAGCACTAAAATCTAGTTTTTTATCTTACACTCCTCTTCCCCTTCCTCTGGAAATAGATTATCTAACAAGTACCCAATATTTGCTGACATCTTTGGTTTCCTTCCAAACAGTTTCTATTAGGTTTTCCTGCTAAAATTGGGATTTATATGTGTTCCAACTGCAGGTGGCATGAGTCTTAATTTGTCAGTACTGGTTTTGGCTATTGTTTTTAACCTGGAAGTGAACAGACTACCACATATCATGAATCATGTTGAAGGAAAAGCCTAAAGAATAGTTCCTTTGAGGGAGTAGTTTCATGTGGGAAACCATTTTCTCTTTTTATCTATTGTGCTCCTAGGATTCCAGCCAGGATCACATCTGTTTAGATAGTTGCTATGTCTTAGTGTCTAGCATGGTGACGTGAACATGTAGACATTAGATAAATGCTATATCATGATAGTTGTGGCTATCGTTACTAGGGTGACTATGAAGAGTACTCAAAAATGATTTGGTGCAGTGACTTCATGGTAAAATATGTTTTGGCTCTAGATTTTTCTCTTAATAGAAGCCTTGAATTAACCTTGAATAGTCAAAGAATATAGAGAATCGGTAAGAAATAATAAAGGGGACGTAGTACATAAATTTTACTTTATCATGGAGGAATTAAAGAGTTGGGGAGATTTGACAAGTTGGCCTCAGATCTAGGAGGAAACAAGTTTTCTAATCCTATACATAGTGGTATACTAAAAAAAAAAAAAGCTGTTTTTTACTAAAATAAGATAATAATTTACAACTCTTATTCAACATTGCATTTCAGAATTAAGTTTAAATTCACAAAGGAATGTAAAGAATACTGAAAATAATTGATAGATTACTTTCCAAATTGGAGATTTTGATAGAGTGGGTGGGCACATCCATTTTATAATAAAAGCCAGAGCTAAGAGAACACAATCTAATTAAGTCTAGTTGGGTAACCAATTTCAACTTTAGTTAACAAAGGAAAGTGACAGAATTTAAGTGAGTAGGATTTCAGGGTGTGTGTGCATACTGACTTTGGGGTATTACAAAAAAATTAGAAATGTGTCTCCTGGTGAGAAGGCTAGTGTTGAAAGCAAATCCTCTTAATAGTGATTCAGGTATTGATTTCTGTTGGGATTCAGGGAAAATATTGGAGATTTCATAACATACAACATCATGTGTATTCTGACATTAGTGATTTTCATTGACGGAGGTAAATTGATGTAGTATTAAGATGAAAATTCTATATATCCCAAAGTAGGCTTGATGCAAAATGCAGCTACCACAACAAACCTCAAAAGACATTTGTTCATTTGGTTAATTTTGTGGCCAAATGTTTTATTTCACAATCTGGAAGTCAACCAATTCCCTGTTCCCTTACTGCATTTCAACACTGAATAAATACAGTGCTGGACTTGGCCCACTGAAAACGACCTGCTATCACTCATGCAGGCAAAGCCACGATTCTGAATTGATTTGGTCCTCCTTCTGGATTGTGGTAGGGAAAATAAACGCACACAGTGACTTATGTCTGTTTCTTCAGGTGACTTTCACCTTGGCTGACTTGATTTGTGCTGAGGGGACCACAGAGAGACCTTCATCTGCTTCCCAGTAACCAAAGGTCAAGCTATTTTCATGCTTTTTGGTCTCATTTTCCTTCCTTCTGGGGTTGATACTGTTCTTTCAGGCCTTATATTATTGTCACACCTCCTTTTTTTGTTTTTTCAACCATTTTCACCTTGTGATTAATTGCAGGTCTCTTTTAAGAATAGAATAAATCTATTTAACTATTTTACAAAAGAGAAATTCTCATGGAGAGTCTGCTTTTCCCCCTCGCCCCAGCCAAGCTGATCGGTTTGCTGTTCTTCAAAGGTATGAGATAGCTTCATCTCTTTACTTTTGTCTGTGAAGGTGCCTTTGCCTAAAATGTTCATTGTTTCTTCTGTATCTGATTGGTTTTTATTAACCTTAGTCAATAGTGAAGATGGAACTTAGTCATGATTATCTCCAAAAAACATTTCCTGCCTCATGACTTCCTATTACCTTGTATCTTGGCTCATTATTTTACTCCTCACACTATGTCATTTATGACACTTCTGTTGTCCACATAAACCCCACCACCATCTCATAAACTGACTTCAAGAACAATACAGTTGTTTTTCTTCATATTGCCTGTACCAAGTGTAGGGTCTGACACATTCACAATCAGTATAAAACGTTGTAACTGAAGAAATGGATGGACATTTGGAGGAAGAATCAATTTGCTGGGTTGTTAATTTCAAACATATTTTTGATAGAAAGTAGTTATGTGATATAGATAATATAGACCTACAATCATACTACATGAGGTGTGCCCTAGAGAACTATGCTTTTTAAATTATTGTTATTATTATTGTTATTATTTTATCATTATATTTTAACATCATGTGTCACATTTGTACAATGTACACTTTTTCATCTAGGGTGTGGTCCCCACGAAGTTCCCAACACCAGTTCACCCATGTGCCATCACCATAGTTCCTTGTGCTCTTCCCACTCCTGTTTTGATCCTGTTTCCTCCAGTCCCCCTTGCAGAATGTCTTTGGTTTATAGTTCTCTGTTCTTATTTGGATCCTAAAGAAGTATCTTAATGCGTCCCTCATTCCAGTTTACTCTTATGTG
>NW_004567106.1:21962777-21993046 GCF_000260355.1 Condylura cristata | reverse complement strand
TGAACCTTTCATATGTATTTGTCATAGTAAGCAATATAGCACTTTTTATAAAATAATACAGAGCTGAGATGTTATATAAATGTTCAAGTAAATATCCATCCTAAGCTTGGCAAAACTGATTTGGCAAAGATCAAACAGAATTATCAGACAGGGTACAGCAGAAAAAGGATTTTATAATTTAAAGGATGTGGATCAGCAAAGAATAATAGAATTTCAGAGCCGAATAAGTTCTTAGGATTATGAGTGTCCTTTGATTTAAATCAACTTGGCTGAGGTGTGATAGACTGTAATCAAATTAAAAAAATCATATAGTCATATATACCTGTCTGGAATTCAGGATACTCAGATTGATACTTTCCACCATTAACTTCTCAACACTTCCTGGAGCAGGAAGAGGCTAACACCATTGGTGAACAGGTGTGCATAGTCCAGGACAGAAAGAAAAAAGTAGTGAAGTGGAGGCACTAAGGAACACGTGTAGACTCAAAATGCCAGCTAATTATGCTGACAGACATCACGAATATCTGCTTCCCAACCGCCACCCCCCTTCCTTTGATAAGAAAACTTCAGTTTTTCTCAATGAATTATTTTTTTCCAGATTCTCAGTCCTTGTGGTTTAAATGGAGTCTTTCTATCTGGAGGCAGTTTTGTTGCTAAACTTTATTTCTAAATTTACTGTCCCTACATTTTAGACATTGGTAAAACAAACATTTTAAAGTGGAGAAAAGATTATTTCCGTATTTAAGCTTTGGAAGCTGTGAGATCTGACTTGTTGAAGACTATCATCTTTAGTAGCATATGTGTTTTCAGTTAAATATTTATTGATGCCTTTTCCACTTTGATGTTGTGAACCTTTGCTTTCACCTGCTAAGATCATCTCTAATATGTTTAAATTTCATTTCCAGTTCCCCTACATGCATCATTTCCATCACTAGGTTCTGCTAGACCCCTTTCCACACAGCTTCTTCTGGTCCACACTGCAGATTCTGGGTGGTAATAGTCTGATTTTCCTTTGGTCAAGTGCATTTAAAAAAATAATATGTATCGATCTATATATTTATACATAAATACATTTTAAAACATTGTTCATTTTTGTAGAATGTTTGCTTTTTCCTCTCAGGTGTAGTCCCCACAAAATTCCCACTATCAATTTAACCAGGAACCACCACCATAGTCCCTTGTCCTCTTCGCTCCCTGGTCAAGAGCATTTTTGAGCATTATTTTCTGTTTTACAGAAGAAGGCTGGTTCTACAGGTAGATACTACTGGGTCTGAAAACTGACTGTCTCACCTGTTACCTACATGACCTTGGGAAAGCCACTTAATATCTTGAAACATATATTTTCATCTAAATAATCTATTATCATTCATATAGATCCCACATGAATATTGTATTTGTATACAAATATAGATATCATATGTCTGGTTTAACAGAGTTCATGGCATTGCGTGAACACTATAGACACATTAGATGTTCTTATTCCAAAGCAGTTGCTGTTGGTACTCTTTCCTCTATATTTTACTTACTTTGGTTTAAATAGAATTGTTATAGTCTTAAATTTTAAAAAAAATATTGCATTTTGAGTCCTCCCTGGTGGCACAACAGGGTAAAGCACTGCATTATGAAGCTCTCAGAAGCCACTGCAGCATGAGTTTGATCCCCGGGCCAGGAAACTGACCCACATGGCGTGGCAGACCTCTCCTGACCCACCCGCTGCTCCCCTCAGCAGTGTACTTTGTCAATCTGCCTGTTCTGTTCCCATTATGCCTCTGGTGAATCTCTCACTCACCACACCTTTGGCCTGTACCCCAGTTCTGAAAGCATAAATAAATAAATCTTTTACTTTTTCTTAAAAGGGTGTCAGCCAGACACTGCTTTGCTATATACTTTATGTACAAGTATTTTATTCACTCAAAATGGAATTATTGATCACCTACTGTGGTGTAGCAATGGGGTAGGTGCTAGAATATGAAGATGAATACAATATGATCTCTGCTTTCTTTTAAATTACAGATTAATGAAGTAGATGATTAGTGTTAGACAGATTGAGGCTAACTGCCAAGCATGTGACTGATGGAGTCAGAAGTTAGCATGGAACCTGACGACGAGACTAGTAAAATGGGAATGTGAATAACTCTCTCAACAGGAGCTTTGTTCTATATGAAAAACAGAATGCATTTGATTATGATCTAAAAAAATTAATATTATCAGTTTCTCTTGGATCTGAATACCAACAGCAAATGCTTTGGAGTGAGAACATCTAATGTTTATAATGCTCACTCAGTGCCATGAACTCTGTTAAACTAGACATATTACATATGATATCTATATTTGTGTATAAACACAACATTCTTGTGGATACATATGAATGGTAATAGACTATTTAGGTGAAAAAATTATGCTTCAAGGTATTAAGTGGCTTTCCCAAGGTCACGTGGGTAACAGGTGGTACAGCAGACCACTCAGGAGCACTTCTCCTGGCTTGTCTTTTGAAGGTGACTATATTCCCTTTTCCAACATAATTCAGACTTTTCCTTCTATCATTTCTCTCTTCCAAAAAATGGGTGGTAAGAGCTTGGGGAATGTAATTCCCCAGACTTTAGAAAGGTGTGGCCATTAGTGTGAGAGCAGACAATCCATCTCTGCAGTGTCAGAGGTTAGTAAATTGGCCACATTTATTGATGACCCACCCTGTCAGTCACTGTAGTCTGTTTCTTTGAAGTCTTATGACAACTTGGCATCAGATGTAGTGAGTGAGAAGGTAAGAGCACTTTTTTTTTTTCCATCTGCATCTTACACTTTTACACTAATGCCAAGAGAGGGGACTGACCCACTTCTCTGCCGCAGAAGTAACAGTGGACCTGAGTTACAAGAGACCCCTTTTCTGAACTGCACACATTGGCTCTCTAATCTCTTTCGTGTAATTGTTGGTTATAACTAAGAGTCAAAACCTGTTTATTTTCCATGACATTTCACTGTAGATGGCATCTCTTATTTCAGAAACTCTTGTAAAAGAATCATTGGGGAAAGTGTGTTCAGGAGATGTATAACGATTTGTATAGGCTTAAAATTCTTAAAGAGAGCGATGGACTCTCAAAGTAATTGTTTATAACTATGATAGAAGCTATGTAAAATGAATATACTGTTGATAGATGGCAGTCCACAAAAATTACTCAAGGCAAAAAATACTAGGGATTTTTTTATTGATATGATCAATTTTTAAAAATTGATAGAAACATTTTAAAAATAGTAACTTTTTGGTCAACTTTGAGAAAAATTTATACCTTGTGAATTGTAACATAGTATGAAAATATGTTGAAATGAAGGAAGGTGCTATTGCAATGAAAATGAAAAGTAGTTATGGGATGTGAAACAAAGAGAACTTAGCAGAAAATGTGCTAGTGGTTACCAGAAGAATTTTAGGAAGAAAAAAAGATTGAGAGTGAGAGTGAGAATAAAGAGTGTGTGAGAAAGACTGACTGTATATGGAAAATACAAATAACATATTCTAGTCCTTAGAAAAAAATATTAAAAACAGTCGTGTCCAAAACACCTCAGACAGAAGACTTCAGTCCAACTTCAGTTCTTTATAATTTCAGATTCCCTCAAATAATCTCTGCTTACTAATTTGATTTCTACATGCTTTGATGTTGGAAGTGGAATATCCTACACAGAAGAAATGACCTTTTTGAGTATGAAAAGAGGTGTTCTAAAGTAAATATACATCAATAAATCTGAACTATATATTGCTTTATAGTTGTCCTTATGAATGTGTTTTGATATCAGAGTCACAGCTTTCTTGAGGCATCGCTGTAGAATTAGTATATTAAAATTGAGGACACATAAATCTAAGAGCCAAGTATTAGGCCACTATGGCAACTTCACCAAGACATACAACACCAAGGGATCTGTCATTATTTGGGTTAGCCTCATCTTGTTGTCCGCACAAATGAACAGTGCAGAGTGAATTTCGTTCTAAATACAGATGAGAAAGTCCTGTGTGCTACTAGGTGTTGAAGTGTTGTAATTCTGGTTAGTTATCTTGTATGGACGATGTTATGTGGTGCTCTCATTTGGCATCTGAGATGATTTAAACATCTATTAAACAAATAACAACAAAAGTACCCTCTAGATGCAGGAGCATATAGTTTTTTTTTTATAATTATTTATTTATTCATACAGAACTGGGGTACAGACCACAGATGCGGAGGGTGAGAGAATTCACCAGGGACAGAGTGGAGAGCAGAACAGGCAGATTGATGAAGTACACTGCTGAGGGGAGCAGCGGGCGGGTCAGGAGAGGTCTGCCACACCATGTAGTCACCTCCGGGGCAGGCGGGAATTGAACTCATGCGGAAGTGGCTTAAGTTTCTTAGTGCAGTGCTTTAACCTGCTGTGCCACCAGGGAGGGCCAGGAGCATATAGTTTTAATTAGTAATAAACATCAGAGGATGTTTTCAGGAAGATAAATGACTTTTTAAAATTCATACGATATAAGCAACAGTTGTGTATGATAAAATGATGATTTTTCACTCTCTTGGTCAAAGTCCCTGTGTGTCTCAAAATAAACATCATCAGGCCCTCCTTGGTGGCGCTGTGGGTTAAAGCATATCACTGAGAAGCTAAAGCCACTTTGGTATGAATTCAATCCCTGCCCCAGAGGTGATCCACATGGCTGGCAGACCTCTTCTGACCCACCAGCTTCTCTACTTAGCAGTGTACTTCATTAATTCTGCCTGTTCTGCTCACTGCTGTGTCTCTGGTGAATCCTCTCACTCCCGGGCACCTCTGGCCTGTACCCCAGCTCTGTATGCATAAGTAAATAAATCTTAAAAATAATAAACATCATCAAATGTGAGCTAATAAAACATAATAATTTGCTAATTCCAAAGATTTTTCACTCCAAACTTGGTTAAGAAATAAGATGATGTTGTGGAAGCCAAAAGTCTACCTTTTGTGGTTTGCAGTCATCAACTGAATCACTCAGATTGCTAAAGGAAATGATCTCTAGCTATTCTTAGATATTTCATCCAAAGTCTCAGCTTCTTTCTGTTCATTTGGTAAAAATTGTATCATGCCAATCTGTCATCATTCTATCATCATTTTGACTGAAATTCAAAAGAAAATCTCTTGTTGATAGTTTGGAAGGAAACACAAACTTGTAAAAGCCCTTCATAAGAACTTCCAGTAAACAAGGTCCCTGGCCAGAAGTCAAAACATGAATTCATTGTGATACTCAATGACCCACAAATTCTTCTATCTCCTCTTAAGTTGGCTGCTATGTTGCAGTTTGGAAAATATAAAATGTAAATACATAGAAGGAGCTAGGTGGTATGGGGGTTTGGTAAAGCAACCTTTCATTTCTGGAAATCTGAATGAAAAAATGCCAAAATCAAAGTCCAAAAGTGTTAGGTGGAATGAACCCAGTTTCTGGATATTTGGCTGTACAAACTCAAAAGCTCTGAGCCAAGGGCAGTGTGATTGGCATCTTGCAGAGATGGCTGTAATGGAAATAGCGGATATGTGGATCAGGGCTGAGGTGAGCGAACAGAAATCCTTGAATCCCTGGAGAACAAATTTGGAGAGAGGAGAAATAGTATTTTGGCACTCAGGAGAGTTTCTGGGTTCAGCATATCATATCGAATAAAAGATAATGTGCACTTGGCAATAAAGATGAAACATGACTCATTAATTGAGATAAATCTGATTCCCCTTAAAAGAAGTTCTGTCTCAGGTTGCAGACTTGAGAAATTTTGTATGCAAAGAAACAATTTATTTAATTATAAACAAGAATAGGGATGCACTTGAATAGTATCATAAGGGAAAGTAGTAGAGAAAATGTAAAAGGTTTCAGAACAGTATAATAGTTAAGGGTAATAAATTACCAAAGTATGAACCTACTAATTTATAAACATGTGATATATGATTCTTCTGGTTGACTTCTGTTTTATCTAAGTTAGTATTTTTGTTAGATAAGCATCTACCAGTAAATTCCAAAACGAAAAGAAAAATTTCCACAAGAGCAAATCCTCATTGCCATAAAAACCAGACTTTAATCTTGAGCTCTAAACATGTGATAATAAAGAAAGCAAATATGTAGAAGAGTCAAATGGGTTTAGCTGAATCTAATGATAAAGTTCTAGGCACTTTTTTTTTTTTCTGCAATCTGAAATGTATGGCTTATGTATCCATGTTAAAACAGTAAGATGCTATGTGCTTCTGGAAGATCTCCATTTTTAGATGCTTTATCTCAGCACTATTCAAAGTGTGGTCCTTAGCCCTAACTAGGGGTAGATGAGCTTGTCATGAACAAAACTGAGCCTAAGTGTTTGGGAACTTGTATGGTGGTTTCAGAGTGATTTCAGGTATGTTGAATCTAATAATCAAATAAAAGGACTTATTTTATATTTAAAAAATACCTGTGAGATGAAGTTATGACAGGGAAGATCTTACATAGTGGGAAGTTGGGGTCAGAAAGCTGTTACTATGGGACTCTCCCCTGGTGGTGCAAGGGTTAAAGCATAGCACTGGCAAGCTAGCTGCAGCAGCTTCAACATGAATTCGATCCCAGGTCAAGGAGGTGACCCACATGGTGCCACAGACAGACTTCTCCTGTCTTGCCCACTGCTCCCCTTAGCAGTGTACATCATCAATCTGCCTGTTCTGTTCCCCACTCTGTCTCTGGTGAATCCTTTCACCCCCCCTATTTCTGGCCTGTACTCCAGTTTTGTATAGAACTGGAGTACAGCCAGAGATGCGGAGGGTCAGAGGATTCACCAGAGACAGAGCGGGGAGCAGAACAGGCAGATTAATGAAGTACACTCCTGAGGGGAGCAGCGGGTGGGTCAGGAGAGATCTGCCACGCCATGTGGATCTCCTCCGGGGCAGGCAGGAATCGAACTCATGCGGAAGTGGCATTAGCTTTTTAGTGCAGGGCTTTAACCCACTGTGTCACCAGGGAGTGCCTAAATAAATCTTTTTTAAAAAGCCGTTACTATGGAATTATTGCAGAAAAGTTAGAGGGAAAAATTGCTTTCCTAAGATTCTTTTGTATTATCAGCCATATTAATCTATAATTTTCTTTCTTTCTTTTTTTTTTTTTTTTGGTGACACCTTCATATGCTTTTTGATATCAGAGTAATAAATGTGTGCATAAGGATCCCCCCCACAATTTTTATAAGAGTTTGAAAGGACACTCTATTGAATGGGAGAACATATTTGTATATCATACACATGACAAGGACCTAGTTAATATCTAATGACCTACAAAGAACTCATACATCTCAACAAAATGAAAACAAGTAACCCATTCTAAAAAATGGGCAGAACATACAAACGGTTAATAGATACATGAAAGAAAAAAATGCTCATCATCACTTATCATAATGGAAATGTAAATCCACACCTCAACCAAATCACCCATATCAAAAAGATCAGAAAAAAGTGTTGGCTAAGATATAGAGCAAAATGAACCTTACACAGTGCTGATGGGAATGTAGTCTGGGTCAGCCCTCTAAGGAAGGCTAAAAGTATTAAAAATAGATCTACCATAATATCTAGTAATCTTAGTCTAGTTATCTACCTGAAGAGTGAAAAAGCAGGCCCTCCCTGGTGGCACAGCAGGTTAAAGCACAGCACTGAGAAGCTAAAGCCACTTCCGCATGAGTTAGATTCCCGCCTGCCCCGGAGGTGACCACATGGTGTGGCAGACCTCTCCTGGCCCGCCCGCTGCTCCCCTCAGTAGTGTACTTCATAGGTCTGCCTCTTCTGCTCCCCACTCATTCTCTTGTGAAGCCTCTCACCACCCCTGAGCGTCTGGCCTGTACCCCAGTTCTGTATGCACAAATAAATAAGTCTTTAAAAAAAAAAGTGAAAACACTATTTTGAAGATATAGGTGTGTTCCTTTGTTCATTGCAGTGCTGTTTGCAATGGCCAAGCTACTGAAAACAATCTAAATACACAAGAACAAATGAGTGGGTTCAGAAAATGTGGTATAAACAGAATGTAGTACTACTCAGCAATGCATAAATAAATAGATAATAAATAAATAATACATAAACAAATAGCAGAATCTTATCATTTACATAAAAAGATGAAGCTTATGCTAATCAAAATAAATTAAAAGGAGAAAGATAAATTCCAATTGATTTCACTCATGGGGAATATAAAGAAAGAACAAAGGAACAGGACACTTTAAAGCAAAACAGACCCTAGAAATCTGTGGTGTAGTAATATACATCTAAAGAGATATGCACCTTCACCCTTAAATCATATACAATATTGTAAACCACCATTAACTTGATTGAAAATTATACAATTCAAAAACTGAAAATAGAAAAAGGAAGAGAATAAGGAAGAAAAAAGGAATGAAGAAAGACAGGACTAAGAGAATGATGGTGGAAGATGGGGGAAGAATAGAGGAAGGAGGCTGATATTACAAACACACACACACATACTCACACACAAATAAAATAATATACTTAATTGTTACTAACAATATATGAAAATATTACTTCCCAAAACCAGTAAATTATGAATCAGGTAATTCTGAGTTCAAGTAATTGAACTGTTCAAGACTGACAACCATAATGATTTCCAAACTATATGTATTCTAAAATTTGAAAATGACAGGTGTGCTCTGAGGAATGATATGGAAGGAAAGGAAGAAAATCTATATTGTAATGAGGTACCACAGAAAGTTTCTATATAAGTAATGGTCTTAGCAAATTGTTGTCACAGATCACTGCATCAGTAATGATAACTAATTTATGTGTAACAGAAGGTAGAAAATTATAATCTCCATATAAATGAAATAAGAATGATTAAAATTATTCAAAATATACCAAACTCATTTTTTTCTGAGTTTCATAGTTAGATGAAAATTGTGAAAATGTAGTGATGGATAATTATACATGTTATTTGTCTCCTCAACATTTATTAAATACCTTATATGTACCAGCTATATGAGGAAATATGTAATAAAAAGAACAGAACTTCATATCTGTAAAGCAGGAATATCAATTCTGTCTTTATAGAATTGTGATAAGAAATAAATTTAATATTATACTCAGGACATGAACTACCATATAATATTCAGAAAGTTTTAGTATTGTTTTATATTTCATATGATTGTGCTAAACACTAGTGGTCCAGTGAAAAGTAAGTCTTCTTCCTGCTTCAGAAATCTCATAGTTTAGTTTTAAAGACTGATTCATACAAAATTGAATCCTCTGCCAACAAAATGAAATGAAAGAAAGCAATGTCCAAATTGAAGACTTAGTAACAGATAATATGAATAAGGTAATTTATTTTACTAGTGGAAATGTCACATGTAATATATACAATCTGTAAAATAGCAGGCAGCAAAAATAAGGATATATTCATTATGCATCAATATAACCTATGTTATATTTAAACTATTCTGCACTAATTATAAACTCTTTGATAATTAATCACTAAGCATTCCCCATTTCTCTCTGAAATATAACCACAACCTCTTCATATCCATTTATCAAAAGTAATTCCTTTTTTCTTCTCTTAGTCCTTTTCTTAATGCCTTTAGCTTCACCCAACTGCTCATTGTCAACTATGTTTACTATAGTTTTTCAAGCCCCACATTCTTTAAATAGATTAAATATTCCCTTTAAATGTTTAGAAATGGATTGTTTGTAGTTTTTGTACTAGCTATAGTACTAGCTATTTGTACTATAGCTTGGGAATTCCCATCTGTATCTAATGTGCAGCTGGCACCATGCCACAGTTATTTTCTTAAGTTCCTTCCTTAAAACAAGAAAACAAAAATGGAAGAGAATTTACTCTGAATAATAGCAATCATAGTTGCATACACATCAATGTGAATGCATATTTCCCCCTCAATGTCTTATGTAATATTTTATCTATAGCCCAGGTCCCTAGACAATTTCACTGAAACTGACCTAATGTGTGGCTGGAAATGCAGATCTGTATGTTTTAATAGCATATAAACAGAACAAAGTAGAATAATCCAAGCCAACACACAGTTTTGGGCAGTATGAATTTCAGGCCAATTTACATAGAAGACATTCATTTGAGGAGCTCTAACATTATCCATAAACAGGCATATTTATCCACACAAACATAATCAAACAATGTTGTTGATTACCCTTGCAGAAAAGACCAGAGCAACTCTTTTAAACTCCTTCCCAATTCCAATGGAACTCCAAAACAATCTTGTCTACTTTAAGATCTGGGGTTTACTCTGAAATTCCTTGAGCTAATAAGTATGTAAACATGTATTTTCTAATTTTAGGATTTATAGCATTCTTTTTTTGTTGTGTACTGAATGTTGATGTCCCTTCATGTTGAAGTCCTAACCCTGATGTGATGACAAAATTTGGAGATGGGGGTCTTTGGGAGGTCAGGGTTAGGAGAGTCACAAGAGTGGGATTTTTATGATGGGACTAGTAAACTTAGAAGTGTTCTCCCTCTTTTTTGCTCTCTGCACACTCACACACACACACACACACTCCATGTGGAATCAGCAAGAAGGCAACTGTCTACAACCTAGGAAAAGTCTTTACCAGAACTCAATCAACCATGCTGGACTAACAACTTTTAGCTTATCTGTTCATGTTTTCAACAGTGTCATTTTCAGAAGAAATATTTTTAATTTTGATGAAGTACAAGTGATCAGCTTTCCCTTTAAGTGTGTTGCCTTTTGTGTCAAGTGTAAGAACTTGTCAAGCAATATACACTCTCTGATTGCAGCTCTTTCCTTTCAGTTCTGTGAAAGGGTTTTTTCCTATCACATTTTGCAATGCTATTTTTGAGCAAATACATATATTCAAGATTGCTATGTCTTTGTGAATTGAATCTTTTATAATTATATCTCTTCCTGTCTCATATTTTTTCTCTCTGAAGTCTGTCTAATATTAATACAGCTATTCCAGTTTTCCTATGATTAATATTTCCATGATATATATTTTCCATTCTTTTACTTTCTGCTTGTCCATACCATTTTATTCAAGTGACTTTATTGTCAACAGCATAGAGTTTGGTCATGTTTTTTATAGTAGATCTGCCAATCTCCATTTTTCAACTAATATATTTAGTTATTTTACATTTACTATAAATTTGCATATGAGGGCTTTGTTTAATTCTTGTTTATTCTATTTTTCACTTTTACTGGTTTCTTTTTCATGGCTGCCTGTCAATTATTTGGATATTTTATAGAATTCTATTTTAATTTATCTGCAATATTTTGAGTACTTTGCTTTGTTTTTTAAAAAACATTTAGATTTTTAAATTTATGCATACAGAACTGTGGTCTGTATCTTATACTACATATTCACACTAGCAGTAGTTAAAGTAGCAATGTGTCCAAATTTTTTCTATTTTTTTTAAAGATTTATTTATTTATTCATACAGAACTGAGGTACAGGCCAGAGGTTCAGGGGCAGTTAGAGGCTTCACCAGAGACAGAGTGGGGAGCAGAACAGGCAGATCAACGAAGTACACTGCTGAGGGGAGCAGCAGGAGAGAAAGGAGAGATCTGCTGTGCCATGTGGATCAGCAACCAGGCATGGGATTGAACTCATGGTGAAGCAGCTGCGGCTAGATTGGTGGTGCAGTTTTAACTGGTTGCACCACCAGGGAGGGCCCAAGTACTTCTCTTTGCATAGAATTTTTTAGCTGTTACACTACTCTAGGAATTACATTATACATGTAACATCACAGTACATTGATGACCTCATTTACCAGTTCAAATAAAGCTTAGAAACCTCAGCTTCAATTACTTCTCATTACTCTCACTCACTTACAATGTTATAGTCTTAAATAGTTCTGCTCCATATATTTAGAACCACATTCAACCATTTTATAATTTTTCTCTCATCAAGTATAATTTTGAAATTTAAGAAGGGAATAAAAGTCTACTGTATTTACCTACATTTTTACTTATTCTTCCTGCCTCCTTGATATTTGTTGCTTTCTTCTTATATGATTCTGTTGAGAGAAATTTTCCTTAGTCATTCTTTTAAGGAAGATCTCAGACCAGGATAAGATTTCTTAGCTTTTGTTCCTCTTTCTTGAGAGAAATATTCACTAACTGTAGAATTGAGCTGACAATACTGTTCTTATGGCACCTGAAAAACACTGTGTTATTTCCTTCTAATCTCCATATATTCTGATAAATTTTCTGTCATCCTAATTATTTATCCAATAGATGAGGTGCTGTATTCCTTTGATTGCTCCAAGATTTGTCTTTCATTTTCAGTAATTTAATTTTAATGCACTTTGGCATTGACTGCTTTCGAGGCTCATTAGTGTCCTAAGTCTGTAAATTAATGTTTCTTACCAAATTTTGAGAAGTTTTATGTGGCTCACTTCCAACACTGCTTCCCCGTGAGGGGGGCAGTTTCAGTATTTTCTTGGAGTAATTTTTCAATGCTACTCCTTTTTCCTCATCTCTTGATGCTTCAGTTACATGAACGTTAGATTATTTGTTGTCATCTATAATTTCCCAGTTACCTGAGACTCTTTTCCCATATTTGTTTTTATTGAATTTCTGTTGTTCAGACTGAGTAATTTCAATTTCAGCTATTGTTCCTCTGCCTATGCCTATGCCATTTTGGTATTATGTTCTTATTTAAGCCTTCTGTTTCATTAGCTTTGTCTGATCTGCTCTGCAGGGGAAGAGGGAGTGCTACATCTTTACTGTCAGGTGGTGGTAGAAGCCTCACTTTACAAACATCCTCCTTTAACTCGAGTTGAGAAGCCCTTTACTGTAGTTGTGTGGGCCTCTTTACTCTAAACATTCCTGTAGTGCTTCTCCCATCATCCAGTGGGAGGAACTGAGGGTGCCTTTTAAGTTTTCTACTGGAGTGGAAGTCCAGACTCCCTGCCTGATCTCTATTCTCACTAAGGCCTCCCATAAAGGCCTATTACTATCTAGCAGGGATTAAAGTACCAAATCCCTGTTTCGCTTTTCCTGACATCAACAGAGTGGAGGTTTTGGGGAATTTCATTACAATCTCAAGAAAGTGAATTCTAAGGTCTCCACTCAGCTTTTATGGGTTGGGATAACAACATTGTATTTATGTGACATATCACTAGAATAATGTGACTATTATCTAAATATTTCCTGCCTTGGGATAAAGAATTACGTGTTTAAAGGAACTAAAAATGATTTTCCTAATGCAAGGCTGTTTGTTCTTTACCAGGCACATTGCATAGTTATAACTAAATCAAGAAATGAAAAAAAATAGCATCCTAAATAATTAAAAATTATTTTGCTATTTTAGATTACTATACATTTATAAATATAATCATCTAAATACAACTGTCTCACTTTATTTACCAATCTAAGTGAAATGTTTTAACAAAATATCAAAACTCTGGTGCTATAATTTCAAGAAAATTTGGTGTATTTGCATGACCTTATGATTAGATAAGTCTCTTTTCTTAGGCATGGCCTTGATATTTGCTCCTACAATACCACATTATTTGAAGTTCAGTAAGATACATGCCATTATATGAAATATTATCATGTCAAAGCTATGCCTTAAAATTAACTCATTTTTCACAGTTCCTAATGGAATATGTCATAGTACAAGAAGATTAGCTGCATTGAGAATTTATAGTCTGCTCCTTGGAAGATATCTTTGCCTTAGAAAAAGACACTTATTTAATCCTGGGTAAAATGAACATGGCTGAAATGTTTAACACTAGGATTAGAGAGTTGGTAATTCAAAAAAAGCTAAGTCTGCCACATTTCTGAAAACTTTGTTTTAAAATTCTATCTTTTTTATTGAGGTAACATTAGTTTTAAAAATTGTATATGGTTTAAGATATAGGTTCACACCTTTTTCAGATGTTGCCAACACCCTCCACCAAAACTCTGCCATAGTCCATTTGGATCCTGCCCCTCCCCCCAGCCCCCTAATTTCCCTTACCGCTTCTCCCTTCCTGCTCTGGTGACCTTAATTCTGCAGTCACTTATATTTTTAAGAGATTTATTTATTTATGCGTTTAAGAACTGGTGTATAGGCTAAAGATGCAGGGGGCAAGAGGATTCACCAGAGACAGAATGGAGAGTACAACAGGCAGATCCACTGAAATACACTGCTGAGGGAAGCAGTGAATGAAACAGGAGAGGTCAGTTCTATCATGTGGGAGAGGTCTGTTCCACCCTGTGGCTCATCTCCTTGGTCAGGGATCGAACTTGTGCTGCAGTGGCTGCAGATTGCTTCATAGTGCCAGGGAGGCCCAATTCTGCAGTCATGTTATTAGGGTTGAGTTTTATCTGTTGCTTAGTTAAAATCTATTTTTAAAATAGGTTCTCCTCATTTAAAATGTCTCCTCAGTACATATCTACTTTCCCATACTGGAGATTAGAGAATGTGAATTTATCCTATTGATAGTAATTAATGAGAATTGCTTTTTATGCTTTCAAGAGTGAATCATTACCATGCATCAGAAACTTTAAACAATCAATATTTGGCCATAGAAAGATAACAATGACATGAGAATGTAACCACTATACTCACTTCTAAGTAATGTGTTGTGTATATTAAAAATCCAGGTTTTGTATATTTAGAGTGGGATGAGTAGAAACTATAAAAGGTTATATACTCTGTGTAAAAAATCACAGAATCCATCTGATGTACATTTGTAAGAAAATATAAATAATATAATAGTGATGGGGCATGAAAACAGAAAGGTGAATTAAAAGGAGCTCATAACAAGTAGAGTGATACATTCATTTGTATGAATTAGGTTATTACAGAATATCTATGTATATCATAATAAATTAGATATATATTATTTAAGAATTTGCTATATTTATTTGATTTACACTTTTTGCTTTATCATGAAAATCTTAATTTTAATAGCCATTGAGTATATAATATATTAATAATTTATTATTGTCAATATAATACTTTATTGAGTATACACTATGAACCAGTCACTAGCTCAAGTATAGTACTAAATATTTTTAAGGCCTAGTGATATTTTTTAGATGTTTATAATTTTGTGTCAAGATATAGATTTTCAAATGTGCAGCATTATGATTGTGTGATGTTTGTAAGAGCAATGTACATAGCTCCAGCACAGGAGTTGAAAAATAACAAAATAGTGACTTCTTTTGAGCTCATCTATTAAAGAACAAGGCAAGATATAAAAATACTCCATATTAGAAAAGTCCAAAAATCTTCTTGTTTCCAAATTTAAGGTCTACTATGGAAGAGGAGATGATGTTCTTAAAAAAAAAAAAAATGCAGGCACACACAGCTGAAAAAAAGTTAAAGTTAATCTACTTTGATAAAGATTTATATTCTCCTATGAAACCAGATGGTAAAGATTATACATTTTGATATAAAATGGGTAAATGTGCCATGATGGAAAGAAAGGATTATGGAGAGAACTTTGATCTATGGAGGTGCTAGAAACAATTAAAGATATGAAAGAAGTTAAGTATCACCAGTCCCAGATGGAGTTCCTGTGAATTCAACTAAGTGTTCCAAGACTGTTTGACAATTCCTATAGCAGATGTTTTTAATCTTGGATTGAGAGCCCCAGAGTTACCTGGATGCATGAAAAAAGACTACTTTGGAAGTGATGGCAGGAAAGGAACAGGGATCTTGACTTTGGCTCTTCATTTTGAACACTCTTCTTGACATCAGTATTTATCAGCTAATATCTACTCTCTGGTGATCATCTCTGTAGGATGCATAAAATGTATGTGGGCCATTTGAGATTATTTGAAGGATATGATAAGAAAGAAATCAAATGTGGTTCTTTGTTCCTTAAAAGTATTTAACAGTGAGTCTTAACACTGTAATAAGTTGAAAGAAATGCAGATTAGATTCCCTTAGTAATGGAGATAGCATGTCATCTATCTAAATGGTAGAATGAGGGGAGGGAGGACTACATCTTAAGATGGCCCAAATATTCTGAATATTTTATAATTTAATTTGGGTGACTACTGGAGAATTATAACCAGAACAAGAAAACTTGGCAACTCAAAATTATATGTTATCATTGCACCTTTGAGTTTAGAAGCAACCTTACTTCCTTACTATTGGGCATTTTAAAGGAAATAAACTTCCGAAGATTTGGGAAATCATCAGTCGATAATTTAGTCACACTGCTGAGATTTTCTGTTAGCATCTCTTAACTATCACTGCTCAAAAGCCAAGTTCTCAGCTGATGTAAGTATACAGAAATTGAAAAAGATGATTTTTTTCCCCCTCTATGGAACGAGAAGATAAATGTAAAGTTTATTTTTAATTATTTTTTTAAAAGATTTAATTTTTATTTACGCATACAGAGCTGATGCAGGCCAGAAGTGCAAGGGTGGTGAGAGGATTCACCAGAGACAGAGTGGGGAGCAGAACAGACAGACTGACGAAGTACACTGCTGAGGAGAGCAGCAGGCGGGTCTGGAAAGGTCTGCAGCTATGTAGATCACCTCCCGGGCTGGGGATCGAACTTGCGCCAAAGTGGCTGTGACTAGCTTGTAGTGCTGTGTTTTAACCTGTTGTGCCACTAGGGAGGGCCCCAAATGTGTAATTTAAATGGAAAATTTGAAACTTAAAGTAGATTTTCTTTGAGCTTTGATAGATAGGTAATAATTGAGTCACTAAACAAATTATAATAATAAAAATCATTTGCCAAGAATACCTTTAATTCCCCCATCTGCTCTGTCTCTCTCCTCCTCTTTCATTCTCTCATTCTCATTCTCTCCTTTATTCCAGACACATTTAGAAAGCTAGAGAAATAAATATTTCAGAGAGGAACTCCATGCTTTCTTTGGAGGAAAAATTCCCCAAGAGTTCAATAATACCGTATAGAAACAGTTAGTGGTGGGAGGCCTTTCCTACTAAATTTAAAACAATATTCTCAAGCATGCCAATTTAAATCCTTGTGGGATTGGGTGTGGTGTTAGAAGCAATGCCAGGTCACTACAGAACACAGAGAAAATGTTCAAAGCAAACCTCCAAATGAAACTGGGTCTCTTTTCCTCCCATTTTAATAGAAAGGATGGTTCATTCTTGTATTCACTCCATTATTGATATAACCTTAAAGTTCTGGCAATGTGTCTCAGAAAACTGACCACATCCCCACCTTATATTCCATGAGAGATGGGGAAATACTGATCTGGGTAAGTTTCTGGGGAGAAAAGAGAAGGTTCGTGAACCTTACCCTATTACAGTTCTCATAGCAGGATAATTCCAAGAACAAGTTTGGATAGAGGGAGAGTACAATGATTTTTCCATCTTAGAACTCTTACTCTCTAAGTTTTTGCATGACTGGCCACCCAGAATAATAAACTGTTGTTATAGTATGAATGTGTGCTATTCACGTATTTATGAATCAGTATACGTTAATAACACATCTTCTAAAGTAACTTGATATATAAAAAAAAAGAAGAAAAAAATTCTACTTCCATAATTATAAGCCAAACTTGTTTTCACACCTCTACAATTAGCATATTTTTAAAATAGGTGTACCTTTGAAATGAGACTTTTAGAAATGCTATTAGTAAATCAGTGATGCCTTTTCACTATAGCTTAGACTTGATCACTATAGCTTAGACTTGAAAGAGTACCTTATCTGTTATAAAATAATGCTATTTTTTTCTATGGATTACTATCACTTTGTCTCCTATCTGTAGCAGAACAGAAAGCTATATGAAAATGAAATGGCAGCCATTATATGGTTAGATCTGGAAGACACGCACAGTATAATCACACACACATACAGTGATGGAGATTATCATCGTTTTCAAACATCAAAGACAGTTTCCATCCAACACTCACATTATGAATGTAGGTCCTGGGATAATGTGTTAGTCCCATTTGGGATGCTATAACAGAATAAAAGGCTCAGTAGCTTATAACACGATAAACTTATTTTTCACAGTTTTGAAGTTTGTAAAATACACGATCAAGGCATCATAGCTTTGGTGTCTGGTGAGGACCAGTTTCCTAGTTCACAGATGGCTGTTGTTTTACAGTAACCTCACCTGTTTAAAAGGGTAAGAGAGCTCTCCAAGGCCTCTTTTATTAAAGCACTAAGCTTCCTCAGAGGGACTGCCTTCAGGAACTACTCACACCCTCATCCCCTGCCTCCCAAGCTCAGCACATTATGTGTGATGTGTGTGTGTGTGTGTGTGTGTGTGTATGACTTTTGGAGGGACACAAACATTCAGTTTATGGCAGCCAGTAAAAGGCCAAGTTAAAAATTTTGGACCACACAGCATGGTAAGTTTAAGGAAGTAGGTATCTTTAAACTATGTTGTACTTTTCCATCCCAAATATTTCCTTCTATATTTATATAAAGGTAATTGCAGGGAATTGTCATATGTCCAGAACTGGAATCAGAAAATTGGGAAGTGGGGAGACAAAAGGGTTTGTAGTTTACTTTTTATGGGTTGAAGGTCATTGTGATATATGGGAATTTTCATAATTTCTTCTCTGCAGGGCTCATATACAGTATGTGGTTGGTAGGTAAGTAACCTCTTGAAATTATCTGCCTATAGAATTTTCCTTTTACCCCAAATATTTCTACCACTGTCTTATTGGAATAACCATTTTTATACTTAATATATTCACTATTTTCACTTGCCCCAAGGCTTGCCATGTACAGTGTCTAGTTTGGTCTGAACCTAAGAAATAAATATTTATTGATTTTAAATCTTTTGTTACATTTTGATATACGTGGGAGAAAGGTAGACAAATGAAAGATACTCAATTCTAAAGAGTAAGAAGTGAGACACTAGCTCTTGGAGATAGCTAGGGACAGGAGGGAGACATTAAATTACCAAACAACCTTGGAAAATACTTTATGGACTCATCCTCTCCTCCTAAAATATTTCTTCAGTGCCATTTGTTACTCAAAAGGAATTGCAGTACCTAAAAGGACTAAAATCTTTTATTTCTTGAATCTTTTTAAAAGTTCTTTTATACTGTACGACAAATTGAGTAAGCCTCAGAACAAACACTGAAATTTCCTTAACATGAAGGTAAATTTTGATAAGGGCTTAAAACACTAGTGTTTCAAAGAAGTATGGTATAAACTATCCTTAAAGATTTTTAGTGTTGGGCCCTCCCTGGTGGTGCAGCTGGTAAGTGCAACACCAAGAAGCTAAAGCCACTTCGGCATGAGTTCGATTCCTGCCCCGGAGGTGACCACACGGAGGGGCAGACGTCTCCTGACCCACCCACTGCTCCCTTCAGCCGTGTACTTCGTTGACCTGCCTGTTCTGCTCCCCACTCTGTCTATGGTGAATCTTCTCACCGCCCCTGCGCCTCTGGCCTGTACCCCAGTTCTGTATGCAAAAATAACTAACTAAATAAATAAATAAAGATTTTTAGTGTGGGGGAGAACGTCTATTGTCATAATTACTACTGCTGGGAAAGAGAAAATACAAATACAATTGATTTAAAAGAGTTGAATTGCCCCTCCACCACTTAAATGCATGTAGAAATCTAGTATTGCTCCAGAATGAGTGACTACACCAGGACACCAGCTTTTACCCTCTGAAATATGGGTTTTGGACTCTATTGGACATAGAAAATGCACAAACGGAAAGATCTCACTTGGAGTTGTGGGAAAAAGTGGTAAGAAGGAGCTGTTTGGGAAAAGAGATAATATGCTTTCAGTTGATCAATCCTTTTAAAGGTTCTATGTCTATTTCTTTTTTTAAGATTTATTTTATTTGTACATACAGAACTGGGGTACAGGCCAGAGGCTCAGGGGGGGTGAGAGGCTTCACCAGAGACAGAGTGGGAGCAGAACAGGCAGATCGACGAAGTACACTGCTGAGGGGAGCAGCGGGCGGGTCAGGGGAGGTCTGCCTTTCCATGTGGTCACTTCCGGGGCAGGCGGGATCGAACTCATGCAGAGGTGGCTTTAGCTTCTCAGTGTAGTGCTGTAACCCGCTGCACCACCAGGGAGGGCCTGTATGTCTATTTCTTTAATGAAATTTTGAGCATGCAAATACTAGACACCTATACATGTACAGAAATAGAAACCTCAAATAAAAGCTTATTTTCCATGAACTCACAATTTTTAATGTTTTTGATGACCTTTTATATCTTCCTTTCCCCCCACCACTATAATCCCAGATTGAGTTGTAGTTCAGATATCTTGAGTTTTTTTTAACTAAGTTCTGAGATTGTTGATCATATATTCTAAACTAAATGTCAGCACCCATTTCCCTCAGCTCCACTGCAGATGCTTCATTAGGTAAAAGCTATCTCCGAAACATGTACCAAAAATGGACATTTGACTTCTACAAAAATAAAATATTGAAAATATAACATAACTTTAGAAAATGACCTAGTCTCCAGTGAGAAATGTATACCTTGTTCTTTTTTTTTTTTTAAAGACTTATTTATTTATGCATACACAGCTGGGGTACAGGCCAGACGTGTAAGGGCCGTGAGAGGATTCACCAGAGACAGAGCAGGAAGCAGAAGAGGTTGACTGATGAGGTACACTGCTGAGGGGAGCAGCGGGCGGGTCAGGAGAGGTCTGCCAAACCATGCTGTTACCTCCAGGACAGGGTTCGAACTTATGCTGAAGTGGCTTTAGCTTCTTGGTGCTGCCTTTATCAGCTGCACCACCAGGGAGGGCTGTATACCTGGTTCTTAACTTCTTTTCTGACACTAGACAGAAGGGGCCCATCAGTCCGTGTTTCATATAGACAGTAAACACTTTTCAAATTGTGCTTCATAAAATTGTAACAAGGAAGATAAGGCTGCTGATTGTCTTCCAAATTTGCCATTTTTTGAGAATCAGAACTTTTGTACTGCTAATGAAGGGCAGCACCACATCTGAGTCTCAATCTTCACACTCTGCCAAGAAAGTTATTTTGTGAATTTTCAACTTTAGTTTTTCCACTACTGAAGGTAACTATGAAACTGACTTAAAGGCAGTTTTTTTTTTTTTTCTCAAGTGCACTTAGTTTGATAGCTGAAAATGACCTCAAAGAATGATTTATACCTTGTGGAGGTCACTGACATAAATCTGCTCTGGTGTGCCCAATGTAAGTTCTCTCAGAAAGAAAGTTGCAGTTATGTTACTGTGAAACTCAGTGATACTGAGCAGAACCCACCAGATATAAAACCCTTAAAAAGCATAACTACTTAACCTGACTTAAATTTATGCCTACTGAACTTGTTACCAGCAAAGTGCAGTGAAACACCTTCCCTAGAAATTACATAAAGTGTCATAAGGCTACCAAGAAGAAAATGCCTCTCCTAAGAGTCTTAAAAGTAGTCACAACAAAGAAAATCATGAGTGACTTTCAGATGATTTTGATTTTTTAGGCCTCTAAAGCATTTTTCCCCCCTTCCTAGAAGCAAAGTGTGGTATAGTCAGGATGTAGGGAAAAGCAGATATCAAATGTCTGTCTTTAAGTGTGTGACCTCACAGCATGCTGAAACAAGAGAGTATGGTTTAGTCAAAATATTTGTGAGAGCTTTAACATGATTGAAAGAATGATTTAATGGAATCCATACATATGTTTGTGTGTGTGTGTGTGTGTATGTATATATATATATATATTTAGTGTATGTGTTCATATGTAAATCAACTAATAGGCAATCTATCTATCTGACAGAAAATTAAGAATTAGGAAAAATTGGTCCCTCCATGGCGGTGCAATGGGTTAAAGTGCAGCACTATGAAGCTAGCTACAGCTGCTTTAAAACTAGTTCGATCCCCAGCCAGGGAGGTGACCCACGTGGCGGGCTATCTCTCCTGTCCTGCTGGCTGCTTCCCTCAGCAGTGTACTTTGTCAGTCTGCCTGTTCTGCTCCCCCTGTGGCTCTGGTGAATCCTCTCACCACCCATGCACCTCTGGCCTGTACCCCAATTCTGTGTGCATAAGTAAATAAATCTTTAAAAAGAATTAGGAAAAATTAATGGCTGCATTAACTAGGATTGCTTATCATACAGGTTAAGAATGTGACTACCAGAGCCAAGTTGTCATGATCAAAATCCTGAGTAACTACAAGCAAGTTAACTGCCCTCTGCCTTACTTTCCTCAACTATAAAATGAAGAAAATAATAGTACTGCTTCATAAGATTATAATAAGGGTGAGATGATATAATTTTTACTTAAAAATGTTTAAAAGCAGAGTTAACAAATGTTCAATTATACTCAACTGTTATTTTAGATTCAGATAACTAGTTTTAGCAGCATCAGATATTAACTGACCATAAATATACTCATAAGGACAGTGCTGATTTACATAGCTGATTTCATAGTTGACTATTCAAGGAAGATACTCAATATCATGCCATCACACATGCGTACAAGTGGTTAAACTTTCTGTGAATGAAGCTGTGAGAATCTTAATAGGCTAGAGATTAAGATAATTGAGATGAAGGAGATTTTAGTTGTAATCCAATTTTTATCCAGAAGAGGAAATCAAGGTTCACAGAAATTAAGTGAGACTTCCAAGGAAATAAATTTGGGCAGAGGTGAGCCTTGAATATGCGTTGTCTTACTTTGTGTACATGTAGAAAACTCAAATAGATACATTCACATTTTTCTGATAGTGTATTTCAGACACTTAAAAAAGAATTGTACATTAGCATGAGGATAATTAAATAATTAAATCTTTTGATTCCTGTCAAAGACTCACACTAAATCTGACTGACATTGTTTAGTAATTTCAATAATGATTAGCATTTGCATAATTTTTTAAAATAGAAAAAATTTGGGGCCCTCCCTGGTGGCGCAGCAGGTTAAAGCACAGCACTAAGAAACTTAAGCCACTTCGGCATGAACTCTATCCCCGCCTGCCCTGGAGGTGACCACATGGCTTGGCAGACATCTCCTGACCCGCCTGCTGCTCCCCTCAGCAGTGTACTTCGTCAATCTGCTTGTTCTGCTCCCCACTCTGTCTCTGGTGAATCCTCTCACCACCCCTGCACCTCTGGCCTGTACCCCAATTCTATATGAATAAATAAATAAATCTTCAAAAAAATATAGAAAAAATTTGGAAACATTGCTACTTTAATTACTGCTAGTATGCATATGTAGTATAAGATACAGACAACATAAAAATTCAACATTAGAGGTTGAGGAAGATGCTTTCATTTTTGATCATGTTTGTGATATGTCTTTTCCTGTAATAGGCTTGTCAATCTCATAAGTAGATATTGAAGTTATTTTATGAATAACCAAACTGACAGTCAAGGTTATTTATAGTTTGTCCAGAAGCACATAATTAGTGAATGGCAAACATGAATCCAAAGCCAGATCTATGGCATCAAACCCAACACTATTTCCAATATCCTGGGTAAGTATTTCCTGTATTGAATTTATTCATTCTTTGCTTTGCGTTCTGAAAATACAAAAGCTTCTTGGAGGTGATTTCTTTTCATGGTTCAAATTTTTTTTTAAAGATTTATTATTTGTACATACAGAACTGGGGTACAGGTAAGAGGTGCAGGAGTGGTGAGAAGATTCACCAGAGACAGAGTGGGGAGCAGAAAAGGCTGACTGACGAAATACACTGCAGAGGGGAGCAGCAGGCGGCTCAGGAGAGGTCTGCCGTGCCATGTGGTCACCTCTGGGGCAGGCAGGATCGAACTCATGCGAAAGTGGCTTTAGCTTCTCAGTGCTGTGCTGTAACACGCTGCACCATCAGTGAGGGCCCTCAAATATTTTTTTAACTGATAAATAAAGTTCAACTGGGTGATTTCCTTTATTGCTCAAATTTCTTTATATAAGCAAAGGCATAAATTGAACTTTGAAGTACTCAAAGTATAGATTTAGGCCTGGTAGAATGGGCATCACCTAGGAACTTAGAAATGCATATTCTCAGCTCCCAGCCCAGACCTTGGGATGTACATTATAATGGGCTTCAAGATGTTATATATGCACACTGAACCTTAAAAACTGGTCTAAATCAATATACACTTTTTCAAATGTTGTTTAAATACCAGTGGTAATGTAAGTAACTGGTTTCATTTTCCTGTGGTATTGATTGATGTTTTGCAAACTAAAGAGCACTTGTTTTTTAAAAAAAGATTTATTTGTTTATGCATACAGAACTGGGGTACAGGCCAGATGTGCAAAGGCGGTGAGAGGATTCACCAGAGACAGAGTAGAGAGCAGAACAGGCAAATTGACAAGATACACCTCTGAGGGGAGCAGCGGAGAAGTCAGGAGAGGTCTGCCACACCATGTGGTCACCTCCTGGGTAGGCAGGGATCGAACTCATGCTGAAGTGGCTTTAGCTTCTTAGTGGTGTGCTTTAATATGCTGCACCACCAGGAAGTGCCCAAAAAACACTTTTTTTTTTAAACTCAATTGTTAAATCATTGTTTATCCCTTTGATAATTCCTTTCCTTTTCAGTTTACCTCAAGTTCTGCACAGCAATTAAAAGAGTCAACTAAGGAATTCAGAAGACTTCAGATGTCTTTGAAACAGTTAAATACAGATCATATCATTGGGGTTTCACAAGAAATTGCAAAAAAAATCTTACAGAGAACTGGGAAGATAGGCAAATGAAGAGTTAAATCATTTCATATACAAAATTCTAAAATTGAGAAGAAAGTTCATGCACATTTTTGTTTTGATGTTTCAGATAGTGAGAAGTAGTAACATGATCGAGTAATCCAAAAATTGAGGTATTTGATAGACAAGAAAAGCCATAAACTTCAATTAGAAATTTCCTTTAGGGCCTTCCCTGGTGGCTCAGTGGGTTAAAGCACTGCACTAAGAAGCTAAAGTCACTTCCGCATGAGTTCGATTCCCGCCTGCCTCGGAGGAGATCCACATGGTGAGGCAGAACTCTCCTGACCGGCCCGCTGCTCCCCTCAGCAGTGTACTTCATCTATCTGCCTGTTCTGCTCCCGGCTCTGTCTCTGGTGAAGCCTCTCCTCCTCTCACACTCCGCATCTCTGGCCTGTATCCCAGTTCCATATGAATAAATAAATAAAATCTTAAAAAAAAAAAAGTGTTAAAAAAAAAGAAAAAAGAAATTTCCTTTAAAAATAGCTCTTTGTTTGAAGTCCTTTGCATGTCATATATTTTGCTTTACACAAAAGTCCTGAATTAAACTTTGTTATTGTTACTCCCACCTTTCAATAGAAAAATGAAAACCAAAGAAGTTGAGAAAATTAATAACTTGAGTAGTTAGTGTAAATTTTCATATATTAGATTTTACTGTATGCAGACTCAATCTCTCTATCTCTTTTTAAAGATTTATTTATTTATTTATGCATACAGAACTGGGGCACAGACCAGAAGGGCAGGAGCAGTGAGAAGATTCCCCAGAGACAGAGTGGGGAGCAGAACAAGTAGACTGACGAAGTATTCTGCTGTGGGGAGCAGCCAGCAGGATAGGAGAGGTCTGCCAGTCATGTGGGTCACTTGCCTGTCCAGGGACTGAACTGGTGCTGAAGCAGCTGCCGTCTGCTTTGCTTCTTAGTGCTGCACTTTAAGCCCATTGAGCCACTAGGGGGCGCCCTCATGCTCTCGTTTGTTGGATTTTGTTCAGAGAGGTTTTAAAAAATTACTTAGCTAGGCCCTCCCTGGTGGCGCAGCACTTTAAAGCACTGCACTAAGAAGCTAAAGCTACTTTTGAATGAGTTTGATCCCCGCCTGCCCCGGAGGTGATCCATATGGGGGGGGGCAGACCTCTCCTGACCAGCCCACTGCTCCCCTCAGCAGTGTACTTCGTCAGTCAGCCTTTTCTGCTCCTCACTCTGGTGAATCCTCTCACCGCCCTTGCATCTCTGGCCTGTACCGCAGTTCTGTAAGCACAAATAATTAAATCTTTAAAAAAGAAATTACTTAGCTAAAAACTTGTTTTATACTCAAAATGTCTTAAATCAAGTAAAGAGAGCGGCTCTTAGACTATTCCCATCATGCCATAGTATAATCTGACAATGATACAGACTGATAACTAAATATATTACACAGAGGTAGTATAGACTACAAGAATATGAACATACCAGATTCTATAATAGATACTCTTTCAAATTATTTTCTATGATAAACATGACTTGCATTTCCTATTTTAAGTGCTGTTTACTTCTTATAATTAGCGACTATGATTTTTTTTCTACCCCTTTACACTTTTGTATCATTTCACTGAATTTATAAGGTTTAAAAGAAAATGGGAAAAGGGTGATAATTCTTAAAATTGCCTCAGGTCACTTTCTGTGTCTCAGTAATACAAGTGGATTATTTTGTTATTGGAATTACACATCATTTTCTATGGCTCAACCATTTTTGGTTCAAATTGGGCATGAGTTATTAATTCAACTGAAATCCTGGAGGACTTTTGGAGGCATGTTAATTTTCTCTATTTCTGTGACACTAAGGGGCTCAGGCTAGTATTGTGCAGAATAAAGGGGAAATGCACAAGATAAGGCAAGCCTGTAATGTACCCTCCATGTGCCTTCAATAAAAAGTTATATGTTGTTGATTTAATTTTGTCATAATAACAAAATAATGATTGCTGGTAACTATAGCATAAGTAAGATAAATTTGGAGACAAGTTGGACATGATAAATGCATACACTTTTAAAAATATTTTATTTTCTCTGTCATTGGTGATCTCATCATATGTAAAAATAAAGGATATTATTAAACAAAATTTCAGATAAGTTCCTAAATAATTATGACTTTTCTAATATAGAAAAAGAATTTCCAATGTATTAGAAAAATTAAGAGATTTAATCTTTAAAATCTATTCAGAATGTCATTTCAGAAATAAAATTAAGAAAAAATTAAATGGGCCCCACCCTGGTGGCGCAGAGGTTTAAAGCACTGCACTAAGAAGCTTAGGCCAATTCAAACAGGAGTTTGATACCCGCCTGCCCCGGAGGAGATCCACATGGCATGGCAGACCTCTCCTGACCTGCCCGTGCTCCCCTCAGCAGTGTACTTCGTCGATCTGCCTGTTCTGCTCCCACTCTGTCTCTGATGAAGCCTCTTACCACCCCTGCACCTCTGGCTTGTACCCTAGTTCTGTATACACAAATAAATAAATCTTTAAAAAAAAAAAGAAAAAATGAATGAATATAATAAATGATGGGTAGGTAAGCAGCATAACCAGAAATTGAGAGGGAGAATGAAGGTCGTCAGCTAGTAGAAATTCTCTTTGAATAGCATGTAAGCTGATACATGAAGGATGAGAAGGCGTATGCTATCAGAAACAAAAGTTGGGATATGGGAGGGAGAGACAAGAGAGTAAGAAAAGAGAAGATAGGGGATTTGCTCCTGAGTCTCGAGAACCGAACATGAAATCTTGTTGCAGAAAAAACTTGCAAAGTGGAAAACACAGAGTGATATGTGGGAAGTTCAAGATCTGTTCATAGCAAAAATTCAAGAAAACTATAAAATGCTTCTGCGAGATCATGTAAGGTAAGGACAGGTTGTATTTGTTAGAATTGCAACATGAAGTGTTAGGGGCAATTGACTGAGCACAGAATCCACAGGTAGATGATGGGCAAGTCAAGAGAGAGGGTAGATACAATGGGAGTAGGCAAGATGTTTGCTGGGGCAGAGAGTGTTGGTGGGGAGAAGGCGGTAGTTGAAACTGGATCATTAACTGAGAAAAGATATGGGAAAAAGAAATGGCTAATGAATTTATTTTTCCACCTTTGCTCTTTTTCAGTGTTGCTTTGGTTATTTTTGGTCCCTTGAACATCCATAAGAATCTTAGGATGGATTTTTCTGTTTCAGACAAAAGTATCATTGGAAATTTGATATAGGTTGAATTGAATCTGTAGATTGTGTTGGGTAGTATTGCCGTTTTAACAATATTAGGTTCAGGCTCCACTGATTGAAAAGAATGACTAATTTTAATGGAAATTTTAGATTACGCTTGAGGGTTGGTTCACTCATTCAATCAAAACTTTTTTATCTATCAAATATTGAATGCGTCCTATATAGTAGGTGTTATTTTAAGTGAGGACAATTAGAGACATGAAAATTAAGCCAAGGTTGGTGAGCTATTAGGAATATCTAGTAATAATCAAGATTATAGGTAAGGTCAGTGTAGGAGGTGAGAAATGGCTAGATTCTGAAACATTTTTGACTATAAAAACCTGTTACTGGATCAGAGGTGGAGTGTAAGAGAATAAAGGGAGTCAAGGTTGACCTCAAAACTTTCCTCCTGGTAAGAAGCATTGGCCATCAACTAAGATAGGGATATTTTGACTGATTCCTTGAAGATAGGTCGTTAACATGGGGGAAAGATGTGAGCTATATATAAGAAATGGAAGATTAATGGAAAGGTGTGATTAAATATGATAGTACAGTAAGAGTGAACTTGTTTGAGAACACTGAGATCATATAACCACATGAGGTTGTGGTTGTGAGTCAGTTGTGACACCAACTTGATGGATATATGGTCATTTTCATCACTGCTCATCTGTACACATCTACATTCATGAAAGATGGATATTTAGGCTCATCCAGGATTGGATTGTGGACAATCAAGAGTGATAGAAGAGGAATTGAAAACATTTGCCAGTGAGAGTCTATAATAACAACTTGTGAAATCCAGGTAGCATAAAGAGGGAAGTGAAGAAGAACGAAGAGATCAATAGCATACATGTGTATAAGATTTGATAATCATTAATGAATGTAAACTTTTAGCAAATGTTAGCTTCAACAAATAGAATGCACCAATGAACATATTTATCAAGTTGCTAGTAATATTAATGTCTATACTGATGAGCCTAGATAGAATGCAAGTGCAAAATCATATATTTACAGAGTTCAAGTTCATTTTTAATTATTTATTATGAATAATGGACAAAATAGGAACTTCTTACAAAATACATTGTCTTCAGTAAAAATGGAATTTTTGAATGGTTCTGTGCTGGTATTATTTAGTCCTTTCATTCTCACACATAAACTTAATTTTAGTGATTAATTGAAATGTGTGAAGGCAGCTTGTGTTACTTTAGTAGCTTTGTGGGATTTATGTGCTATTTCTAGACAGTTGACTCAAATGTGGATTTAATAAGAACTCCTTATCCTCCATTTCCAAGAAAACTCTATAGGAAATTAGGATTTCCTTCTTCTAGTGCTTGTTTGGCAGAAAGAATTGGGGTTTTTATTTTTATGACTTCAACATTTCATTATACAAGACCTTTCCTTAAGTCAGTTAGCTAAATGACACAGCTAAATATAATGAGTTACAGTTATTAAAAAGAGACCAAATAGATTTTTTTAATCTTCTCAAGGTTAGATAGAAAACATGATGGGTAAATTTGGATATAGATATATTTTCCACGATCATTGACATTTTATCAGAACCAGATTAAGACAATCTGGAGACTATCTCACTTCTCTCCTAGGGCATTTAATGTATATTTATTAAATCAAGGAAAAGATTGCTGTGATATAGTTGATAATCCTATGGACTAGATAAGTTTGTATCAAAATTTCCAATATCTTATCTGGTTCTAAGTCTGTAATGTCACAAATTCTCCTGTTTTTGTGTTAGAAATATATTAAACCTAAGTCTCATAAGAGACATATTTTCATCATATATTTCTGCATAATATGGAAGTATTAGGTTGGATTTTGATACTGGAAACATTCAGCCAACTATATCTTGGTGATCAAGTGCATTTAATGCATGAGGGACAATATTTGGGTTTGTTTGATGTTCCCTCATAATTAAATTCAGGTTGTGGGATTTCAGTAATATCTATGTGAGAAGATCAAGCAATTCTCATCACAGAAAGCAATTATAAAATGGATAAACAGGAGGAGAAAAAAATAATAATTGCTTATGGGCATCTAAACGTGATCTAAACACATACAAGAAAAGATTTGTTTACTCTTGAAACACTTTTGTTAAGGCAGGAAAACCAATAGCGATTATATGACCTCTTGCCTGGGCATGCTCCCAAGTTCACTCCAGCCACCATTCCATCTCAGACAGCAAAATCTGCAGTTTTAATGGTAGTCGGTGATGGTTTAATTCAGTTTGAGGCTGATGGGAAAAATCAGCAACTTTACTGACAAAGTTTGTTGATACATTTAAGTCTATAAAGGTTAATATATGAGACAATATTAATAGTTCAATAGAGAAAAGTTAAAATACAAGGCTCATATACAAAAATTCATCAAAGGTTAAAAGCCAACTGCTCTTCTATAACCGGTAGTGAAAATTGAAATCTGAAGTTAAAACCCAGTTCTTGGCCCTCCCTGGTGGCGCAGCGGGTTAAAGCACTGCACTGAGAAGCTAAAGCCACTTTCGCATGAGTTCGATTCCCGCCTGCCGCGGAG
>NW_004567106.1:21956596-21962297 GCF_000260355.1 Condylura cristata | reverse complement strand
ATATATATAATATGATGTACAGGGTTTCTATTAAAGAAACTAGAAAATAATCAAAGAAATCACTGTTAACACACCAATCTTTCCAACTTAATACATAGATTCACCATTATCCCAGCATTTTATTCTGTTGGTGTCAAGAAACAGATTCACTGGTCTCTCATGAGAGAATTTTTGTGTGTGTGGTCTTAGAAATATCCTAGCATTGTATTATGGTGCTGATTCTATGTATATATTTAACAAAACACAACAATATTGTGAATCTGCAACACAACAATACTGTGGCCTGTTCTGCCACCATTTTGTGACCTGCAGTTCTGCATTCCCAGGTCAAAACTGCCAGGTCAGTCAGTCAAATGAGCCAAATCTTACAAGGTGCCATCCAAATCAATCAAAAGCAGAAAGTTTAATCGCCAAGGGAAGGGTCTGCATTGTAAGGTAAGGGTCTGCATTGTAAGCCCAGAGGACTGAAGACTGATGCATAAACTTGACTCATATATCATGAGTTATGACCCAGAATGCCTTGGTGTGGGGGTTGGGGTCCAGAAGCTGATCAGTGAAACACCTTGCTGATAAGATTGAATCCCAGACTAGGGAGTCTAGAGCTTGATCTTAATTACAATACCCAGTCATCAAACAGATGAGAAGTGCCTGTCAGGCAGACTAACAACCCCTCTTTCATTTTCTAGTTTCATCCTTCCTTTATCTTTTTGTTCTCCTTCCTCTCACAAAGTATGCTGTCTAATTATTCTATCAATAAAAGGGCCAGGATCTCGCTCTTTGGCAATATCCTATGTGCTACAGCTTGTTCCATGACTGCCGTTTGTCAGTGGGTTCGTCAACACAACAGATATGAATACTAGAGAGAAGTAGAAGTGATATATACAAATTATATATCAACACATCTGATAAAGGTTTGTCTGTATTATTGTTAAAAATATAACAATAAAATGATGTATCTTCTCAGTGTATCATACCAAGGAAGACCTGATGTCTATATGTAGGATATAACATTCATCATAGTTTTTCTATTTTTTTACTCATATAAAGCTACACTTGAAACTCAAGTTTTTATTTGTAGTTGGTCTCTTGTAGTGAGAAATTTTGAGAGTACTCAAATGTCCTATTTTCATTATAACTTTTCTTCACTATCTTAGAAACATTGATGCTTCTTGCTTTCAAAAGTTACTATGCCAATTATGTTTTACATTTTTCTCATTTCTTCTAATTTAGTCATTGCCATTCTACTCTATGGAAGAGTTGTCTTCATTTCTTTCTTTATATTAATATGAGTATTTATTTTATTTGCTGTCCAAATTGCTCCAAATCTGGCCATGGTAAATTGAAGTTATTGTGAAGGCTTTCAACATGTGCATATCCAATCTACTTTTAGATCACTTGTTTGCTGGCACAACGAGATTTTCCAGACTCATGAGTTAGGACACAGCACTGCAAACTGGGGTAGCCACTTTTGTGCAAGTTCCATCACCAGCCCCAGTGGTGATCCGCGGACCTCTCCTGGCCCGCTCGCTGCTCCCCTCATCAATGTACATCCTCGATATGCCGATTCTGCTCCCCACTTTGTCTCTGGTGAAGCCTCTCACTGCCCTTGCACCTCTGGCCTGCATCCCAGCTCTGTATGTATAAGTAAATAGTTTTTTAAAAAATGTAGTATTCTTGGATCAGATATTTTCCCAGAGTCAGTACCGTATTGTGGAAACATCTTCAGAAACCAAGATGTGAATACTAGAGTATCATTGTTTCTAAGCTCCCTCAGTATCCAGAGTCAAAGAAGTACATGTGTAACTCTGTATTCAGGTCCTTCAGAGATATAGACCCAACGGGATGTACATAAATACATATATATGTGTATTTGTTTGTATATCAGTACATATACAGAGATAAAGACATTGATTTTAAGAAATTGTGGAGGCTGGCTAGTCTGAAATTTGAAGGGTAGATCAGAAGAGAAGAGACTAAGAGAAGAGTAAATATGAAGGTAAGAGGAGGTCAAATATGAAGGTAGTGGTGACGGAGTTCAATTTCTTTTCCTTTGAGAATCTTGGTAATTTCATTTTATGCCCTCCAAATGATCAGATAAGACACATCCACAATGTCTGTGTGGGGGGTTATCTGCTTCATTCAATATTTATTGACTTAAATTTTTTTAAGATTTACTTATTTATGCATACAGAACTGGGGTACAGGTCAGAGGTGCAGGGGCAGTGAGAGGATTCACCAGAGATAGAGTGGGGAGCAGAACAGACCTATTGACAAAGTAGGGGAGCAGTGGGCGGGTCAGAAGAGGTCTGCTACACCATGTGGTCATTTTCAGGGTAGGGACTGAACTCATATTGAAGTGGCTTTAGCTTATTAGTGCTGTGCTTTAACTAGTTGTGCCACCAGGAAGGGCCCAATTGATTTAAATTTTAATGATGACTTAAAAAAAAAAAGTACCTCCATAGCAATATCTAGAATCTAGATTGATGTATGCCCAGCCATCCAGGTACCATAACCTAGGCTAGGTGATATATAAAATCAGCCATCACATATCTTCTCTCTCTCTCTTTTTTCACTCTATGTCTTTCCCTTCCTCTTTTCCTACCTCCTCCTTACCACCTCATTCTTCATTATGTTAAGATATCATATATATTATCAATATCATATATATAGTATTATAAGCTGTCAATTCAATGAAAAAGAAAATTTTAAAAGTTAATAAAACCATCTCGTTAAAACCATAAGTTTCTTGAACCCATTTGCTTCTTTTTTCTTTCCATAATCTTCTTGTGAATTTCCAAGAGGATTCCTTCATCTTTTTAACTAAAAGCTATTTGTCAAATCTAGGTCATTTTCTCCCATTTTATGGCAAGTAATGAATAAAATTAGAGTTATTATATCTAATAATAATATGTGCTATCACTACTCTAGTAATTTTAAGGAATTTTCAACTCTTTCATTACTTCCCTATTTATTTTCTGTAGCAACTGTTATATTTTCACTAAGCAAATCCCTAATAACATCACTCCTTTTACTTTCTAATCACCCATCTTTGAAGTGTAAGATTTATCATCTCTTGCTCAAACCAGTTAATAGCCCCTAATTACTGTTGGATTCCTCTTGACCATAGCATTTTTCTTATCTGCTCAGTCTCCTCTAATTCTAGCCACATATTTCACTGTAACAAATCTGATTCTTTATAAATCTGGATCATCAACTATTTCTCAAATAATACTCTTACCCTCTGTTTCAGAAATAGTGGAGTACCTTGTACTCAATTATTTACTTTCTAAATAAATAAGAGAATCTAATCATTACCTTTAAGGATCAATCTAACTTGCTAAGACTGCTCCAATCTCAAGAAAAACACTTGTGTATATCTATAACATTTAACGTCTTTGTAGCACTCATTTGTTATAAACTATCTCCTACTTTTTGGAAAAATGCTTATGCAAACATTTAGTAGAAAGTAAGCTTCTTGTTTTGTTTATGCAAGAACTCCATAATTGTTGTACCACTTGGAATTTCATTAGTGTAGTGCTTCATGTAATATTAATGAAAGCAGGCAGCTGAAATGAAATAAGGGATATAGAGATGGAAGAATAGATAAATGAAAAGCAAATGTTGTCATTTGTGTTCTTGATTGTGTACCATGAACAGTTTCTAGCCAACTTTTCTCATGCTATAAATTGCTCTAATACATTTTTTAAAGATGAGTTATCTTTAGGCTTATTCTTTATTATACTAGAGGACCTCAGAATTTTAAAAATGCAAACAATGAAAAATAAGCTTATTTCAAATAGCAAAATAGAAAGTATATATTACATTGAACACTGGTAAGACATAATTAAGACTTAGTTAGCTTACTATTCTGTAAAAACAGCCTTAAAAAAAGTAGTAGTTTGTAAAATGTTGCTGCTGACTCAGTTTTTCAAATAAAAACATAAATAAATGCTACTGGTATACAAACAAGAGTCTAACATAACAAAATTCTAAAAGAGTTGACCTTTAAGACAAAACCCAGTAAAATAAGAAAGTTGAAAAACCTTAGTAAATACCAAATATCTTTAAAACCATGAAAAATATGTTCCCAAGAGATGATTCACCAACATGAGACTATTAGAAGAAATTAATGACGAGTACCTGATGTTCTCGATAAAAACCACAGGATTATATTGAAAAGAAGCAAATAAAAGGGATTTATTGCTACGGCTCTTTCCCCAACCATTCCTCCTCCTCACCACCCCTAAATAGAAACATTTTTTCTTTTAATTTAAATACACATTAAATGTTCTCATTTTAAAAATAATTATATAACATTCACGTTTTAATGTATTGACACTTGAGATTCTAGAATATCACTTTATTTTTAATTTTTTGATCATGTAATAAATAAGTTGACAACATTGAGCAGATTCTTTTTTTGCTAAGATCTGAAACTGCAGCTCAGCTACAATCGTAGTTAGTGGCTGCCTCCACATAATTTAGGAACACTTTTTTTTTTTTTGTACAGCGAGTTGTTTGTGCCAGGAGGCACATTCCCAATTATTCCATAGAGTAATTTGCCTCTACTCTTTCAGTCAGAAATGATTTCTTATGGTTATGATTTGATCAGGTGATATTTCACTGTACTTGCCAAATAGACCTATTCTACATAGTGTCCTTTGGATCGAACAGAGACAACTAGAGTCATACATTTGCAAATTACAATTTGAAATGTCACTGAGTCACTTATTTTTCTAACATAAGCAGTTAACAAGCAAATAAAACTTTCTCTTTTGGTTACAAACATATTTTACATAGATGACATAGATGAGCAATGGAGATTAAAACATGACTACAGATTATTGAATTCTTTACTAATGTTTGATTTTGATATAGATCCAAAGCTATGACTGATTCTAGAATTGAATCAGGGAATATAAAACATGAGTTTAGATTGTTTCATAATGTCAACATTAAAGTGTAAAATAAACACCATAACCCAAACCAAAAATGCTAAGTAGTGAAGCAGAGGAATGTCAAAGAGACATGGGAGACAATGATGAGTCCCAACAGTCAAAGTTGGCTCAATTTAAGCTAAAAATAAATTATTTGCTGTTGGATTATAAACATTTGTTTATCTGTGATTGTATAGTGATAGAAATAAGCTGCTTGGAGGTTTCTCAAAAGGCTAAAGATAGAGTTTTCATATGGCTCAGCAATCCCACTATTTGGTATCTACTCAAAGGACACAAAAACATTGACTCAAAAGGCCACCTGCACCCCCATGTTTATTGCTTCTCTATTTACAATAGGGAAGAGGTGGAATCAACCCAAAAATAGAAGACTGAATTAAACAGATTTGGTACATATACACAATGGAATATTATTCAGCAATCAAAAAACAATAAACTCATGCCCTTTGCAGTAACATGGATGGACCTGGAAGGGATCATGCTTAGTGAAATAAGCCAGAAGGAAAAAGAAAAATACCAGATGGTTTTACTCATAGCAAGAACATAAGAGATTGGGGGGAGAGAGAAAGAAACAAATGTAATAGAGTAAAAACGAAAACAATGAACAACTATAAACGAGAGACATTTTAAAGGGGTGAAAGGGGGAATGGAATCATGGGAAGAGGGCACTGGGCTATGGTGTTGGTACACAGGTGAATTGGTGGTGGGAAGCCCATGGGGATTACAACTGAGATGGAAAAATAAAA
>NW_004567106.1:21935870-21951453 GCF_000260355.1 Condylura cristata | reverse complement strand
ATTGAAAAAGATACCTGTACCCCCATGTTTATTGCTGCTTTATTTACAATTGGAAAAACATGGAAGCAGCCCAAATTCCCAAAAGTATATGACTGGATTAAAAAGATGTGGTACATATACATAATGGAATATTACTCAGCAGTCAAAAAGAAACACATGTCTTTTGCAGCAACATGGATGGAGCTGGAAATGATCATGCTTAGTGAGATAAGCCAGAAAGAAAAAGAAAAATACTAGATGGTTTCACTCATAGCAGGAGTATAATGGACCAGGTGAGAAAATAATAATGAGCAACTATATACCAGAGACATTCTATGGAGGTGAAGTGGGGAATGCAATCAAAAACAGTGGGGGGAGGGATGTGCACACTGGACTATGGTGATGACACATGGGTGAGTTGGTGATGGGAAACCCATGGGGATTACAACTGAGATAAAAAAAATGTACAAAATGATGTAAAAATAAACTATTATATTATTTAAAAAATATTGTAACAGTGCCAACAAGTTAAGTCTACCTAACATTTTTCTGTAAATAGTGTTTTATGTAGTTTGCCCTCATATTATCTGATCCAGAGGAACTGAGAAGTATTAGCAAAGTCAATAAAATTTCTCCTCATTCATTATTTCTCCCCAAATACAAATCACTGCAAATTATATGCTCTGATATCTCCACCAAAAGTCAGGAGATTAATAGAGTTCAGAGATTATTCAGTGACACAGTGAGTACTTAAACAATCACTTTTATAATGAGTGAGAAATACAGGAAGACACAAATTGCATGAGACTAGATTGACTTTAAAACAGTTGTGTTTGCTACAGAGTTGTAATTAGATAATAATAGTATCAATTTAAATTAATCTTTCCAGGCCTTCCCTGATAGCTATCAGCTATCACAGCTACTGCAGCATGGGTTTGATCCCAGGCCATGGAGGAGACCCACATAATGTGGCAGACCTCTCTTGACCAGTCTGTTATTGCTCCCCTCAACAGTATATTTCAGTACATCTGCCTGTTCTGCTCTGCATTGTGTCTTTGGTGAATCCTCTCACCACCACCCCCCCACACCCCTTCTGTCCCACATCTCTGGCCTGTATGCCAGCTCCTGTATGTATAAATAAATAAATCTTTAAAAAAATAAAATGAATTAATCTTTCCTCAACACAATCTTATAGAGGAATCTTGTCATGATTTCAACATTTTAAAAAGATGTAAAATGTTTTATATGGCTACCCTTGCAAAGGACTGGACAGTCTTTCCTTATAATTAAAGAAAGTCATCTTGTTCTCAGAAGTAAGGAAATGTCCAGAAGTTGATAGACACATGTCAAAAATGTATTGAAGCTAAACCAACAAAGTCCCTAATGGGACTAAAAAAAATGAATGAAATACTATTTGATTATATATAGTTTAAAATAAAAATCCATGGGTTTGTAAAAGTTTAATAAAAAATGGAAGAGATAGCTCTTGCTTACAGAAAAATATCAATTATAAGTATACATGGAGTGAAGCAAATAGAAAAACATCATTGGAATGCACTGATAATTATTACTTGCAAAATATGCCAATGAAAACTAAAATTAATGGTACATTTTGAGGAGTTACAGGGTACCTGCAGCATGTCAAAGTGCTTATCTCAAGACACTTATTAATTACAAAGAAAAAACCTGGCAAACACAACCTTAATCAAAGTTAAATCACTAGTACTAAGACATCAACAATTTGTCCTCCGATGATACACTGAGGCTATTTTATAATATTTTTTAATCTAATGTATAATCTCCATCTAATCATGAGAAAAAAAATGAAACAAAACCAAATTGAGGGACATTCCACCCAACCAGTGCTTTTTAAAAACACTAAAGTCATAAAAGACAAAATGACTGATTTATTGACTGAGACAGATTTATGAAACGTGGAGACTAAATGCAAGGTGGTGTCCTGGATTGTTCCTGGAACAATAGACATTAATATATTGTTGTAAGAAGATATAATGTTTACAGTTTAATTAATGGATGTTATAAGTGATAATGCATTGATTTTTTATCATTTTGTTATTGTTAGTTAAGATACTAACAATGGGGACTTTCCTGGTGGAGAGGGGTTCAATCTCAGCACCATGACACTGATCACAGCCACTGCAACATGAGTTTGATCTCCAGGCAGGGAGCTGACCCACTTGCCAGAGCAGACCTTGTCTTGCCAGGAGCTCCCCTCAGCATTTTGTCAGTAGATCTGCCTGTTCTGCTCCCCACTCTGTCCCTCGTGAATTCTCTCACTCCCCGCACCTCTGGCCTTCACCACAGTGCTTGTATACATAAATAAATAAAATAAATCTTTTGGAAAAAAAAAAGACTCTAACAATAAAATCTGGATGAAGGGTACACCAAAATGCTCTATACTATTTTTGAAACTTTGTAAAGACTAAAACTATTTCAAAATTAAAAATAAATAAATAAATAACGAGAAAAAAAAGATGCTGAATTATTACTTTTCATTTATGGTATATTCCTGTTGCTGGCCCTATATGTTTTTATTTCCCCATTTATTTTACTTCCTATATGTCAGTAAAAAGCATAGCTTGATTATATAGAGGAGTATATTGGAATTAAAAGTTTTACTCTTTAGGTAGCTCCTTCTGGCCTGTGACTATGCAGGTGACTCTTTCCCATTTTCCTTTTCCTAATAAACTTGATTTTTTAAAAATGTAAAGAAAAAGAAAAACATACACATTCATCTATTGCCCTACTTGCTCAAGGTATAGAGGAGGGCAATGTACAAAAGTATATGTTTAGGTCAGGGCTAAATTATAAGATCTGAGGAATTAATTTTACATTTACTGATATTGATTCACTAAAATGGATGTTCTAAGAGCACAAAGATTTTTTTCTTCTTTATTTCCTGCCATCATTTAGCTTTCAACATATTTCATAGCATGTATTATTAGATCAATAAATATTTTTAAATCAATGAATGAAAGGAAGATTAAACAATTTATCCTCATAACTAGAAAATAGAATACCAGATATATTTTGCCCCAGAAATGTTAATTTCGAGGCTAAACTCTTATTCACTGTAGTAGAGACAATGTAAGTTTTAACATCTTAAAAGAGGGTAATAGTTGCAATACATTTTTGTGGTCACTGCTCATTTATACCAGTCAATCTATAAAAGACATGAGAACCAGGAAATCCAAGGAGACTGTGAGTCTGACTGCTGCAAAACTTGCTTTTTACCCATTTGCTCAAGCAATTAAAAAGTGGAAATATCTAAAAAGAAAGTAGCAATTTCTCTGCAAAGCAGGACTACAGATCAGGATAATACAAAAATATGTTTTGAAAAACGGCACACAGAGCAGTGCCACAGGGGTATGGCTTCCACTTTAAACAGTAGGAGGACATTGCTGATGGTTTTGGCAAACATTTGATTCACCTTGTATGGAGCAGCTTTCTGGAATTTTCTCCAAGTATTTGGCTGAGTTTATTTGAATTTGTCTCAAAGGTTAAACTTGAATAATATTTTCATTTCTCTACCACTGAACGTGACAATTAATTTAAATCACATCTCATATTTTAGCATTGTAGCACCTTTGGGACTAGACATTTTATTTCTGTGTTACTTTGGAACAGGTTCTACTGCAAATTGAGGGCTTGGGTAATGCAGTGGAAAGAGCACTGGATTGCAGGTCAGAGAAAGAATTCTGACTTGCTCAATGCTAACTCGTTGTGTGACCTCTAGCAAGTGATTCAAAACATACCTGAAACTTAATTTCTGTGCCTTTAAAATGGGAATAAACATTTCTTTGCTTTTTTAATAGAATCTTGTTTTGATAATAAAATGGCAAAATGTGTATATGTCTTGCAAATTCCAAAATACTGTGTCCAAGTTGTTTTTTTTTAAGTGTAAACTCAGAAAAATAGCGTATTCAAAAAGGAATGAGTTGCAAATTCTTTTCTAAAATATGTTTTAACTTGTGAATTTACTTGACTTAGATGTTCTTTTTCTCCATTAAACTATTCAAGTTTTCCTTAATGTACTAAATTTTTATCATCAATATTTACAATTTTAAAAATTATATATGACCCCTAGTGCATAAACTCTTTATAAGGATTCTTACTTAGAAATAGTATGACAATGTCTTTAATTAGAAAATTTTGTTTTCAGGACCTCCCTGGTGGCGCAGTAGGTTGAGGCGCAGCAAGCTTCAGTGCGAGTAATCCCTGGCCCCGGAGGGAGGTGAACCACATGGCTCAGCAGTCCCCTTTTGTCTCGTTCACTGCTCCCCTCAGCAATGTACTTCCGCAATCTGCCTGTTCTACTCCCAACTCTGTCTCTGGTGAATCCTCTCGCCACCCCTGCACCTCTGGCTTGTGCCCCAGTTCTGTATGTATAAATAAATAAATCTTTAAAAAAAAACAAACCACACAGCAAGGCAACAATAAATAGTTCATCATCCCCTAGATTACAGACCTTGTATTCAGGCATTTGTTCACACTCAAGCTTTAAGATTTTAATTATAAAACACTAAAAATAAAGGCAAACAAATAAATGTCACATTGCTAAAGTCATGTGATATTTTTCTGTCCGTGGTCAAAGTTCCTCCATTCTGTTGGTTAAAATAGTTTGTCGAAAACAAACAAACAAACAAACAAACAAACAAACAAAAGAACAATTGCGACTTCTGACTTGGGAGTGTTTGTTGCCACTATGACAAAAAACATCTGTCCATCTAGTAGATACAAATCTAACAGCAGTTTCTAAGCCAGTAACTGCTATTTGCCACTCTTCATTTCCCACCCAATTCTGGAACAAGCTACAAAGGTTTCTAGCAGTGAAAGTACAGCAATTCTCCCAACCTCTCCTTTTAAATTCCTTCCACATCCATCTTCCCACCATCTTGGAGACATTAGTATTGCAGTTTTCTCTCACCAGTTCCACTTCTACTAACCAAATCTCTGACCCTACTCCCAGCCTTCCCACAATGCATTTTTTGAGCTTCTGAGAAATGAAAAGTAGTTGGAAACTCCTGTTTTAATATTTGTCTGAAGTTTTGCTTTTGTTTTCCAAATGATCTGGGTTTGGCAAAACCCTTTTAGTTAAGTATTAGCTAACAGCGTAACATTTCCAATGGGAGACAAAAAAACGAGGCAATTTAGGATGCCACTAGGACCTTCAGTGGACACTTACTGTCCAGCTCAAGTCACCTCTACAAAAATGGAGAATGATTTCATTTAAAGTACTAGTGTAATAGGTTATATACATTGATATCATTTATGTTGATATTTTATTTCTCTGTCATGTCTGAAGGGGGATCTAGTCTGGCAGTTTTTATTTTATCATTTCAATATTTTGAGTATGTCATTCTATACTACTTGCCTGTAGCATTTCCTCAGTGAATTCAAATGTATGCCTCATAGATGTACCTTCATAGCTTATAGTCTTCCCCCCCTCCCCCAACAACCCCTCCAGCCACTTCAATATTTTTTATTTGTCTTTGACTCTTGGAAGTTTTATGACTAAGTGTTTGGTGTATGTTTCATTACATTTAAGTAACCAGGTGTTCTTTTAGTTTCATGGGAATGTTTATTTAGTTCCTTCCCTAGGTTTGGAAATTCTTCCTTTATTAATTATTTGAATAAGTTCCCTCTCTCTCTTCCTAGTCTGAAATAAACTATTCTTCTATTACCTTACTTCATGGTGTCAGAGATTGTTCTTGAAATACTTCAATTTTTCCCCTTTGTAGTTCTCTTTCTTCTTCCATCTTGATATTATTTTTTGGATTACCATCTTTGAAGTCATTGACTCAATCTTTCACTTGGTTATTTGATACCATAGCTTTCTCCAAAACTTTTGTCTCTTTTATTGATCTTCTTACATCCTGTACTGTTATTTTCTTATTTAAAGCTTCAATTTCTACACTCTGCATTTAATTTGTTTTATTTCTGAAGACACTATTTTTTCCCTAAGTTTTCTTGTTTATCTTTAGTGTTTTTTTTCTTTTATTTCTTTGAATTTTCTTATCATGCCATCTTTGAATCCTATATGTGATAAGAGGAAAATATCTTCTATGTATTCTGATTGGCTTATTAATAAGTATTTTCTCTTTGTGATGTTACCTTGAAGATTCAGGGTACTGTGTTATATTTTTGTCTCTTCCCATTTGTAGCTTTCCAGTTTGCTCTTTTTTCAAGTGTACTAAGGTTATACCTCAGAGGGTACAGAACAAGTTTCACAAGGTCAACATCAGTCCTGAGCAGGAGGGTGAGGGAAAGCACACTCAGGTATCCTCACTGGATACCTGGCCCACCTGTCACACTCCAGCCCCTCTGAAAATATCTGCCCTCAGTCAAGGGTGAGAGCTTCCATACCACTTAGCTCTCCCCACCCCCAACCAATGTTGTCAAGCAAATATGGGAACACAGCTCTGAAGTTAGCACAGTAGTTTCCCATCTCAGCTACAGTCTGTAGGTATCTCCTTCCTCACCTTTTCTTGTATTGGTCCCCAATATCTGAAAGATGCTCTGCCTTTACCCCATATTATGGGACCCAGCTGTATCCAGTGCCTTTCTGGATTGTTTTCAGATTATTCTCCTAGGAGAAGAGCAGGGAACCACTTTTGAGGCCATCTGCTCAATTTCTTTCTCTCATTTAGTATGTTTTCTAAACACATAGTTTCAATTTTAGTCAAATATTCTATCCACAAGATGGGCCAGTACCTGGATATAGTTGAATCTTCTGAGAACCTTCCTGTCTACTAAAGTGACATAGGTGACTGTAGGGAGACCAACCACCTCCACGGAGGATGGATTTTTGTGTATCTGATGTACCCAAAACATCAACACAAGACTTTCAGGGTACTATATCCAGGTCAAGTTTCTGCAACATTCAACATACGGAACATAAAAAATATTTAGGTAGATTAGAGATTAGTGGCCTGTTCCCAAAACTAATGATAGCATGATGTATCAGAAGGATATTGCATCTCTATTTTTACAGGTTGAGACATCATCTCCAATCCATTATATTCTCCAGCTCTGGCTCCCTCAGTGAAAAACAGGTCCCTGAGAAATACTTGATGATGCTGTTAGAAACCTCTCCAGGTAAATTCAGTTTCTATCTCTTGGAGGACAGCTCTAATATTCTTACAGTGACCAAGAAATCCATAATTTCATGGAAGAACAAGAAATACTTGATAATGAGTTCTATCTTAAGGTGAAGAAGTTCAATTATTTACTGTCAACAGTTTGTATCAAGGGTTTCAGTGTACAGGGTTATAAAGAACAGGTACTTGTTTCTACAAATGCTGATGAGCCTACAGTACTTAGAGCAGTGTTCATGCAATCAGTCAGAGTGAAAGCCTTCAGTGAAAGGCTTTTCACCAAGTCCTTAGTTAGCTATAACCAAATGTACCATGTCTTCTCATGTATATATGTTCCATGTCCCACTGCATGACCTTTAAGCAAGCAGCTGCCACAGGCCATTACAATATGCTCTGATTAAGATCAAGTATCTGGACTGGCTCCTGGCCATGCTTTCCCTCTGCATATCAACTGTAAAAAAATGTATGTCTTTCAGCTTTTATTTTCTAGTTGGTGATACAATTTGCCCTGGCTCTCTAACTTTTATCTACTCACTCAAATCCTGTAGGACTTGCATCAGATCCTGTAGGACTTTCCTTTTTGCCCCCTATGAATAGACATGGCCTGAAAGACAAGTGAGATCAAAGCTACACAGTCAGGCCTAGGGTATGTGGTGGTTTATCCCTCCAAAGAATGTGCTTGCTCTATTCTTCCCCTTGTTAACACTGTGAACTCTCTCTTTCCAAACACCACCTCTAGGCCCAGGCCTGTGATAAACATCAAGGACCCAATAACCCCTGAATCTTCTATAATTCTGTACTTCTTACACTAGATCTCTACCTTCAATAGCTAGAGTTAACCTTCCAGGATTCTCTCTCAGATGCAAAGTATCCATATAATCAATCCGAAGTCCATATGAGAGATGGTAGAATGATGATGTAGTTCTATATCCACATAACTTCTTTTCATCTCCATTTTCCTCAATATTCTGGGCTCATGGTAAAGACAAAAAAAAAAAAAAAAGACTAAACCAGGTAGATGATATTCATCTTTTTTTGCTTAGTGTCCAACCCTGTCTCTGAGATCTATTTAAAAAAAAAAAGTAAAGGAAGGATGTGGTAGACATAGGATGTTAAACAGTTATACAATACTTACAGGAAAAAATTAATTTCTCTTAAATTTGTTTAGTTGCAAATTCTAATTATATAATTAAACATTGGAATAGAATCTTTGTTAGCAATGTATGGATTTTGCCACCTGGTATGAAAATAACATTTCTAGCACATTTAAGAAATGATAGTCACTTTAATCTCAAGTAACATACCCACCCTCTGCAAATACTTTTACACAATGAGTTGATTTACAAACTCTTTATAAATCACTCTGGGCTAAATTAAGGCACACCCTTGTTGAAAGTGTCACAGACTCTCAGTATATAGGACTTAAATATATTCCTAAATCCTATTTCCCATCTCTAAGTATTAGCCATATGTAACTGAACAGTTTCATGACCTCTTTGATATTAGCCTGTGACATGTTCATTTTCGTTGCCTTAAAGAGATACAACCCAGTTTTACTTTTTGCTTCTCTATAATTCACAGAGAAATCTTAAAAGTTCTATCAGGAGAACATTTACTGAATATTTCCAATTCAAATGGAAATAGCTTTCACATTTGATCTTGTAGAAAAACCTAGGCAAGTGATGAAGTATAATACTTTCTTTGTATTGGAGTAGGACTGCATGACTGTTACAGAATATGTTTGAGCATTTGAGCTAAGAGACCAGAAGAGACTTTCCAGCCACATGTTTAAAAGAACAGGCAGCAAAAAATGGCTTAAGTCAATTATAACCCTCCTTTCAGAACCATCTTGTGGGACGAATACCACTATTATCCAGATACTTCTATCTAGCAGCCAGCCAACTCTCCTCTTAACTGGCTGTGTTTTTGAAATCTACTTACCCTTGAGACTGACCATAAAATCAACACACTGACAAAGCAACAGTTTTAAATTCCAAGCATGCTCAAAACCCAGAACCATAATTACCTCCACTCTACGCCCAGTGGGAAAGCGAAGCATGTCGCCTACTATGTTTTATTCAGTGCAGGGTACTCTGTCTGTACTTCACAAATGCCAAATAAATCCTCAGAATAACAGTCCTCAGATTTGAGGGCCAATGTTCACCTGGGCAGAAACCAAGACAGGGAAAAATCTGTTTGCAAAGCAACACACACACCAGGGGCTCACTTTACAGGAAGTTTTTCTATGACAGCCAGGGGTCACTCAGAGAGGTAAGGAAGGGCCACTTCTTCATGTGCACATGATGCTTCAAAGAGTGTAAGCTGCAGAACGGGAGGCTTATTTTAAGTATAAAGTGTGATAGAGTACACTCAAGTGTCCACTGCTTAGATCATTGGAAGTCTATAGAACTAAAACCCAGATCTGGCTCAGGAAAGTATTCAAGGAAAATCAGTCTTAGTTGCTTTCAGGAATCTCAGAAAGGAGAAACTCTTTAACAATGAGCCAAACAGATAAATTGGCCTCTTACATAGGTCATTATAGTAGACATATTATTTGAAAGTTTCAAAGTCAATTGGGAGTTGTTGAGAATAAACTATCCCATCAAAGCTACATAGCTGTAATCAGGATCTGTTATCTTTTATTTATTTGTTAAATTTTATTTGGGTGTGTCTCAAGAATCTTAACAAACGCGTGAATCTGTGACTGAAGAATATCAGGTCTGTGACTATTCACATGCATCTATTTTATGACTTAAAAGGAATTCCAACAGCTATCAACTTGTCAGGCACTAAGTTCTCTGCTTAAAAGCACTGTGTATACAGTAGGGAAAAAATGCAGCTCTCAGTCTTTTGAAGCTATCAATGTAGTAGAGAAGATAGAGACTAACAAATAAGATGTTAGGGGATTAGTCAGGGAGATCATTTCACAAATGCATTAAAAATTGTCTTCTGGGCTCATGTGCTTTTTTTTTAGGTGCAGTGTAGTCCATCCGCAATAGAAAGAAGGAATGCATTGCTACAGTGCGAGGTGACCTCTGCCATAAGAAAGCAACTGGTGTCTCTGGTTGTGGAAGTTGAGCCACAGTCTCCTTATCATCAACCTTATAATGAAACCATAGCACCCAGTGGAAATTCTGCTAATAGAAATTGCCAAGGTGAAAAACACATGGCAAGTCCTCTGTGGTCTGGCTGCCGAACCACACACTTTGGCCTCCAGGGCAGGCTTTGATTGCAAATAAGAGGCTGGATCTTGGTTTTAGGAACTCCTTACCTCGGCCACAGGATCAAAGGTACAGAAAGCAACGACCAACTGTTTCCTAGCAGCCTGCCCAGACAGTATGCTAATGAGCTGAGCAATGAGCTTCCAATTAGGAAACTCTTTCCAGCAGTAAATTTTCAAATGAATTCCTTGTGATAGTTGCAGTTATTAGAGATCTTAGCTGAGACACAGGTATAAGTTTGAGTACCTCTGAGTTGCAGTTTGCTAACATAGGTGATAATCTACATTTTCTGTAAGGTACTTTACCAAAAGGAAAAGATGCTTTCATTATTACTATAACTTTATGGATATGCTTGAACCTGCAATTTATTTTTCAGCAGAAACCCACTTTTTAAAGGCTGGAATAATGGAAAACAATTCATAGGTTTAAGATAATGACTCTTATTTTTAACATAATTCTGAAATTTCAATCAATTCTATTTTCTGTTACAATTGCAGTAAATAACATGAAGCTTTTTTGATGTGTCAGTGTAAATGTATATTTGTGTGTGCGGTTGTGTGCATAGATGTATGTATGCATCAGTGGATTTAAAGTTGGCACGTTTTAAAAGACCAATCGTCTAATAGTTATGCATAATAAATTCTGGGCTAGCTGCTCCCTACATTAAACAACTGGAATAAGAATGTACTGCATAATAAACTAAGTGTTGCTGTTTTCTACAATCACTCACACAGAGGTTTTTGATTCACTGCAGATTCAGAATTACTGAGAAAAATGGCAGTTAATTACCTCTAACACCTATGTAGGAACAGCTGCAGGAAAGAAAGGGACTATGAAATTAGCACCCTGTGATAGAGTTAAATATATCACTTAATCCAGTAGAATTGACTATCATATGTCAAACTCAGGTTAAAAAGAATTAATTTATTTTTTATGCCAAAATGCTTTTGTTTGATCTATAAATGCCTTAATGCACCCTTTTATTGATTTCATTCCTGAAAAAGGTTCGCTGCCAAACGCTGAATAGCAAGCTCTTTCCAACATAGTTTATATAAATAAACCAGAATATGCGGGGACCCATTCTTTCTTAGTTGTGAAATGGTTTTTCATTGAATTCTGGTTAATTAGAAGAACTCTTGTGCCTCTTGATCACCTCCCTAGGGGGTAATATTCAGTTATTTTCAGAGGGAAAGAAAACAATATTTTGTATTAGTAGCATATAAATACAATGATATTTGGTTGAAAATATTTGAATTGTTTTGTTAATCTTTGACAGTCAGAGTAAAGCATCAAAATAAGTAGTAGGTTATGAATTACTTACTATACCTGCCTGTATTCATAAGAAATTGTGTTATAGAAGCAACAATTTTATATGCAGTTATTTATAGTCATATATTCATGCAGCTCTTCATTTTATTCATGCAATACATATTTATAGAGTGTATACCATGTACATGGCACCATGATATATTCTAATCAGAACCGTGATAAAGAGACACGACTCCTGTCTCTTCAAGCATTTTTTCCCAAAAAATAAACATCGGGGTCGGGCCCTCCCTGGTGGCACAGCGGGTTAAAGCACAGCACTGAGAATCTACAGCCGCTTCCGCATGAGTTTGATTCCCGCCTGCCCCGGAGGTGACCACATGGTGTGGCAGACCTCTCCTGACCCGCCCGCTGCTCCCCTCAGCAGTGTACTTCGTGGATCTGCCTGTTCTGTTCCCCACTCTGTCTCTGGTGAAGCCTCTCACCGCCCCTGAGTGTCTGGCCTGTACCCCAGTTCTGTATGCACAAATAAATAAATCTTTAAAAACATCGGGGTCACTGTCATTACCTGAGTTCCTAGTAAAGTGATAAAACCTGGGTGGTAAGGTTTGTGTACCCACCTAAATATAGGAAGGCCTGGCAAATATCCAGAATTTGTTTTATTATCCTGCATGTGTAGAGAAATGACAGTGTGTAAGAAACTTAAATTGAGGATATTGTATCAAACAATCACTGAAATAACATAATATTTGAAAGCATTTTACTGAGACCATTTGTGTGTGTGAAAATTTTTAGTAAAATTGCCAAGTTATATAACCATCCTCCTGATTCTGTTTTAGAACTTTTCCATTGCCCCAATAAGATGCCTGTGACTATTTACAGTTAATTCCTGTCCTTCCCAGTAGCTTCAGGCAACCACTGATCTACTTTCTGTCTCTCCAAATTTGACTTTTCTAGACATTTTGTATAAATGGAATAGTACAATATGTGGTCTTTTGTGTCTGTTCAAGCCAGCATTTAAAAACTCAGCTATTTAAGTCATTACTAAATTAGATTATTTAACAATTTACTCATGTACGTTATAACTCTAGGAACTCTTGTTAGGCATAACTGGAAGTCTCAAGACTTCAAGTTTACATGAGAACAAACAAAACATTTCAGATGGATCTTTTGTTTGGCCAATCAATTTATGGAAACTAGAGACAAACACAGTTCTTGCTGTGAGTATTTAGCAATTTGTTTAGTGATGACCGATGAATTATATTTTTTTATATAGAAATTTATTGTTGACTACAACCCAAGAATCTCATTAGGTCACATGTTTGAGTGAAATTTGAGATGGTAAATCTGAAAATCTTGATTTACTTTGTATGACCATTAATATGCATGGTTTTTCAAATTAACAACATGCTGATAAACCATTTTATTCCAATACAATATAGGTTACTGAGTGTCTGGTAAGATATTAAACACAGCATTTTGTGTTAGAGATAAAGTTGAATACAATGATCAGAGAAAAAAACTAAAGGTGATTAGGTAAAACAATTCATCAATTGTATATATTTATTTTAAACTAGTTTCTTCATATCTTGCTATTACTTTTTTTTTTTTAAGATTTATTTATTTGTACATACAGAACTGGGGTACAGGCCAGAAGCTCAGGGGCAGTGAGAGGCTTCACCAGAGACAGAGTGGGGAGCAGAACAGGAAGATTGAGGAAGTACACTGCTGAGGGGAGCAGCGGGCAGGTCAGGAGAGGTCTGCCGCGCCATGTGGTCACCTCAGGGGCAGGCGGGATCTAACTCATGAGGCAGTGGCTTTAGCTTCTTAGTGCTGTGCTATAACCGGCTGCGCCACCAGGGAGGGCCCTATTACTTTTTTTTAAAAAATATTTATTTACTTATGCATAAAAGAACTGGAGTACAGGCCAGAGGTGTGGAGGGTGGAAGGGTAGTGAGAGCATTAACCAGAGGCAGAGTGGGGAACAAAACAGTCAGATCTGCTGAAATACACTGCTGAGGGGAGCAGCAGGAGGATCAGGAGAGGTCTGCTGTGCTGTTGGCTGGGGATCAAATTCATGCTGTCATGCTCTGGATAGCTTCATAGTGCACTGCTTTAACCTGTGCACCACTAGGAAGAGATCCTCTTGCTGTCACTTTGAGGTTAGTCCCTAAGCATACCAGTAGTGAAAATCAGGGGTAACAAACCTCTTTTGCCTTGTAATTTTTTTTTAACTTCTCTATGATGCTCTCTTAGTAGATAACTAACTACATATAGGATTATTTGGATAGATAGTCTCTGAAATTAGTTTCCATAAAATTGTATATTTTTTGTACTTTTGAAATACATAGTGGTAAAATGTGTCTTCAAGGATATCATCATTCACACTTCCTTAATAACTTATCAGATGGGATATGTTTATTTTTAAAAAGTATTTTGTTTTCCATTTGTGAATAAAGAAGAAAGTCTTCCTTTGCTCTTTATTGACACACTGCAATAAAGTTGACTTTTTTTTTATTTCAACTAAATTACCTCTGATTGAGTATTATGGAGATGATAATTAAAACTCTTTAATTAGACTTTAAAACAGTCTCTTATACCACATCAAGATCTATCCAAGAAAGCTTCTTTAATTTGAGGTTCATAAAAGACTATTTCTTTAAAAAAAAAAAGACACTGGTTATAATTCCAGTTAAGTACATTGTGCAGTGGGTGGATCAGGAGAGGTCTGCCATGCCTTGTGGGTCACCTCCAGGGCCATGGATCAAGCTCATGCTGAAGTGGCTGCGGCTAGCTTCATAGCACTGTGCTTTAATCTGCTGTGCCACCAGGGAGGGCCCCGTTTTCTAAACAAAATATTGACTTATCTTCATATAAAAACATGACCCAGTGCTTTCAGAGGAATACTGATATTACAGTCATATAACAAATGGGGTCCCCCAACCATATCTCACAGAAATTCCAAGAACAAAAGGAATTATATAATTGCAGTCACATGTCCTCATTTCTGATCAAATATTGAAGGGTAATGTACCCCCCTTTTTATGTTTTAACTTGACCATTATTCTCTTTGAAAAATGTACATAATCTTCAACAAGCTAAGTAACTAAGTTATTAGATTTTTGGCCTAAGGATCTGGAACCAACATGTAACCCTGTGCATTTAGAGGGGCCTCTTTTCCAAAACTGAAATGCTAAACAAGTCGAAAAAAGTAGCCAGTCTAAATGAGCAGTTGGTAAAGCAATCAGTCTTTCACATTGGAACAAGCAACAAACATGTGCAACGACCCTCGCATTTCTCCTTTGATTTATAGTAGTCTTGGAAAGGAGCTTAACAAGGTGGCACAGAGCTTCAAGAACAGTTGCAGTCAATTTATTGTCTGAGTTGTTAAAGATGTTAATTAGATTAGGAATTTGCTGAGGCCCTTTTATTCCTTGCAGAAAGAAGAGTGTTTCTCGTGTTTCTCTTTGAAACTCAGTTTTGTGGCATAAAAACACAGGAAAGAAGAAATCCTACACTCAAGGAAATTGTAGGGTCCCATTGAATTCCATAAAATTGTAAAAATTCCAATAATAACAGTTACAAAAGAGCCAAGAAAGTACCAGACCTGTTTTTAAAAATAATATACTCCAATGATTCCTGCATTGTTTGATGTATATAAGACAAGAAGTAGGCATATCATGGCTGGTGTACAATGGAGGCCTGGGCACAAGGAATGGAAATCATATGAGGAAGCAAATCCAAGCATGCACTGAGATGAAGCAGTTTCTGGAAAAACAACAGGCAGGAATTTTTCCTCCAGAGCAATAAACATCACTCTGTATGTCATTTTAAAACTCTGGACAAGTGTTTTAGTAGGGAGCTGTTGAATAGGCATTGAGGAGGTTATTAGGTATTGTGCTTTTGATACAATTCCTTGGCAGTAATCCATTCCAGAAATGTGCTTTGTCTTACATTAAATTCAACAACAAAAAAAATATCCAATGGGCCAGTAAATTA
>NW_004567106.1:21926185-21935770 GCF_000260355.1 Condylura cristata | reverse complement strand
AATTACTCACATGTGAAGTACAACCACTGAATTTAAGACCACACGTCTGGCCTCCGGTCACTGCTCGACATCTCGTCTGCCGTTAAAAATTTTTATCAAAAAAAAACCTGCATGAGTAGAATACTCCCTCAAAAGGGAAGATTAAAACCCAAGAGTGCTATTCAACTAGTGGGGTTTAGCTACCAGGTGGAATATTAGGATAATTATTTACTAGTAATATCAGCAAAGATGAAGTCATTAAAATTGTACAGATCCATTACAGAAGAATACTTTCCTAAAGTGTCAAGCAGAAATGTGCAATTACCTATGTATGATGTGTAATTACAATTGCACTTAGAAATAAGGAAATAGTAAAGTTAAATATTTTAAGCTAATCTTTAGGAAAAGAAGGTTTTTGTATGCTCTAGTGGATCTAATTTGAACACTTATTCAAAGGTGAAAGTGATTCAAACAAAATCCCTTTATTCTAATTAGAAATGTAATTGATATTTTGGGAACAAGGATTTAGATTTTGCAAACAAGTTTTCAGCCTGCCTAGAGCATAGCTTCTGGTGATTTAAAAGGATTAGAGTGAACCTTTCTTACTGTATGATTGGATTTTCCATTCTCCACCTCTACTTCTGCCACCTCCATGGTAGGTCTTGAGAAGGGGGAGGATAAAAATGAAAATCAGGTAGGTTTCCTGAGCACTGGAAAGAGGCTAAAATTGCCTCAAGCTGTGATGTTTATGCATACAGAACTGGGGACAGGATAGAGGATTGTGTGGAGGGTGTTAGAGGATTCACCAGAGACAGAGTGGGAAGCAGAACAGGCAGATTGATGAAGTACACTGCTGAGGGAAGCATTGGGCAAGACAGGAGGTCTGCCATGCCATGTGGGTCACCTCCCTGACAGGGGATCAAACTCATGCTGACATGGCTGCAGTCAGCTTCATAGTGCTGCACTTTAATCCATTGTGTCAGCAGGGAGAGCCCAGCTGTGACTTGTTTTAAATATTTAGAACTTATTAAAAAGATCCAAAATGGTATACTTGTAAGGAACCACTTTTAAGTAATGATCAAATGTTTTGCCAGCATTTCCATCCCACAGATAGTGGGTATTGACAGAAGGCTTTTGTCCCTTCCTACCTCCAACTCTCCCTCCATTCACATATAGAAAGGCTGATGCCCAGGATGATTGTGTTTGGTGATGGGCCTCTATCTAAGCATGCTAATATGGCTACATGAGGTCATAGGGTAGAACATGAATCCAATAGGAAAGGCCATGTGAGGACGTAGCAAGAAAAAAGCCAGGAAGGGAGCTCACACCAGGAACAGAATTTTCTGGCACCTTAATCCTGAACTTCAACTTCCAAAGCTGTGAGAAAACTATTGTTTCTTTTGAAGTCATGCAGTCTGTGGCATTTTGTTATAGCATCCCTTGCTGATGAATACAGATGGTTTATGTACAGACCATTGTCATGACATATTGCAGAATTTTTCCATATTATCTTTAAAGACTTTAATAACAAGAGGTAATTTCTTAGCGAAAATTATCCTAATTTCTCCATATTAAGCTGTTACCTGGTACATTGTGTGATCCCAGAAGAGCTACAATTTTAGACTTAAACCTTTGATGTCATTCTTTTGTGACATTCTTTCCTACTTTTTCATTCCCCAGACTGCTGACCGCCTAAGACTCAGTAAATCTGTAAGCTCTTCATTTTGCTCTGTTAATGCACAATAAAGCAAGATAATGAATAAGTTGTTTCTTGCTTGCTGGCAATTTTTAAACACATCTGAAAGGCATCAAGGGAGGGACATTACTTATTATCAATGTTTAGCATAAAAAAGTACCTGTTTCAACCCTCCCTGGTAGCGCAGCGGGTTAAAACACCGCATTAAGAAGCTAAAGCCACTTCAGCATCAGTTTGATACTGCCCCAGAGGTGATCCACATGGTGCTGCAGACCTCTTCTGACCCGCCCCCTGCTTCTCTCAGCAGTGTACTTCATCAATCCTGTTCTGCTCCCCACTCTGTCTCTGGTGAATCCTCTCATGCCCCTGCACCTCTGGTCTGTATCCCAATTCTGTATGTATAAGTAAATTTTTTAAAAAATGTACCTGTTTTATTATATTATGTCTATATATTTATAATTTCTTCTTATTATATATACTTACTACATATATAGGCAACTTTGGGAATATTGTGGTGCAATATTTTATAACCTTTCTCATTTGTATAGTTGTAATTGTTTTGTAACATTTTAGATACAAAATTAGATGTAAACTTGAAATTTGAGATAAAATAGTAATTATAGCCTCAAATATATACAGTGTTATTTAGAAACAAATATATATTTAGAAAATCTTTTCTTTTTATTTACTCATGCTTATATTTGAAAAATGGAAGCAGAGGTATTGAGAGTGCAGGAACAAAATTAAATCAGAATCTACATTTTAAGATTTTAAAATAAAGTGATTATAACCCTAATTCCAATGTGAGAATATTAGTCAGAAAATGAACAAACTAGTTAAGAGATATAATCATGCTTGCTTTTCTTTTTCAACTTCTAGATGAATAAAGTGTTTTCCTCATATATGTATGAATGTCTGATCATCATAAAAAAGGAAAAAGTCTGAGTCATAAATTTATCTGTATTGCTTATTCACAATTATGTACCATTGTACATTGTTTGCGTTGTAATGGTCTAAGTACTTTCATTTTCCCCAACTTGATTTTATGTTCCCTAAGGGCAAAACCCACAAATTTATGGTTCTCAGATTTGACCAACTATTCTGTTTTGTTCAGTTCTTCTTTTTCTTGTCTTGGTTAATTTCCTTTCCATTCTCCTTTAGAATGATGTCATTACTTCTCTAATCTTCTAAATCCTCTACTCATGCTTGTTTACCTTTACATTTTACAGATACCTGTTTCTTTCTTTATAGGAAAAAAAAGTGGCTATTAGGCAAGTACTCCCTAAAAGGTTAACCTTTTATTCTTCACAATAAATTTTAAAAATAAAGTATAAGGCAAAAATATAATCAAATTTGGCAATAGCAATTGCCATGTAATATTTCAGAATAAGTGTCAATTAGGTAGACAAAATCTGGAAGGATTACTAAAATGAGAACAAATTACATTAAATAAAACAACAGGATATAGTGGAAGATGAAACACTAGAAGGCCAATCATGTAAGTACAGTTAAAATTATAAATTATTGTGAAAAACAATGATAATAGATTAGCAACAATAGTCCACTGGGTGGCTGAAAATTAACTATCCAGATCACAAAAAGATCTGGTTTTAGAATCCTAATGATTATAAAATTGTTTAAACAAGACCACCATGTTAAGCTCAATAGTAAATATTAAAAACTCAGTAAAAATATTGAATTTTAAGATTAAAGAATTCTGCTAGCAATCAGAAGGAAGAGGTCACTATCAAAGAAAGAAAATCAAACTGACTCATATTCCTGCTTTGTGACAATAAAAATTCCATAAGCCAATGAAAAAATATCTTTAAAATTTCTACACTGGAGCAGATTATGACCCAATGATTTTATTGTATTATAAAGACATCCTCAGGTTTATAGGGTTTTGGAAAATGCGGTAATGTGTACTTTTCCCTTCCACAGTTTTTATGTGGTCATATGACTCAATCAAAAGCAGAATCCTAGAATTGGGGGGTTACAAAAGAAACGGACTAACAATGAATATTCACACTAGCTAAAAATGATAAATAATGTGAAAGGACAAAAATTAATACTTTCTGAGTATCAACTTGTGTTTGAAACTTTCCATTGATGAAAAATACCGCATCAAATTTTCTTGGTTGCCTAGCTCATACTATTAGGTGGAATTTATATCCAAGTATGTCAGCTTCCAGAAAGTAAAATGAAATAATTATTTGCGAAAGTGAACTTGACCTTATGTTCAAATAACTGATGCATTTTCAAAACTGAGTTCAGAGGAAATAAAAATATTGATGGTAGATAATTTGTTATGTATGTACAAATATATACACATATATATCCACAAGTGTGTGCATATATGCATGTATATATGCATATACACACATGTGTGTATCTATATATGTATGTATATATACACATGTATATATAACTTATAATGCACATGCACACATTTTGCAATTCCAGGCTAAATAAATGAAAGAAATAGGAAAGAATAACTGTAGATCCCAAAAGTTATATATTTTTTGCTTACAAAATAGGGTTAATTATTGCTTCATTTTTTATTTCATAATTATATTATTGAAGTTATGTATTACATATAATACTTATGTTATCATTAATAGAATTAAAGTCACAATAAATTTCTGACCAATTTTCATAAAAATAAAAACAAGTAGTTTCATATTAATTTAGGAAAATACAGAAAAAGAAAAGAAATAAAAAAGAACATGGTAACCCAGATGACCTGTTTATGACTGAATTCATGACACATTTGTAATCCTTATTTGACTTGCCATCTCATTCAGATGACTTGCACTTGTCCTGTCTCTTTCGTTTCTTTCTCAGCTTCCTTTGCCAAGCTTGCCTTTTCTTACCAACAATTAAATATTGCTAAACTTCAAAACTTGATCCAAGATCCTTTTACCTCCTATACATTCTCTTTGAAAATACCATTTTCCCCCTCTTACTACATCTGTCAGTGACCCAGTTTTATGTTTCCTGATGTACAAAACTGCCTAGTAAATTTTTCTTATTGAAAAGTTTCCAGGCCCCTTGAACTTGATATGATACAAATTGAATACCTTCTACAGCATCTCCCCAAATCAGGATTATTCTCCACTGTTCTTAATCTTGATAAAAGTTCATTCAGTTGTGTGAGTCATCTACTCCTTAACCCAATTCCTCTACCCCATTATTCCCAATTCTTTTTCCTCCTAATATAAGAATATCAGTTTTATACATGCTAATTTAAAAACTTTTCAACTAATCTTCTTAGGCCATCTTCATTTCTCCCCAAATTTTTCTTCATAAAAATTGAATTTTAAAAAATGTGGTTTATCCTTCTACTTATAAGTCTTTCTAAGTAAAGGAAAAGATAAACAGCTGGATTACAGCAAACTAAAAATCTTCTGTATAGCAAAAGAGACATTAACCAAAACAAAGAGACACCCTACTGACAAGGGGAAATTTTTGCACTCTATATAACAGATAAGGGACTGATCACAAAGTATACAAAGAACTCACAGGATTCAACAAAAACAAAGTAAACAATCCAGCTAAGACATGGGCAGGAACTTACAAGACACTTCTCCAAAGAGGAAATGCAAATGGCTAGTAGGTGTGTGAAAAAATGTTAAGCATCCCTTGTGATCACCAAATTGGAAATCAAAACCACAATGAGATATTACCTTATACCAGTAAGAATGTCACATATTAAAAACAAACAAACAAAAGAAAAAACAAACAGGCCCTCCCTGGTGGCGCAGTGGGTTAAAGCACAGCACTAAGAAGCTTAAGCCACTTCCACATGAGTTCGATTCCTGCCTGCCCCAGAGGAGATCCACATGGTGCCGGCAGACCTCTCCTGACCCGACTGCTGCTCCCCTCTGCAGTGTACTTCATAGATTTGCTAGTTCTGCTCTCCACTCTGTCTCTGGTGAATCTTCTCATGGCTACTGCACCTCTGGCCTGTAGCCCAGTTCTGCATGCATAAATGAATAAATCTTAAAAAAAAGTTTTGCTGATCCCCTGAATTTCCTTTTAAAAAGAACATTATATACTTTGAATGTGCCCAATTATTTTAATTCTCTCCTATTGGTTATATTTCCATAGCAAAATGTCTTCTCAGGTAAACTGTTTTTTGTAATATCCTCCAAATCTTAAAAGGCTTGAAAAAAATTTTTCCTTCTGAGAAAGCACAGTTCCTTTGTGTTACAGTCAAGCCTGTTCTACTTTTTTTTTTTTTAACATTTATTTTATTTATTTATGCATACAAGAGCTGAGGTGCAGGCATAAGAGGATTCACCAGAGACAGAATGGGAAGCAGAACATGTAGACTGACTGAAATTCGCTGCTGAGGGGAGCAGTGGGCAAGACCAGAGAGGTCTGCTGTGCCATGTGGGTCACCTCCCTGGCTGGGGATAGAACGTGTGCTGCAGCAGCTGCTGATTGCCGCACAGTGCTGACACTTAACCCCTTGTGTCACCAGGGAGACTCCTGTCTATATTCTTTGTCCCCTTCCTTTCACTTTTAATTAAATTTAGGTGTTCGCTTAATGATTTCCTCAGAAGTCCCTACTATTTTCACATTCAAAAACGCTAAATTCTGTTTCTGCTAACAACCAAAGGCTGACATACTTGTGGAGACACATTCATCAGCTGGGTTTCCAAAGCATGTGGATTCACAGAGTGTGCTGATCAAGCGATTCTTTGTGGCCACTGGGTAATTATGAAACCCTTTTCTCCACCCTGTCTCTATTCAGTTTCTCCATTTGTTCATGTTTCAGTGTGAGATTTCACCCTCCTGCTTCTTCATCTGTGGCTGGGGTGTTAAGTGTTGATGAGATAATTCTTGGACCAAATCCAAATAGTGCTTTAAAAATTTAATGTATGTGGGTACCACGTAATGATCTCACACTGTGTCTGACCCAGAGTACTTGAATGTGTCATGTTACTGAATTACCCTTAGGGTAACCATTACTGTTTCTGGGTGGTCATTGGTAGAGAGGGAAGGTGAAGGGTGTCTCTGAGTGTGTGTGGTGGAACAGGATGAGGAGGAAAAGGGAGGTGGTCTCATGCATTGCTTCCAACACATTTATAATTTTAATTGACCTATCACTTACATTACTTTATATATCTATGTGGAAGCCTTTTCATTTTATATGTATATATTTCAATGCTCTTCCAACTGCTAGAATTTCTATTAAAAGACTAATATATATAGGTTTACTACCTGTGTGGCTTTTAAAACAAAAAGGATTGTAAAATTCCTAATATTTTTCAAGCTTATCCAAATTCTCGTAATGTTCATTTGGAAAGGAATTTCATTAATAATTCATTATTGCATTGAGTTGAGTGTATGTATAAGATGAACTCTTAGGGGAAAACAATGATACTGAAAGGCAGAGTTAATATGATTGAAAGACTTCTATAAATAATAATTGAAGATTTCTCCACTAGTTAAATGGTTCTGCAGGTCCAAGGGATTAGGAGAGGTCTAAAGAAAAAATGAAATATTTTATAGCTTAAAAGTGTATAAAAAGTCTCGAAATATAGAGCCTCAAATTTTATTGACATACTAGAAATCATTGAGTCCAATCCCTTGTCTTTGCATTGGAATACATTCCTGCACAGAAAATAAAACTTGCAAGCTTGCCCAAGGGAAAGTTTATGCCTACTACTGAGGTAAAGCTCAAAGACAGGAATTTTGATTCTTGCCTAATATAAATTAAACATTTGTTAACTTAACAATGATGTATTGAATTCTGACTGACAACCAGGGGCTTAATGATGATTAGTAGGATATAGTACATCTCTGAAAGAGTTTACCTTCTCAGTCTAGGAGTTTAGAGATTTCATACTAGAGGAGATATAGTTTGAACAAAGACTTCAAAGTGTACACAGCACATAACTTTGCCATAGCACAAAAGCAATTTAGCATTTTTGTTGTTTACAGTGTGCGTAAGAGAGTGAATGAACAGACTGAAGAAAGGTAATGGAGTGTCTTGCAAGGCACGTGAACTTTGTTTTATACTGTTGCTTTATATTTTGTTTTATACTGTTAGACTGACTTGGAACAGAAGATGAAGAGCGAGGACTGTTAGGTCGGTTTTTTGAAACCATTTTGTTTGAACAAGTTGTTGGTTTATTTATTCGGTTGGTTTTGATTTCTAATTCACCACAGACCAAAATGTGGCCATATTGTATGTGACAGTCACCCTAAGAGTGCAGCAACACTTGAAATGGTTCACAAGTTATTCAATGAGACAAATCCAAAAATTACATACTGGGAATTTTTAAAAAATGTCAAAATGTTATGATGATTTCTAAATGATTGCTCTCAGTTTCTCTCCATATCTCAATACAATCGATCAATCATTTGAGTAAAACTGTATTGGGAGATAATTGCAGTGACCTAAGAAAGAGATGATAAAGGCCTGAGCTACACAATAATAAGATAATAATAAAGTAAGAGAGGAGGAAAAATTGGGGGGGGAATTAGGTAGGAATTGGCAAAAGAAAAAGTAGAGCCTAACCATGAAAACAAAACATCATTGCCACTTTTCTGGGATGATTTCATAATACATGGGTATACATGAGGTCAATTACCCAATTTAGACTTTATTTTAAATGTTTAATCAGTGCCTGTTGGTTCTAAACTATCATACAATGTAATTAGCAAGTTGCTGACTTTGTGTAAGGATTTTGTGCTCATGTGGAGGTCTGAAATGAAGACACTTTTGATATTTACTCATTGATGCCATTTAAAAGACTGATACTCCACATATCCCAACCCCGGGTGCATGGATTTGATACTCCTGACTTTAGAAAGAGTTCTCCGTGTGCGTAAAAAAATCCCATGACTAAATATTTTTTATTAAAAGTTGTGCTTTCTTCTCTTTGTACAAAATTCCAAAATGAGTTTTTGGATGAATATTACTGCGGAAAGAAGCCAAGTTATCACTGAAAGATATAAAAGAAAGAATTTAACATGCTTTCAGAGCTGAATGTTTAATCCTATAGATGATGGTTTTAACTAGAAAGAGAATTATTTCAGAATATACATCCTGGGAACTTGAATTTCCATGTAGAAATCTTTCCTGGAAACAAGAAAGCTGCACACTTTGGGAGACACTGAATGTTTTAAATACCTACTAATAAAGTATTCTTTAAAATGAGATAAAAGTGGTATAAATCCTCCTGAAGTTATCTAGGTATAGATTTTACTCTGTGTGAAGGCAGGTATTAAATTAGAACTGAGAGTGTGGGACAAAAGAAAGAAGAACAAGCTGTCAGGAGGATACTTTACAGATGGCCATAACTTATCGCTAGAATCTGAGCTACAATCTGAGGTAGGAATTTTGTCTGCTTTGTTCTTTGATATGTCCCTCAGGACCACTCTGAACAATGTGACACTTGGTAGTAGGCACTCAACTTTCTGCTGACTGACTAGACAGTCTCACAGTCTAAAATGTGATGATTTTATGATCACATCTACAGTATATCCAGCCTTGAAGGTGTATTCAATTTTGGCAATTCAAAAGAGCTGTGTTAAAGCTAGAAGAGAAAAACTCACCTGAACAAGAATAGTGGGAAATGAATGTTTCATTAGCATATCACATCTCTGTAAAAACCAAATGGAAATCAAAATTAAGTAGAAATTAACTTGATGGACTTGGAACCAGATAAAAAACGAACTTTGAAGAGAAAGAGAATCTGATGCCATAGACTTGAGCACTTATTTTGGAACAGGATGGAATATTAAAATGTATTCAATGTCTTAAGAACGGAAGCCATAAAATACCTAGAAGCAAAGATGGGTCAAACATTACACGACATACACTTCAGCGACATCTTTAAAGACAGAGCACCCAACGCCACAATAGTGAAGGCAAAGATAAATAGATGGGACTA
>NW_004567106.1:21912428-21924389 GCF_000260355.1 Condylura cristata | reverse complement strand
CCCTCTGGCCTGTACCCCAGTTCTGTATCATGAATAAATGAATCTTAAAAAAAAATGAGATAAGTGAATGGGATAAGAAATTCCTGGTTTTGATTTTTTTTCTGAAATATCTTCTTTCTGCTTTTCATTTCCAACAATAGTATACAAGGTTTCCTTTTACTCCACATCTTTTATGGTAATTAGAAAAAAAGACAGTTTTGAAGGAGGGGACAGAATTTTCATAAGAACTAGGCAGAAAAAAAGATTAACAAGGAAAAAATAAACAATAGGATTAGGAAGAAAAGTGAAAATAACTTTAAAAATGAAGATAGGGTAGAATAAACATGATAATTCCTTAAGAATATTAAATTATGAGATTAAAACACTGTGGTACTATAAAAAAAAAAATTAGACTCTCAGACCAATGGAGGAACCAAACAGAAAACCCAGAAATAAACTCACACCTATATGGACAATTAATCTTGACAAAGGAGCAAAGAATTTGCAATGGAACAAGGACAGTTGTTTAACAAATGGTACTGGGAAAACTGGACTGACAAACAAAAAAATGAAACTAGACCACTATCTCACAAAATCGCATAAAAATCAAATCAAAATGGATAAAAGATTTGGGCATAAGACCTGAAATCATAAAATATGTAAAAGAAAATATAGGTAAAACACTATAAGACATTCATCTTATAACATACTCAAAGACTCTTCACCCAAAGCAAAGAATATGAAGGAAAAGATAAACACTGGCACTACATCAAACTGAAAAGCTTCTATACAGCAAAAAAGACATTAACTAAGACAAAGGATACCCTATTTACTGGGAAAAAATCTTTGCACTACATACAGCAGATAAGGTACTGATCAGAAAGTTATACAAAGAGCTCACTCAATCAACACAAACAAAATAAACAACCCAGTCGGAAATGGGCAGAAGAACTTAAAAGACAATTATCCAAAGAGGAATTACAAATGGCCAACAGGCATATGAGACAATGTTCAACATCCCTCATAATCAAGGAAATGTAAATCAAAACCACAATGATATACCACCTCACACCAGTGAGAATGGCACATATCAAAAAAACTTACAACAACAGTTTGCAAGGAGGCAGTGGAAAAGGAACTCTCCTAAGTTGCTGGTCAGAATGCAAATTGGTCTAACCACTATGGAAAGCTGTACTGAGATTCCTCAGACTATTAACAATGGAGCTACCATATGACCCATCAATTCCACTCCTAGGAGTCTACCCCAAGGACACAAAAACATTAATTCAAAAATATACATGCACCGTTATGTTTATCACAGCACTACTTACATTACGTAAATCCTAGAAACAACCCAAATGCCCAATGGTTTTATTTATAGGAAGAATTTAAGAGGACCAAATAAGACAGGGGGGAAATATGTATTTTTATCACAATACAAAACACAACAAAAAAGTACAAAAACAAACAGATAAGTATCAACCAGAGAGATCCTATATCTGGAGGGAGACAGAGAGGGATCAGGAGGAGGGAAGAATGTGGAGGGCTGTGGGGATGGTAAGAGGGGAAGGGGAGAGTAAACAGTTATAAAAGGAACAATAATGTAAGTAAATATATGGAAAATACAAAAAAAAAGAATTGACAAAAGCAATGTATTTTCCTTCTGCATCTAGATGGAGAAATACACAATCTTTTATTAGTAATTTGAAGATTTGTTAGTAGTTACCAAATACTGTATTTGTTATTTATATACTTTCAAATTTGTTGAGATTATTCTTTAAGAATAAGATGTATTTGGGCCCTCCCTGTTGGCACAGCAGGTTAAAGCACAGCACTAATAAGCTAAAGCCACTTCAGTGAGAGTTCAATCCCTGCCCCAGAGGTGATCCACATGGCGCAGCAGACCTCTCCTGACCCACCTGCTGTTCCCCTCCGCAGTGTACTTCATCAGTCGGCCTGTTCTGCTCCCCCCTCTGTCTCTGGTGAATCCTCTCACCGCCTCTGAACCTCTGGCCTGTTCCCCACTTCTGTATGCACAAATAAATAAATCTTAAAAAAAAATAAGATGTATTTTCTATTAATAGGATTTACATTTGTATTTATCTATCATAATCATCTTATTGATTTGGTAGTTTAGGTCTTCAGTACCTGTTTTTGGTCCACTTGGTCTCCCTTTGAACTAGTGATTTTCTTTTAAAATAATAAATAGTAAAACTTTTCTTTATTAGTGTTTGTGTCTTCCTCAGATATATTATGGAGAAGATATAATTTCTGTTTTATGAACTTTGCTAGGCTATTTTTATGTAAATATAATTTTTTTTTTGTCTTCACTTTGAATTATAGCTTAGACATTAAAGGTTTTAATTCTGGACTGAATTATATTATATGAATAATTTCATGATCCCTCTTCCTTTCATCTAGTTGTCCATTCACTTTAAATCATTCTAATGTCTTTATTGTGTCTCTTACATAAATATAGTGTTCAACAGTGATTTTGGGCAATCTATGATTATTATTTAAATAGATATGCTAACCCATATACATATATATATCACTGTAATTGACAATCTAGTCTTAATTATATTATGTTACATATTATATTTGATTATATATGTCTCCACATATACATAGTGTTGAACTATGTGGTCTATTTTTATTTACTTTTTTCCTCTTCTTACTCATTCTCATTATCATCCAGTTCTTCCTCTCTTTCTTTCCTTTCCCCTTCTATTAGTGTTCTTCTTTATGACATCATTCTATAATACCTTTTCTAAGGTTATTGCTTATTTATTCCACTTGATGTGCAAAATTGATTCATAACCTTTTCTAGTCTTTCAACTCTTTCCCCAGATCTGATGCTAAGTAATATTCTTATACTACCAGTAATTCCCATAAAAAGTCAGAACGTTTATTCAACTTTTCTTGTGTTCCTCTCTCTGCCCTCATTTTTGATAGTTCTGTTGTAGCTATGTTATAAACATTACATATGTAATAACCATCATATGGCATTGATTTATAAGAAGATATATATTTAATGTTCATGATCACCCTTATTTATGTCTTCTAGGTTTTTTGATTGTATGAAGTTTTCTTTAGTAGATTTTCAGGATCTACAAATGGGAGCAATAATTCTTAATCCTTGCTTGTTCATAAAAATTTTTTTATAGCCTTGATACTTGAAGGTAGGTTTGGTTGGATAAAAATAGCTGTGGTTCATGATTTTGTTCCTTGGAATGAAACATTTTCTCCTATATAAATTATTGCTGCCAAAAATATGATGACAATCTTATTTTCTTTATAAGTTATAGTGTCATTTTTGCCTAGATGACCAAAATATCCTTCATTTTATTATTTAAAATAAAATTGTTTCACTAGCATATTTCTTGATTTTGAACATTCATATTTAATTTTCCTAGATACACACAAATCATGCCAAAATACATTTATAAACTTATACATTTATTTAAAGGAAGGCATTTTGAATTTTAAAATTTAGTATTTGTTTTGTTTTTCTTTTTCAAGAACTCCTATAGCAATTCTTTCTTATGTCCTTTATATATATTTTGTATTTTTCTTATCATTTTTCAATCTCATAATTTAATTTTCTTAAGAATTATCTGTGTTTATTCTACTCTATCTTCATTTTTAAAGTTATTTTCACTTTTCTTCCTAATCCTATTGTTTATTTTTTCCTTTTCAATCTTTTTTTCTGCCTAATTCTTATGAAAATTCTGTTCCCTCCTTCACAGCTGTCTTTTTTCTAATTACCATCTTGTACTTTGCATTTTATTAATAATACTTATGATTTAAAATGTTTATCTTATTTTTAAATATTAAATAACTTTTTGTAGCTATGGCCTCCTGTGTTCATTTACTAATTTCCACTTCTTAGGAACATTTTCCTGTTGTTTGCTGTCTACTTTTTGTTCATGTATAAGATGAAGAAAAATCTTTTTTATAAATTTTCTATTATAATTTAAATGAATTCCTTTTTTATTTTTAGAAAGAAGGGCAGGCCTGACTAAATTTTCTAGAGTCATGATCTAAAGTTTGTTTTGCATTACTTTCTTCAAAGTTATAATCAAATAATCTGGTACTTTTCAGTATGTTTTCCCTGTTTTCCTTTCTCCACACATCCTTTTATCTTGACCTTATTTCTTTTGTCCCTATCATCTCAATTTTGACTCAGTGTGACACTTTATCTTGTTATATTGGTACTATAGAATACCTAGGTTGCTTCAACAGTGTCAGCCCTTAATATATTCTGACCCCTCTATGAATTGAATCCCGTACAATGTCCTGCCAGTTTGAGGTAATTCTCTAAATTTGTTTTGTCAAGATAACATTGGTAGTTTTAGGAAATGCCATTGGTATTTATTTTCAAAGATACCATATTAACTTTCCAGGGCTACCATTGGTGCTTACTTTATCAGGGTTGCCAGTAGCTGTCTATACTTCTCTTTGCTACTGATGATATAAAGGTATTATCATTGTCATTTACTGATTTTTCTATCCTGTTGTCCTATTTTACAGGGAACTAGGGAATACTTAAGCACGATGCTCTTGCTTTTAGGGGAGATGCCTCCCCCACTTACATGTAATTGCCCTGGACCAAAGTCCCAGATTGCTTTTTTGTCAGATGAACTAGGGAGCAGACCTGAGTGACCAAGTAAAATATAAAACAAGCAAGGCAGATAGGCTCAGGAGAGATACATAGGGAGGCTGACAATGGCAAGCGTCACCATGATTTATACTTTGATTTTGCTCCTTTTGTCCCACATTTCTGGGAATTGTTTCAGAAGTCCTTCCTAATGTTCTCTTCTAGAAGGTGCCTTAGACTTGTGGCAAGATTTTGGGCCTCAGTGGTACTGCCTTTGGCTGATCCTGTTTGTCTAGCCATTTCCCACAAAGGTGTGGGTAAACTTAGGTGATTTATTGGGGAAAATGTCCTTCCTCTCTCTCTTTCTCTTTACATTTATTCCATAAAGTTCTCTCACACTAAGAATCTGTTTTGTCTTTTTGTGGCAAAAAGCACCACTCTGTTTTAGAATGTATAATTTTGTGGGTCCTTGGGCACCCCTGGATTGGGCTTAGAATACCAACTCCACTACTATCTTCCAGAAATTTTCATATTGCCTGTGTATTATTCTTGATTGTATTATTATTACACCATGAGACAGATAGTAATTTTTTTGGATTACACATATTTATGAAAAAATGAGTGCATCTCATAACTTAAGAGGAAGTGGTAGATGAATGCAGCAGCCTTCACCAGTAGCACTGACTCAACTAGCTGCCAATCTGTACTTCAATAATGATTTTCCCCCTTTGCCTTTTTGAAAGGCAAAGGACACTTCTGTTGAGAGTCCTCTCTAGTGGCTCAGGGGTTAAGATCTCCAGTGCTATCAAGCAATTGCTAGCCACTGTGACCTGAGTTTGATCCACAGCCAGGGAGGTGACCCCAGGACAGCAGACCTTTCCTGTCTTACTAGCTGCTCTCCTCAGCAGTGTATCTCAGAAGATCTCCCTGTTTTGTTCTCCACTCTGTCTCTGGTGAATTCTCTCACCCCCTGCACTTCTGGTCTACACTCTGGTTCTTCTATGTATAAATAAATAAAAAATAAATCTAGAAAAACAAAACAAAACAAAAGGAGTATCTTGAAATTCCTTATCAGTTTTAACAAATAGTGCTTGCAATTCATTGTTTCAGGAGCTAAATAATATTCACTAAATCTTTGACGTTATACAAAAAAAAGAGAAAGAAAGAAAGTGAGAGAGAGAGAGAGAGGCTAACACCTTTCTTCACTGAGGTCTGGAAATATACATATGAGACATAAAAATGATGGTTTTTACTATTAAAAAGCCCAGCAGCATATGTAGGTCAGATCAATCTATGAAAAGGAACATTAAGTCAGTGAAATTAAAATAGTACTTCCACCGTCCCAGGAGATATGTTAAGCACCGTATTACCCATTAGTAAAAGTGGAGCTATTAAAAATTTAAAACAGTTAGGGAATTGACCAAATCATGAATGTCATTTATATATGGGCATTATGATTATGGTGGTTTTTAATATTTTTATTTTTAGACTTGTACTAACATTAAAAAAAGTTTCTTTCGTGATTGGAAAAGTAATTCATGGCAAGAGGAGGTAAGATGGGAGGCAAACGACGGAAGAAGGAGGCAGAAAGAGGGAGGGTCAGAGAGAGGGAGAAAGAGAGGAAGGAAAGGGAGAACTAAAATAATGAGCCACTCTATTAAGATGTTTTTCATAGGAATTGAAGAGCAGTGATCTGGACAGAGTTCATTGTTACTTGCTTTTCTTTTAAATCTTAAAATTTTAAAAGAAAGTTCAAAGTTTTCACTCTAGGTTGGATCAACCTGATCTATAAAGCTGTCAAGAAAATATAAGTTCAATCCTTGAGTAGAATTTCTAATTGGAAAAAGCAGCATTTCCATATTGTATAAAGCAAAACTACAGATGGTTGATCTATAGTTAGATCTAGATAGGTCTATTTCTACCTTGGTAACTGAAATTCTGCTGTTGAATAACACTGCATCCCTTGCTGAAATACCCCCTTGGATCTAGATTACTTATTTAGTTCCCAGAACATAAACCTATAATATCATGAAGGTATTCTAACTCTGGGATTGTGATTGGTATGTATCTCTCCTCTCAAATCTCAGTTAAAGCATTTCAAATTACCAGCTCTTTGCACTCCCAACTCCCTTTTCCAGTTCTGAGAAGAACAATGCGCCCTGAAGTCTTTCAGATGATTTTTATGATTTTCACTAAAGGCCCAGGGCTGTTGTGGAATGGGGAGCTGGTGGTGGGGGTGGGGGTGGGGCAGGAAGTGAACATTAAACAACAAAACCAAAGCAGTGATTTGTTACCATTTCAAAATGCTGCTGGATTTGCCATCAGCAAGGCAGTGCAGCTTCATATGCAAACACAGGCCTCTTTTAAGGACAATCTTTGTGTCTGAACAGAAAGTATTTTGTCTTTTCAGGCAGGAAACCAAATGCAAGGCTTACCCAGAGATATATTTTCCACCATGTGGCCAGGACAATAAACACGGGGCTTTTGATCTGGGTGGCAATGGTGGCTGAGCAAGAGTTCTAAACGGAGAAAAATGGGAAACAAATCTGCCAGAGGTGAGTGTGTGCCCTGGGGGTACTTTTGCATGTCTAGAGTTCACCAAGCAAAGCCGGAGAGATTTCAAATAAACATGTCTAAAGGAGTCATAAAAATCTTAACCAGTGTGATAGCTTAAATCCCAACGTCAAAACAGAAATGCATGGCCTACATCACATGAAACTTCTTTGGCCCCAGGTTTATAAATTAAGCTTCTTTCAAGCTCCTATTTTTAAAAACATAAATTTCTAACTGCTCCTCCCTACTACCATCTTCATATTATAAATAATAGCAACTTTACTTTTTTATTTTTGTCCTTCAGGTGAAATAATTTTGTATCTAAAATGTAGGCCAAAAATGTACTTAAAAGTCAATCTTAATTTTCATTAGGATACAATTGCAAGCCACTGTCATAATACAGGAGTCCTTTTAACTTGCTTTAAAACATTTTCCTAGAAATCATTGTAATTCATTATTTTACATGTTACCTTCATTTACAAATCAAACTGCCAAGGAGAAGTTCAGTTTATTTCTGCACTGTTGACATAGAGCGCTGTTATTAGGAAATGTGAGTGGGTTGAAGTGGGGCTCCCTGCGGAGTTAACTTGGCAGAGTTTGAGTTCCTGGCTCAACCTGATATTAAAAGTGAGTCATCAGTTTACCCACACAGCAGGGTCTTCACTTTGTACTTCTCAATCTGAGAAACTCAGCAGAGGGTCCAAAGATTCAAGGATCATTTCTACAATTAATAATCAAGAGAAAGAAATCCCTCTCATTTGTATTGAAATTTATTTTATTATTCATACAGTCCTTAATGTTATTGTCTGATAAGTGACAGCACAAATAAAATCTATCTCATAGAAAGTTAGTTTGCATTTAGTGTGATTTATTTCCAGGGGAGGCCAAAGGTGTCTCTGTTCTCATGAGTGATTTTTTCCCCCCTGTGTCCATTAAGAGAAATTTGTAGGGCAAAAGTTTCAGGCGCCTCTGCTTCTGTGTTTGCCAATATTTTTAGAAGAAAAATCCAGTAATTCCTATTTACTAATATAAAGATAAAGATTAGGACTATTATGACTTTTAAAAACTGCTGACTTCTAAGACCCCAGTCAAATGTATGTATGGTTAATTTTGTACTTGAAGAACTAATAAATGAATTGCATTTGTTTTTCTCTCATTTCATGTACAATTTTTTTAAAGATTTATTTATTTATGCATACAAGAACTGGGGTGCAGGCCAGAGGTGTGGGGGTGAGAGGATTCACCAGAAAGAGAGAGAGAGAGAGAGCAAGAGCGAGAGCAGGGAACAGAACAAGCAGATGTGTTGAAATACACTGCTGAAGGGAGCAGTGGGGGAGACAGGAGAGGTCTGCAGTGCCATGTGGATCACCTCCCTGGCCAGGGATCAAGCTTGTGATGCAGTAGCTGCAGATAAATTCATAGTGCTCTGCTTTAACCCACTGTGCCAGCAAGGAGAGCAGTCATGTACATTTAAGACACGTAAGCATCGTTTTTAAAATAAACTTAGTAAATACCTAGTGCATGTTCAGTGCAGCCTCAAAATCTCTTAGTGAAATGACATTAATATATTCTGCTTCTTACTAGAGATTTTGTTCAATATAAAATTTACTTAAAATAATAGGTGAAAAAAAAATAATAGGTGACATTTTGTTAAAAGTTGGTACAGGATAAGTTGCTGGTAAATAAAATGAAGACCTTAAATTTCTATTAATACATTGTGTATCCATCCATCCACCCACCCATCCATCCATCCATCCATCCCCCTATTTACCTACCTATCATCATCTATCTACTTTCTAAAACTAGCAGAGAAAGTCTTGCAGATAAAGTTTTTTATAAATGAGACCATCTGCATTTTCAACATAGATCTCACTATCTGCATTATGAACTCCAGCCACAGAAAACTAATCCTGAACAAGCTTTCTCTTGCTGTTTCTTTGCTTATACTGATTTACCTTCCAGGATTGCCTTTTCCCACTCTTCTAAGTGCAGAGGCTGAAAAGTATTCCCCAAATCCCACTTAAATGTTATTGAAGTCCTGTATGTCACAAACATACCATTTATGATAACAGTGATCGCAAGATATTCTAATGATGTGTAACACAATGTCTCCAACACAATACAGAGAGTTCCCTGAAGGAGATTTCCAACCCTTTACCACTAAGAAGCTCATACCCTGGTGGATGTGTTCTATTCACATTAAGAACCTACTAGTATATGGTGACAATCACTTTACATGGCACTCAGGTTATTTTAGGATAACTGACCATGCTTCATTTCTTAGCCATCTATTTCATCTAATTCTATTTCATATGACTTCCTCCCAGCTTTTCAACCTTAAAAAAATCTTCCTGCTGGCACTTTTATTGGCATTGAATTAAACACATGGATTAGTTTTAAGAGGAGACTGACATCTTAACTTGGTGAAAGTTGTCCATCAGTGAGGCTTGTTGACATTCATTCTAGTCTTAGAATTTCTTCAGTGAGATCTCTATATTTCTCTTAAAAATTATTCCCACTTTATATTTTTGTTATTGTTTTGAATTATATCTTGTAGTTTGTATTTTTAATCAGGTGTTGTCTGTCAGCATTTGAATATTTAGTTGCCTTTCTTTTAGTGGTTGTATACTTTTACTAAGCCATCTTGTCATCCTATCACTCAATGCAAATATACAAAACAATATGAAGAAAAATTGTCTTTGTTTTTACAATAAAGAGTTTTCCATTGTTTGGGCCCAGATGTGCCATTCAACAGAGCACTTAATGGATCCAATTGATCAATTTATCATTTGATTTTGATCTGCCAAATATTTGGTGCCTGGACTAATCACCTGGCAGGTGTGATAGATTGAACTATTTTTGTGGTGTCCACAGATAAGAAAAGACCCTGCAAAAGGAAAAAAATCTCTTGGTTGGGGGTACAGTATGTCCTGAATTAACTCCACACACTGATGTTTTATTAACTCCATCCCATTCCATACCAAAGAGATCCCAGATGTTGAGGACTACAGCTCCCATCATTCCATGAATCTGCCATGACCCTTGAAAGGGACATTGCTGGGAACTAAGGGTGGGATTAAGCACCCATACTGGGTTAAAGCTGAACACTTATGGGCCTACAGAGGGCTTGGTTTTGCCTGCATTTAGCATGCACCTGGGATCCCAGTTCAGGTAGCATTACCATAGGATATTGATCAACTGATAGCACAAACCTGTGCTCTCTCTACTCCACCCTTTTACATTTCCCTTGAATAAATAAATAAATAAATAAATAAATATTTTATTTGTGTGTGTGTCCTTAGATCTTCTGAGGTTTTGTTTTGTGTTTAAGTACAGGTGAGGACCAACACCCAGATCATCCTATTTCCCTCTGGGTTTACCCTGTAACAAATTTGTCAATAAATCTTGTTAATGGGCTCTTTATTTAGTGTAAGGCGAAAAAGGGAACTCTTTCTTGAGTTCATAAATACAAATGCTGTTGAGATTTAAAAATTGTAGGATTTAAAAATTGTGGGATCAAAACTTTTATTACTAAGGGTATGTATCATCAAAATCACTGTCAGAGTAAGAGATTTCTAAAGGTTGTCTCCATTCTTCAAGTAATAGAGCAAGTTTCTTTGCGTGGGTGACAACTCGTCCCTTATCAGTATTACTATGGGCTATGAAATTTATCATCATAGGTAAGTGCTTGAATTGAACTATTTGGCAGGTGTTATAGTAACAGAACTTATTTTCATTTTTTAAACATTTAAACATCATACACTCATCTGTTACAAGGGCAAAAGTAAATGCGAAATTATATCTCCTATGCCTAATATATTGATATAATTTTAATATTCATGAATTCGTTGATACTGTTTTGTGACTGATAGGTGGTCTATCCTGAGAATGTGTACTTGAGAAGAATCACATATTCAACTTTTTAGGGGCAGAGGGCACTAAAATGTCTCTTAACTACATGTCTAATTCTTTTCTAAGGTTATTGTTTCTGTTTATTTTTGTCTGCTTAATCTGTCCACTGGTGAAAGTGTGGTGTAATGGTTTCCCTGACACTATTGTTGCTACCAATATCTCTTCAGAATTGATAGTAATTGCCTTATATATTTTGATACTCCATCACTTAGTGACTATATATATGACGAGTTATATGGCCTCCTGATGTTCTGTTCCCTTACATTATATAGCATCCGTGTTTGGCTCTAGTGATTTGCACCACCTGTTTTCCACCCCAGGTCTCTGGGTACTTTTGTCCACCTATATTTTATTGTATATATTTCAATTTCCTCAGTGTCCCTCATGTCATGGTTATCCTTGGTCTTCAATGTCTAGAATTACTTTATATTTCTCAAGTCATGGACCCCTGAAAGTCCAATGCTATTCTGGATCACCTTGGATTATTCTCCTGTGAGAGAAGCAGAGAATTTTCTTTGATGCCATCTTTCCCTCCAGTTTGCTTTCATCTTTATTAATCCTTTTCCACACTTCTCTAGTTTGTCCTTCTATTCCCATTGTAACTTATTAAGTCATTAGTTTGTTTATCTCCATTGTTCTGTTTACTTAGAGAGAAAAGGATTTATGCTTAAAATTTTAACTCAGGGCCCTCCCTGGTGGCGTAGCGGGGTAAAGCACAACACTGAGAATCTAAAGCCGCTTCCGCATGAGTTCGATTCCCGCCTGCCCGGGAGGTGACCACATGGCGTGGCAGACCTCTCCTTGTAACTGGGTGGTCCCTAGGAAAAGGGAAGTTCCAGGTTCCCTGCCCCACCCAGAAGGATGGTGGAACTGAGCAGAGAAAAAGGAGAGAGAAGAAGAGAGAAGGAAGGCAGAAG
>NW_004567106.1:21909243-21911887 GCF_000260355.1 Condylura cristata | reverse complement strand
CTCTGTCTCTGGTGAAGCCTCTCACCGCCCCTGAACCTCTGGTCTTACCCAAGTTCTGTATGCACAAATAAATAAATCTTTAAAAAAAAAAAAATTTTAACTCAGATGAGAATTTTTCCAATAACTCCTTTGTCTTTGATATAGTGCATTCTAAATGTGACTCCACAGATTTATAATTTATTTAAAAATTCTGGAGGAGAGAAGTTTTATTTATCCATACTTGCTTCTTATTTTCAAATGACAAAGGGTATCGATTTACTATTATTCATAGTCTCCCTTGTATTTCCTTAATGTTCTTACTCAGATAAAAAGGTCAGGTAAATCACTATTGTTGCTTTTATGGCCTAAAATATAACCAGGCTTCTTAAAATTTTCTATTATTGGATGCAAGGTAAACACGCTTTGTAATAAATAACATACATATATACTTATAGCATAGAATGCACATATGTATGTGCATGTGTATATATGTGTATATGTAGTATATGTTAATTATTTATAACAATAAATTTAATATCCAATTTGATGTTATTTTATGTATCTGTTACATATAAAATTATATTTGAAAATATTAAATTTATAATTATATAAAAATGTGTATGCCATTTATAAATTTAAAAATGTAAGTTATTTTTATGAATATATAACTGATGGGATGTATATATATATACACTATATATACATATATATATTTGTATAAGTATATGTATAAGTATATGTATAAGTATGTGTATATTGTATATGTATTGTATATGTATATGTATATGTATATGTATTTGTATATGTATATGTATATGTATATGTATATGTATATGTATATGTATATGTATATGTATATGTATATGTATATGTATATGTATAATATGGGGCAGAGGTACCTGAAGACCTAGGGTGGTGCATGTCACTAGAGTCAAACATGTGTAATTTATGTATATATATATATAGTTACTAATAACAATTCCCATTATGGCTTACTGTTAAAAAACAAGCATTCTGACTATAAACTTCTTTTACTTCTAATCTTCATTCCCGTTTTTCACCAGTGGCATTGCCTTAAGCAAACTATATAGCCTTATTATATCTCAGGTCTCCCTAGCATTGTTTGAATAGTTATTAGATCAGATCCTACAAAGGTCTTAACCTAGTGCTTGGCATATAACAGGTCAATAGATATTAACTGACATTATTAACGTTACAGTTATCTGCATAATTGATTTGCAATAGTTGAAGAGATATAAGTTGAATTCTCCCAAGTTGACATCAATAGTGCATTTTAAAATACATTAAAAAATCATTGAAACAAAGGGGTTGGAAGATGTAATTGTATAATAATGTAAATTCTTACTCTCTGTTAAGAATATTTTCCCTTGAATGATTTTTCTGATTTTAAAAATATGTAGTTGTAAAAAATGCCCACAAATTGTTAACTGTTGATCAGTAGTTTGTTATATTGAGAGAGTTCACATCAATTACAAATATAAGGTACAACTAACACCTAGAATTTTATATAACTTAAGCTCTTTGTTTTAAACATAGTTAGGAAACAGACTTTTACATATAGATCATATAGATCACAGCGCCAATAAGAACTTTTATTTTTAAAAATCTTTTAGTTTAAGTCACATCAGAACTTATGAGCAAAAGTTGGTTTCTGTCTGAATTTCTAATACAATGTGACAGTTTCTTTTAGGAAGCAACATAGTGTTTCATAGAGTTCTTGGCATGCCTTCAGTAAAGGTCATAAAAGTTAAGTGTTCCAGCAGTGAGTCCAACTTTTAGTAGCCTTCAAAGAAAGAGCTTCACTAGGGTTTGTCCTGTGCATTGCAACAGACTATCAAAGGGGTTTCTTCACAACATTTGTGCAGTGAATTCCAGCCACTTTTCTATATAAGTACACATATTAAATGCCCCTAAATTTAAGTCTGCTTTGCTCTGTATGGAATAAAAAGAAAGTAAGTGTACAAATGCTAACAAATTGTATCTTTCCTTTCTCTTTTTCTTGCTTTATTAAGTATACTCTTTACAAGGAAGAAAAAGAAACATTTAACTCCTTCAAAGTTTCTTATATTTTTTGAAGTCTTTTGAACATTTTTTTATACATTTCTTTTTAAGATTTATTTATTTACACATACACAACAGGGATACAGGCCAGAGGTGCAGTGGAGGTGAGAGGATTCACCAAAGACAGAGCAGGGAGCAGAACAGCTAGATAGACAAAGTATACTGCTGAGGGGAGCAGCAGGAGAGGTCTGCTGCATCATGAGGGTTAACACCCTGACCCTGGATTGAACTGCTGAAGTGGTTGTGGCTAGCTTCAGAGTGCTGCGCTTTAACCCATTGTGCCACCAGGGAGGGTCCTCAAAGTCTTTTTAACATAAAATTTATTGAACAATAGAACAATTTAGATAAATGTACTTATCACAATTGTGTGGTCTGAATTTTAATAAACTATGTACAATAATCTGACCTGTATTTGTTTGATAAACATTTCACAATCCCAAAAGCCTTTTTTTTTTTTTAAAGATTTATTTATTCGTACAGAACTGCGGTACAGGCCAGAGATGCGGAGGGTGAGAGGATTCACCAGAGACAGAGTGGGGAGCAGAACAGGCAGGTCTACGAAGCACACTGCTGAGGGGAGCAG
>NW_004567106.1:21865048-21909143 GCF_000260355.1 Condylura cristata | reverse complement strand
GGTCAGGAGAGGTCTGCCACGCCATGTGGTCACCTCCGGGGCAGGCGGGGATCGAACTCATGCGGAAGTGGTTTAAGCTTCTTTGTGCTGCGCTTTAACCCACTGTGCCACCAGGGAGGGCCCCACAATCCCAAAAGCCTTTTTCATATACTTCCTGCTATGATCAAACTCCCCAAAGTGTACCCACTATCTGTAGTTCTATCAGGACAGAATAGCTCTGCTTCATGAACTTTTTATTTATGTAAATGAGTCATATGATACATAGCCTTTTTCTTACTTACTTTGCATCTCATTAGTTTTGTTCTTTTTATTTGTGTCAACATTTTTTCCATGTAGTTGTAAATTATTCATGTTCATATAGTATTCCATTGTGTAACTATAATTCAACGATTTACCCATTTTCCAAAATCAAATGTTCATATACACGTGAGTCTATATGAGGAGTCTGTGTTCTGATACAATCACTTATTTGTGTGCCCTTTTCCAATTCAGATTGCCATGATAAATGTAGACTTATAGTAAATCTTGCAATAAATGTTCATGTAAATTTTCTATGTGTGTGTGTCTGTATGTGATTATCTTTGCCTCATTTTTCAGTTTTTTTATATTTTTAGAATACATAACTCTTCTACTCCAATCCCCACCATCTTTACTGAAGTATTTGTGATGCCTTTGAATTTGTGATGTGATTGAAAATACTACATACAATATTTTTTAAAATTTCTAATTCATGATTATATCTCTCTAATTGTTTTGCTCCCATTAATTTGTCTCAAAAGTATTTTAGTGTTAACAGTGTAGAGACCTTGGATATAAAGTTTTGAATGTATTACTATGCATTGATGCTTCTTGATGTATGTTACATAGCAATATATTAAAATTTTTAATTAACTTGGTTTTGAGTACTATAGTTGATCTTGGAATACTCTAAGTATAAACATTAAGCTTGAGCATTCTTTTTTAATATTTAAATTTTTAAGATTTATTTCAAATTTGTTGTAGCAATAGCAAGTGGTTTAAGAATTATGTCATTTACCTCCCAAATAGTATGTATTTAATTTATTTTTAGAATGTTTGTATTTGAAACATGTCTAAAAATTGGAAGAATAGTATCAGAAAATCCAGTATGTTTTTTTCCCCAATTTACCAAGAGGTTACATTTGTTATTTGTTCTTCTTTCTTCTTTTGCCTTCACCTTTCCTGTATTCATTCCTGTGTGTGTATTTGTGAGTATTCATGTGTGTTTGTATATACATAGGTGCTGACATATATGTATATATGTATAGGGACACCCATTATGCACACACACATGTATTCACATATACCAACACACATGCATACGATGGCTAGAGCACCATGTCCCTTTAACACAAATATCTTAGTATATATTTCTTGAGAACAAGGACTTTTTCTTACTTGGTCAAGTAAAATAGTCTATACCACAAGCTTTAATATAGTTACAGTCTTACCTTACTAATAGGGCATATAAAGATTACATCAGTTATCCTGGTCATGTTCTTTTTATCTCACTTTTTCTTTGTCTAGGATCTAATAAGTAAAATTCATCATGCATTGCCTTTGTTTTATTTTATTTTAAAATTCACACATTTCAGATGTCCAGTTTTATGAACTGGACAAATGAACACAGTTGTTTAACCACTGAAATTAAGATATATAACTCCAGCATACCAATATAATTACTCATGACATTTCATCTGCTATGTTCTCCTCCAACTCCAACCCTTCATGAGCACTTATCTGATGCCAGTCTCAGTTAAAGGTGTATTTAGTTGGTGTTTGTGAGATTGCAACTTCATTGCCCTAACAGGTACTTCCTGTGACTAACATCCTCCATTTTACACTGTGTTTTTGTTTTTTTTTTTAGTTCTTAATAATCCTACTGTTAACATCCTCTTTATTGTGTGTGCTCTCTTTCTAGAATCAAGTTAGAACTTTGTAAGATGTGCCATTAACCTGACCTGGTAACTAAGACAGGGAACTAAACTGACAATAAGGGAAATTGAGGCATTAATTCATCAATCCTAAAGAAGAGAAATATTCAATAGTATAAACTATTTTTTAAAGAAGATTTCAAAAAAAGCTTTCATAATTAATCCCCTCCTTCCCCCTCCCCCAATAAACACCAATTAAGGATTATGGGTTTTCTTCCCCAAAGTCTGTTATAAATGAACAAATTAAACACTGTAGTGATTCATAAATGACTGTTCTAGTTACAGACAAGAAGAAAAACACATTGATTTTGCGTAAGCTTTAGTCTCTAGGAGCTGCACATTTAAACAAGTTAGAATTAACCTATTTTTCAGATATTAAAAAAAGAAGTACAAATTGTCATTATCATAATAGAACAGAAAAATTTGTGTAACTTTGTGTGTCTACTATTTGGCAAATGATTCAAATACAAATAATCTTCTAGGGCTCTCCCTGGTGCCGCAACAGGTGAAAGCATCACATTATGAAGCTCTCAGAAGCCACTGCAGCACAAGTTCAATCCCCTGCCAGGTAGCTGACCCACATGGTGTGGCAGACCTCTCTTAACCCTCCCACTGCTCCCCTCAGCAGTGTACTTTGTCAATCTGCCTGTTCTGCTCCCCACTCTGTCTCTGGTGAATCCTCTCACCCACCACACCTCTGGCCTGTACCCCAGTTCTGTAAGCATAAGTAAATAAATCTTTAAAAAAATTATCTTCCAGGCACTCCCTGGTGGCTCAGTGGGTTAAAGCACAGCACTAAAAAGATAAAGTCATTTCAGCATGAGTTTGATCCTCACCCCAGAAGTGACCACATGATGCTGCAGACCTCTCTTGACCCGCCTGCTGCTCCCCCTGGCAGTGTACTTTCAGTCAGCCTGTTCTGCTCCCCTCTCTGTCTCTGGTGAATCCTCTCACTGCCACTGCACCTCTGGTCTGTACCCATGTTTTGTATGCATAAATAAATAAATCTTTATTTGATATTGGCAAGAATGTTCCCTGTGAAAGCTTTTCCCTCATTCTCTTGATTGTACTGTGTAGCCCTCAACTACAGGGATCTATAGCTAATGAAAAAAATTTAACAACTTCTGTATTTTAATCATTTCAAATATCAGAATTAAAACTTCATGATAAAAAAATACTGCTGTATCTTAGTCCCTAACGCAATTTCTAGAATATACTAGGTACTCAATAATTAGTTGTGTAAACAACTAAAATTTCAATAAGTTATATAGTAACTAGTTAGCAAGCATATGTATGGGCCAAGTTATATTGTAAAAATAATCTCTTTATACTATTTATATTCATCAGACTTCCATATTGTAGTCAGAAGTGACAAACTACTACTTGTTTCAGTAAAATTTTAGTCGACTCACTGGCATAGAAACTACTGATGCAGATAAAAAAAAACAAGCGAGAACAGACAAGAAACCCCAGAATGTTAATCAAACTACATATAAGTAAATCTTGGGCCCTCCCTGGTGGCGCAGCGGGTAAAAGCGCAGCACTGAGAAGTTAAAGCCACTTCCGCATGAGTTCGATCCCCGCCTGCCCCGGAGGTGACCACATGGCGCGGCAGACCTCTCCTGGCCCGCCTGCTGCTCCCCTCAGCAGTGTGCTTCACTGATCTGCCTGTTCTGCTCCCCACTCTGTCCCTGGTGAATCCTCTCACCCTCCGCATCTCCGGTCTGTACCCCAGTTCTGTATGCATAAATAAATAAATCTTAAAAAAAAAATCTACTAGAGAAGAAAACTGTAAATGCATATTTAAAAGTAAAATCGAAATTGTTCCCCACTAGGAATTTTTTTGGCATATTTTCCTCTTAGAAAAAGTAGAAATATTTTTCTTAAAAAAATATATCAACAACAAAGAGGAAAAAATGTCACCTGTTAATTCAGTTAATTCTTCCCCTCTGTATCAGTGGAAAACAGTTATTATATGGGATCAGCACTCATTATATAGGGTTCAATAAGAGAAGAACACAAGCAGGCAGTGGAACTTATGACTTTTATCAAAATCAATGATCGAGTCTAGACAATTTTTGAAATTCTTGCTTCTTGATTACAGTATGTATTTATTATCAAAGCAAAGGCTGAATAATAGCTTGAAAACCATAATGTTCTAATGAAGCCACACACAAGTAATTTCATGAAAGTACACAAATAATGTCCAATTGGTCTCTGGAATCTAAAGTATCCATGAAATATTGGACTTCATGCCAAGAAGTGGTATATTACCATTCATAAAGACACTGATACAGAAATAGAAATGTTTGTTCAGGGAGGTAGGAGGGGGAAATATATATCATCTCAAAACCATGGCATTTCAGGGAATGCCATAATCATTTCCACATGCAAGCTATGTGCATACAAAATATAAACGGTAAAGCACCAGTGAGCTCTGGGTGAAGAAGTGTCAAGTCCTGGACAATTCCAGCAGAAAAATTGAGGAACTAGAGTTTATGGGTGCTCTTTGTATTCAATCTGAACAATTGAAAGAGTGAACTATGTATGTCTGCCTCCCTGCTGCCTCTATCCCTGAAAAAACAGGTTTTACTACCACGTCTTCAATTGCTATCAGCTGCTAGTAACTTCTATAATAGAATTATTTAGATGACTACTTTTTTCTTTTGATACATTAAAAGTTAATTTTTATCACTGCCATGATTTTTTTTATCATTGTCATTATATTGCATTCTATCCTAATTTTAGTTTATTCCATACACAATACCTCTCAAGTTTTCTGTCTCAGTCCTGCTTTCTGGTGTTATTAGATGATCTCGTGTCAGTGTCAGATGTAATTGAGGAGACCTCCACCAGCCAGTGGTGTGGAAGACAGCTGGTATGTGTGTGAGGTGCCTGCCCTGATCTGGCTTACTGTGTGACAGGGAATTTTTCAGAACCTACTGATTTGGCAGTTAAAATACTTTGAAACCATTTAGACTTGAATTGCTTATATGCTTGTTTTAACACTTAAAGGTGGGCATCATTTACAAGAATAAATATACAAGTTGAGCTCTGTGAGGAAGAGAAGTGCTGCTTTTGGTAAAACCACAGCAGTTTCAAAAATAGAAGCATAGTCTAAAATATTTCTTAACTTGCCTTTTGTTTTTTTTTTCTTTTATATAATTTGTTCTTATTTTTTACTTAAAATCTAATTAAAGCCATCATTTGAATAAAGCGTATATGGGTTTACTGTTTACTTTTTCCCTATCATGCTTTCTACTTTCATTAAGGCAACACTGGTTTCCAACACTGTATATGATTTAGAGGAATAAGATCACACCCTTCAGATGCATGGTCATCACGCCTTTTAGAGGAATTTCCACAAACTTAAAGTACTTCATATCTTATATAGACTAATTTTTATGTGATCTGAGCTTAAAATATAAGTATTTTTCAATCTTGCTTTTCCTTCAATATATATAAAGATATATATAGTAAAACACGTTTCCAGTTTGTTGCTTTGAAATGATTCTACAACTGCTTGCTCTTCAGAAATGTTTTCCTGACAATAATATAAGAAACAAAGCAAAAAATCCAGTTCCATCAATTTGAAGTTTAATAGTTTGGTAGAAGTCTTGCTACTGATAACCAGAAACACAGTTTTACTACTATAAAAACATAAAGCCCTCTTTAAGGAAAATTTTGCTATTTTGCAAGATGTGTGTTCTTTAAGCTGGTGGCTAGAGGGAGCCCTTTTGTCTCACAAGCAATTATCTAAAGGAAAAAAAATTCCCATTTTTTAAATAATCAGGCTGAGTTTTTAAAAAAAGTAAAGACAGAAATATGAAAGCATCAGGAATATTCAGGATTTGACTTATAGTTTGTGTTCTAGTTTATTTCCTTTGTTTAAAGTGAACAGATAGAGAAAAAACAAGTCCAATATTTTCAAAAGCCAAGAAGTCAACTTCTGATACAATCAGTACTTCCTCTTATTCTTAGAAGTTAGTAGTCAGTGAATATGAGTCTAGTCTTTTTAAGAAGAAATTTGGTTTGTTTTATAAAATAAAATAGGAAAGTGGGAGGTAATGATTCCTCCCATGTAAAGAATGAGGATTTTTCTCAGGGATTACTTGGAACTTTCCAATTCTTTTGCCAGACAAGTCACGTGTCTGGTCGGAGAGGACACACCTCAAAGCCTACCATCACCTGTTGTCCTCTCTTCTTCCACTACGGTGTGAGAAAGTCAGTGAATTAAAGTTACAAAAGAGGGATGAGAAGGGAAAAAGCTTATCCTCTTACCAATTAGTTTGCTTACTTTTGCCTTTTCTGTTTCAGACCACCGGGTGCCTGGAATTAATATATTTAGGGCCAAATCCACTTCAACTCAGCCACAGTTTTGGCAAACTGAGCTTTTGCTGTGTGGTTTGGTGTGCCTTTGGCCTTCTCTGTCTGCTGGTCAGGTAGTTAGTTCTCTCTAACCATGAAATTTGTGGGCTAATTCTGAAGCCTTTTCCTTACTCTTTCCATAGCATAGAAATTGGAACATTAATATTTATTTAAAAATCAGAATCCTTGAATGTTGAAAAAAGTTGTGGCACTTAGAGGCCCTTCCCTGGTGTATAGGTTCGAGAGACTGATTGCTTGGGACGTGTGCCAGAAGAGGGTTCAGCTTAATTATGAAAAGCCATTGGTGTCACGGAGCCCAACCCTGGTGTGGGATTTTAACTGTGAGTCTAGAGGTCTTGACCACACACTAGGCCTTCTATAAACCTGAGGTAGGCCCTGAGGGTGTGGTCTGTATTTTGCAGACTCCAGTGTCCGGGTTAGAAAAACAGGCGGCAGCTTTCTCAGAAACTTACAGTCATTTTTTAATTTACCTCTGCCTAAAGTTAAAGGCCAATATTTTTATTATTTTTTATGCAGCACATTTCAAATATTAACCAAGACACTGACATGCAGAAAAGGTTCGCTTTATTTATAGCAAAAGGAGAATAAGCGAAAAACAGAAAAGTCGGTGTCTTACTTTTATTTGGGGATCACAAAGCAGAGGTGCTAGTAACCTAAGGAAGCACTGCCTTGGATCTCCCCATGTGGCTCTTGGATAACTAGAGCCCATGAAGGCATTCCAGGTGGTCTGGGACCAGCCCAAAATGCGAGTTACACACACACAACAACATATTCTTATAAATGTATTTTCCACTGCAAACCTGAATATGTTTTGGAAAGCACAAAAATGAACTTTTTAAAAATTCTAACCACCACAATGATTACAGAGCCAAGCAAACACCCGCAATATGGTACTGAGTGCTTTATGATATCAAAGAAAGGAATACACTTGCATAGGTGGTCCTCAGGGCCTATGCTCTGCCTACATGTTCTGGGGAAATCACCCAACAGCATTGGAACGGCTATAATTCCACCAACCTCCCACCTCCACCCCAGTCTCTGCAGGTGAATGCTTAGAGAAAGGGCCCTATTTTCCAAAGCTTTGCTCCCCCAATCCTGTATTAATAATACATGATTTTTTTTGTGAATTTAATATTCTGAGCACATGGGCCCTCCCTGGTGGCACAGTGGGTTAAAGCTCAGCACTGCAAGGGAGCTGCAGCTGCTCCAGCTTCTGTGTGAGTTCTATCCTCAGCCCCACAGATGATCACATGGCACAGAGACCTCTCCTGACCTGCCCGCTGCTCCCCTCAGCAGTTTACTTCCTCTATCTGCCTGTTCTACTCTGTCTATGGTGAATCCTCTCACTGCCCCTTCACCTCTGGCTAGCTGCCCAGTTCTGTATGCATAAATAAATAAATTTAAAATTTAAATAAATAAATAAAATTCTGAGCATATGATACTCAAAGTTTATCTCCTGAAATCTTTCTAAACTTATGAGTAGGGAGAAGTATATCTTCTCAGTTAGGAGCTACACATATAAATCAATGTTCTAGAGAATCTTGTAGTCATTTTTTTTTCACACGTTAACTTTGAAACTAATTTGGGAGCCAATCTGGCACACAGTGGAAGTGTTTAACAAGTAGTACATATTGTTATTTTAGTGGATATTTTCTGAACAAGGGAAGATTTGGTGTTCTATACTATCAAAGATAGAACTGTTTCATATTTGGATATATTTAGAGTTGGGGAAAGAGCTGGTGGAGAAACATTTATAGTAAATACTGCTAGGAGCTCTGCATTCATATCTCTCTCATTCAGATTTCTCAAAAATTACAGTATATGTATTATTTTATCTATTATTTTTATTTAATAGAGTAAATATAGAAGTCCAGAGAGATTAAATAGCTTGTCTGTAGAGGTAAGGTGTAAGTAAACTGATCTGTGATAATATAATCATTAATGTTTCCATTCTATCTCTTTAATCTGCCATCCTGAACATTTTTACTGTTTTGACTTGAGTCTTTTCTGTCTTATGCATAATTGCTATCATCAGTGCTCTACCTACCAATGTTATATAAAATTTGACAGCTTTGACTGTCACCTCTTTATTGAAAAGAATGGAAGATACTCTTTCACTGCAACTGAAAATGTGATCTGAAGGGCTTTCCCCTCCAACCCCACCACCAATTAGGAATAACTTAGGCAATCAGAGATTGAAGTTTCATTTGTCATTTGGGATTCCTCAAGAACTTTCAGAGTTTGTTGGAAGAGACAGTCTTCTATGTATCTCTTGCTTCTGAGAATTATAGCTAACAGATCCAGTATTGTAATGATCTGGCCACTTTTTATGCTACTAATTTCTTGGGGTTGAGTTTATGCAATTAAGAGATGTAACCTTCACCAATGATGTAATGTCTCTTCAATAAACAATGAATAGTCTGATTTATTTCTTGGTATGAAATAGGCAGATTCCAAAGATTAGAATTTCTCAGCCAAGATGCCAGTACATTGCATGTGAACATCTATCTATACCCTATCATACTGCCCACGGAATGTGGAGAAAGAGGAACCATAGCACATAGAATTACAATGCCAAAAAGATCCCACCCCCTAATTTCTGGAGCTGTGAATATGATAACATTTTTATGAATCTTTTGTCTTACATGACAAAAGGAATGTGCAGAGAGGTAAGGTACAAAATATTGATGATTGGGCGCTCCCTGCTGCACAATGGGTTAAAGCACTGCACTATGAAGCTATTGTAGACACTGCAGCATGAGTTCGATCCCCGGCCAGGGAGGTGACCCACATGGTGTGACAGACCTCTCCTGTCTTGCTCCCCTCAGTGGTGTATTTCAGTACATTTGCTTGTACTGCTTCCCACTCTATCTCTGGTGAGTTCCCTCAGTCCCTGCTCATCTGGCCTTTACCCCAGTTCAGTATGTATAAATAAATAAAATCTTAAAAAAAAACAAAATAATTGATGATAAAATAGGAATATTATACTGGATTACCTGTGAGTCTTATGTATTCATCAGTGCTTACAAGCAGAAACAATAAAGGCAGTCATGAAGATACAGCAAAGAGAATCAGATAAAAGGAAATATTTAATTATCATTATTTACTAGGAAAATAGAATTCCACAAACCAATCAACACAGGTGACTTCAAGAAACTGAGAACAATCATGGCCAATGTCATCAAAGAAATAAATTCCTCAATCTTCTAATCACATGGGTTTGAATTGTGAATTCTGCTAACACTATTCGGACTGTTCCTGGAAGCATAATGTCCCCAGAATTTCCAAAGGAGAGCCAGGACCACTGACACCTTGATATTGGTCCGGTGTGAGCTAAAGAGACTGCCTACCAGTCAATTTTCTGTACTCTTCTCCATACATACCTGTGTTATACTAAAATAGATGGATGTTATTTTCAATGGCTGAGTTCTTGAAATTAGAAAATTAAACTACGTACACAGATACATCAAGAAAAGAAACTAGTTTAGGAAATAGATGCAAATGTTGCTTGCTATGCTATGAGAAATACATTTTTTTAGTCTGTGACCCAGGAGTGTCATGTCTTTTGCCCAAATCCATGAATCTGTAATAGCTAACTTACTGTCTTTAAGTAGAGTAAAACAAAATAAAAGAATTATCAATGTTTAGAATTAGTAGATATTGGTAACAGAAATGTCCCAGTTGTGCTGACAGAGGATGAATAGCATAGTGAAAAATATTAGAATAAACATGACCTAGGGAATGATCCAACTCCAATTTTTAGGACTATGCTTAGATTACTGAGTTGATCTTTCTGAAGCCACACTTCTAAAAATTATATTAGGGATTAGAAAAAAAAAAGCTGTAAGAATTAAATGAAATTAGAAAATATTTAATGATTATATACTCTCTGATATCTGACAAATTATACCTTGTACATATATATCTGCCAAGATGATAATTTAGTGATCAAAGGGATAAAAAATGAACTTCTGAACAAAAAATTTAAAAAATCCATCAAAAAATAACTTATTTAACTGATAATGCAGTGAGTAGATTAGGAGTTATGTGAGAAACATGTACACAAACACGCACACAGACACACTGGATATTTTCTCCAATAGATCTGATCTGATATAATCAATATATTCTCAATCTACTCATAGTTAATTTTCTTGTGAAGATTATTTCATTGCCACGATTATATTCATGACTTTCAGGTGTTCTTAGTCTCACATCATTTTTATTCTCCCAGTAGCCTGCGACCCTAGCCCTGTCTTTTTGCCCATAAGTAGTCACAACGCACACAGGCAATTTTCCTCCTCCTGCTGTTATCTGTAAATATTCATTTAGTTACCAGCAGAACCCATGACCACTAGATGGAGCAGTTTTAGCCTCTCAGGTCACTGAGGAAGACATCTGGAATAAGCATTCATGAGAAGACACTGACCAGATAATGTTTGAAATTCCTCGGTTTCTAGCTTTGTCAACCTCAGCCAACAAAAACGTATAAATAGAAGGAATCTTAGATGAGCTGATATCAGAGATTTGGAAAATACAATGTAATAAGAATAAAGAAACAGTAATAGTGGCTGCACCAAAATCAGAAACCAAGTTTTCTGGGTATCTAGAGCAGTAATCATTTTATTCTACTCCATCTCTACACACTTGGACAAATAGTCCTTTTTCTTTGTGATCCATGCAACACAGAGAGATACTGAAGGATACAGAAATTAGTGGCACACTCTTCCCACTTTCCCAATGATCTTTTATTTACTTTGCCTTAATTCCTTACCTGTCAAAAACAGACGCTGCAAGAAATGCCAATATATTTATGGCAACAAATTCTCAGGGATTGATTTCTTTGCCAGAACTTTGAAATTATTGACTCAGCAAGTTGTTGAAAGTAAGGGGGAAAATAAACTTGAGCATCACAGCTCTTGAAGGACCACTATTTGTATAACACTGCCCAGAATCCATTTTGCTGTCTTCTTGTACATAGACTAAGTAAGGAAAAAATTCAGACTACTACTGACCAGATTTTTCTACATTTGCCCAACCATCCCTAGTGGCAAAACAAAACAAAACAAAACAAAACAAAAAACTCTGAGAAAGTCTTATTGGAATAATCCAGGCACTTGACCAGCATATAATTGAACTTGAATTATTTGGTGGAACTAAATTAATATGTCATGGAAGGAGTAAAAGAAATGTATTAGAAATCCTGCTAGTAGAGAAATTTTCTGAATGTTGAAATTCAGGATGCAATGAATATTTCTCACATCATTAACTTACACAAAACCAAGCCGTTTTCAACTACTTTTTGAGTTAAGTAGGCTGAATGATGTTAAAAAAATGTTTGGTAGATCTACTCATTGAAATATTCAGTTTCACCTCTGAAGCTGTAAATATAAATTATGCTTGATTTAGTATTCTGCACTGATCGAGCACATTTTTGTTTAAGTGGGGAACGGGTAGTATACAAAGTTAAAAAAGGCAAAATAACAATTAAGAAACCCAAAGCATGGAAAGTTGATTCTTGCAGGATTTTTGCAAAGAATTGTGGAAATTAAGACCTACCAACATTCTTTATCTCTTCCTCCTAGATAGGTCTCAGTAGCTTCACTGACCTATATTTGTTCCTCATCATTTTGCATTCATATTCATCTATAATTTATTTGAATATTTCAGAGATAAGCAACAAAATAAAAATAATCTCAAAATAGTTTGCATAATATTACTTCCCAAAGAGCCAGATAGATATGTGTATAGTCAAGAGTAGCACAGTGAAGTCAATATTTTAAAATATTTTATTTCATATTTTTATTAAGGGAACTGTGGTTTACAACACTATATGACTTAGAGATATAGATTCCCAACTCTTCAGAGGTATGTTACTATATCACACCCATGACCTAGCTCTCCTGACCATGCCTGGGGCTCCTTCACACTTTGCTAGGAAATCCCCACTGTTCTTGTCTCAGTTCTAAAGTCCTATCTCAAGTATTTGTTTGTTTTGGCTTTGTCTGTTCCTTTGTTTTGTCAGTTGGCATTTGTCTTTCTGATAAGTGGTAATGAGCATTTTTCCTATGCCTATTAGCCATCTCTGCCCTCTCTCGAGAAGTCTCTATCTCTTTTGTCCATTTAAAAGAAAAAATAAGTTTGTTTTCCTGTTCTTGGGTTGCACAAGTGCTTTGTGGATTTTAGCTATTAGAACTTACTCAGATGTATGAAGCACAAATATGTTCCCATACTTGCAAGGTATATTTTCATTTTAAAGAGAATTTTTTCTGTGCATAAACATTTTAGTTTGATGTAAACTCATTCAATTATTTTTGCTTTTGTTCACCTTGCTGTTGGATTTGAGCATTCGAAAATATTACTGAAGCCATTATGAAGTGAAGTTTTCTATGAAGTATTTTATGGTTACAGACCTTATATCCAAGTTTTACTATGAGTTCATTTTTGTGTATGGTATGAGATAGTGGCTTAGTTTCATTTTTTTTTTTTTTTGCATATTTCTTTCCTATTTCCAAACAACGATTTCCTTCCTCTACTGTATACCCTTGACTCCTATGTTCTGGATTAAATTTTATGTAAGTTTATGTAAGTTTATTTCTGGATTCTCAATTCTACTGAGAATTGTTCTATTTGTTTTTATTCCAATACTATACTACTTTAATGTAGCTTTGTAGTATACTTTGAAGTCTAGAAATATGAATAATTTTATTTTTGCATATTCTCTTTATTTTAATATAGTTTTATAATTTTCATTTGAATGCTTCTTTGCTTCTTTCATTAAGTATATTTCTAGGTACTACATTTTAAGAGTTTACATGGACATCTTTACATGATCTTGAGTTGAATGAGAAGTATTAAATTCAAGGACAGCTTTGCTAGAAAAAGTATAGTTGACTGGTAGTTTTTCCCCCAGTAATTTGAATCTATCCTCTTTCTCTCTGTTGGTTTGTAAAGATTTTGCTGAAAATTTTACTGCTAACTCTACTGGTTATCCCTTTTAGTGTAACTATTTTCTCTTGCTGTTTCAAATACTCCTTTTCTTTTTTTATCTAATTTTTGGTAGTTTTATTATATGTGTTGGGAAATGCTGTTGAAAGGGAGGAATAAAATATTATGTCCTGAGTGAAAGATTTTTATTGTTTTTTTAATTTCACCTAAACACATTTTATTTTCAAGGAAATTTCAAGAATATATTATTATAACCTGGGTCAAATAATTTTTGACTGTTTATGGTAAGTTTTGGTACTTTGTTGATTCTTAAAAATCTCTTTTGAAGACATTCTACTATCTCTCAATTTTATATTTAAACACCTGGAAATAAGGATTTGTTATTTTTTAAATTACATGACCACTGAAATCATTTGATGATCAGATGAAGATTTAGGTACATCAATTTTTGGTAACTGAAAAAATGAGTTTGGCATTTCTTTGTAAACTCATATCTGTTATTGCTTCTCCAGTTTTAAAAATTAATTTCAAAATGTTTCAGAAATATTCCACAGGCAGAAAATTTCATCAAAACAAATACAGTGTTTTTTAAGCAAAGAAGTACTTAGGTTTTATTTTCATAATAAGTACTACAATTTTCAGAACATAAACTGGGGCCAAAAATGCTCAACGTGAAGGCAACATGTGTTGTTTTCTCTGGATGGAGTTGGGATTTCACTGAAATTTTCCCTGAAGTTTTCTATATTTTCATATTAACATTAAAATGCAGTCAACTTTTAGTTTCAAAAGTTTATGCTCAATTTTCAATTGGACTATTGGAATTTTTTTTTTTTACTTTCCTGCCAGTACAATTAATATAAACCTAAGTTTTCCCCTCAAAATTACATAAATCAGAAAATAAAATAGTACTAATAGCAACTATAAAAGAAATGGAAGCTTCCTATGCCACTATGTACTAACTGATTCCCACTTTTAGCTGGTATTTATTTGTATATTACTGAGTAAATTATGTTGTTATATATTTTTCACTTAATCTATAACTTTCTAGAATGGAAGTTATTGACCCAATCCCAGTATATATCTTCTTCAACATGATGTTACAATTTGTAATTACAGTTTTGGGTGGGATTTAGGCTCAAGAAATCCATGAGCAGGGTTTTATATGGACCTATTCCTCTTAGCACTATCATACTCTTTGTATCTTTCTGTCTTCTCCCATACAGATAGTAATGGTATGAAGTTCTTGTGAGTTTTGGTGGGTTATTACTACCTGCTTGTATTTGATAGTTTTGGAGTTTGTAGGGGAGCCTTTTTACCTAATTTTGTAAACACGCAAGATATTTTTAGCTTGACCATTTAATCATTCTGACTGCCTCTATGTGGGAATTTGGAAAGATACAAGCAAAATCTCTTCTGCCCTCTCTACCACCATACCATTGTCCCAGTATTCCCAGATATACATATAAATACAATAATGACTTGTACTCTCATTTTATAAATGTATAGGAATTAACTTAAAGGCACAAGTAACACTAAGTGCTTTTACTGAGGGAAATATTATAAATTACTGAAATAGGTCTTCACATAACAAAAGAGATCCTTTCCCAGTGAAGACTTATGTGGTCATCATAGGCAAGGAATTTTTTCCATCATAATTCTTCTTCTGGCATTTGCTACATGATGACATAGATAAATCTCATATAATGACATAATTTATGTTCTTTTCTCAATTATGTGCGCATGTAGGGCATTGAATATATGTTGTTTGTTACCATTTTGAACATAGCACTAAAATGTGATACTAGTAGAGGCCAGTAAATCCTTGTTGAATTAATGAATAGAAATGAACTGATTACAAATTGCATTCCTTTGATTTACAGTAAAATTTCATATATATGAATAGATTTTCCATAGATTTTAGAGTTCTTTTGTGAAAGTCCAAAGCCCTCTCTGAATTGTTTGTGTTATTAAAATAACACTTCTTATTTTCTCTAAATAGAGAGATTGCCAAACAATTAATTATGTGTTATATGAATGACCCTATCAAATACACATTGAATAACATATAGATCTGAAATGTAATCCCAATGCCTGAGATAAATTCATTTGGTATTAATTCATAATTTAGATTAATCACAATAGAGTTACTATTTAAAATATCATTGGTTGGGAAAAGTTGATTATCTTATTCCTATTAGGATCATTTGCAGATTAAAAAAATAATAAGAAAAAGGACTTACCTGAACCCCTAGGGAATGGAGGCGCTGTGCCGTAAGATGGACGTGGTAGCCAAAAGAATCCATATGGTAGCGAACCAAAATTTTTAAAGGTATCTGGAATCATAGAAACCAGAATAAAACTGAAAATTAACTTGTTAAAAAACTATTTTTTAAAGGATTTATTTATTTATGCATATAGAGATGGGGTATAGGCCAGAGGTGCAGGTTCAGTGAGAGGATTCACCAGAGACAGAGTGGGGAGCAGAACAGGCAGATGGATGAAGTATACTGCTGATGGGAGCAGCGGGTGGATCAGGAGAGGTCTGCCACACCATGTGGTCACCTCCCTGTCTGGGAATCGAACTCATGGCTTTAGCTTCTTAGTGCTGTGCTTTAACCCTCTGGCCACCAGGAAGGGCACTAAAAAATCTATTTTTAGCTCCCATTTTGAGACACAGAAATATCAAGTGGTTAGGCCAAAAATTTAGAAGGAGGCAAAACTGAAACCAGAATCTGGATCTCTCGGTTACTTGTTCAATGTTGCACTTTTTCCACTTTATCTGAAAAAGAATTTACCAATGACCAGAAACTTTGGCAGCTGCATAGTTTTTTGGCACAATGGAAACTATAGGATTACTTCTGGTTATTATTAATTTCTGAAAAGCTATGGGGGAACTGTGAATAGAGCACCATGACTAAGGACTCAACTTTCATTTGAAAAGTTATTCATATTCCTCTACTTCCTTAAACACAACTAACTTTTTACAACCTTTTTGTAAATACTTTTTTTTTAAGATTTATTTACTTATACAGAATTTTATTTATTTACCATACAGAACTTTATTTACCATACAGAACTGGGGTACAAACCAGAGGTGCATGGGTGGTGAGAGGATTCCAGACTCAGGGGGGGAGCAGAACAGGCAGATGGAAAAAGTGTACTGCTGAGGGGAGCAGCGGGCAGGCCAGGAGAGGTCTGCTGCGCCATGTAGGTCACCTCTTGGGCCAGAGATCGAACCCACACTGAAGGGGCTTCTGCTCGCTTGCAGTGCTGCATCCTAAACCATTGTGACACAGGGAGGACTGTAAAAACTTGTTTTTATATCATCTAAGAGAAAAACATAACTGGCTTAAACTGAAAAATAAAGAAAATATATTTTCTCATCATCTAGATGTCTTCAGTTGCCCATTTTCATTTAGAAACTTTAGTGTATATAAAATTATATTCAGGGTCATTGATTTTAAAAGACAGAACATTCCAGAAATCCCCTGGTAGAGCTCATGTTATTAACCAATTGGTGCAATATATACAAGAAACATGGGATTATTTGTATAAAGATGTACAGCCAAAGAATTTACGGCAGTAATATAAACTCATGAATGTCCTCTTCTGCTGGGCTGGGGGGGATTTCTCTGCAGTAGCCAGATGACTGATGATGTGGCAGAGTGTGATAACAAGTACAGCTGCTTCAATAAAAATGAAATCATAACAAGTTAATGAATAAATCCTCCATAAGAAATCTCTTAAAATGACAATCTAGTTTACTTGTTTTCCTGTGATGGGATTCTATCATCTACTCTTTCTGCCCAATGTACAAATCAAGTTTATAATATATCTGGTCTGGGTCTTCAAGTGTTTTAAACAAAATTATTTTACAAATGCAGTGTTTTAAACTAAGATTTTTTTTTAAATATAAACTGAAGATGATTGTACCAAAAGGCAGAGGAGGGGTTGAGAAGGAGGACATTTTCAGATACAACTAAAAAGACATAATATTAGTGATGAAATCATGCATGCTTTTAAAGTTTTAACTCTGTAAAATATCTGTGTAATAAGGGAGGCAACCATGTGTACTAATTTGTCATGGTTCTAGTGTCTAGTTGTTGTCTTGGCATAAAGAATATCCCATTCACTCTGAAATACCTCTGGATGATTAAATCATGGGGTTACACCTGCTGGGTGATTCAAATTAAAGTTTGAGAACCACTAGCGTATAGAGAAAGATTCTACTGGAGATTCCATGTATCTCACAGGTTTGTTAAGAGGGTGAAATAAGATAAGTTATCAAAAATATTTCTGTAAGATATAAAAAATATGTAAAGGTCATGATTAATTTTATGATAGTTCTACCTGCCACATCACAGGTTCCAACTTATTTCCATAATATGGACATTTGTAATTTCTTAAAATATCCCATTTGCTGACTAATTGTAACTTTGAAATGACCTAAAGTCCAATGTTTTATTTTAACTTAAACTTCTACAATTATAATACAGAAATGATGTGTGGAAAGTGACCCTGGAATAGATAGAACTATGTTTAAATTCTTTTTTTTTTAAGATTTATTTTTATTTATGCACTGAGGTATAGGACAGAGGTGCAGGGGTGGTGAGAGGCTTCACCGGAGACAGTACGGGGAGCAGAACAGGCAGATCAATGAAGTATACTGCTGAGGGGAGCAGCGGACAGGTCAGGAGAGGTCTGCTGTGCCATGTGGGTCACCTCTCTGGCTGGGGATTGAACACGCTGAAGTGGCTGTCACTAGCTTCACAGTGCTGCACTTTAATCCATTGCACCACCATGGCGGGCCACAGTGAGAACCTCTATGCTTAACTTCTTAATCCTGACAGCAGATCTATGATTTTGTTCTGTTTCATAAATATGCTCCAATCTATCATTCATTTATCCAGTGGATTTATTTACTACTACAGAATATCTATCTAATAAGCTAGTTCTCTCTTCTGAGACTGTTTGACTATGTAAAAACTATCTATTGTGGATGAGTAGTCACTGAAAACAAGGGTTTCTTATGTTATGACAGCTTGCACTAACCATTCCATGTACTTATGATACTATTGCAACTGTTAAAGTAAAAAAGACAACTGACAATATGATGTTAAATCAGATTGGTGGAATAATGTAGTCTCCAATATCAGTATACAAGCCACCAAACATTCACACACAAAACACATTATGAAATTAGAAACTGCTCTCTCCTCAAATCAACACCAACAACATTAATTTAGGTTAAAAGAGGTTTCTAAGGAATTGTTTCTTCCCGTAACGAATCATGAGGTATTCTGTCTTAAACCAATGGGCCTTACAAAATCATCTCTTTTTATATATACACACTAGACAAAGTTTCTGAAAACACAATATTTGTGGTGCATTGTCCATGTCTAGCCAGTGCTCACTCTGTAAAGAATAACTATATGAACGAATGTGCTGGATAGGGATGCCATTTTTTCCAGATCACACATGAAACTTACACTTTTTTGCCCAATAGAAAATAATACTTCAAAATATGGATCAATTCCATATATCTTTGTTATAATGTGACTTAAAAAATGTTTTTCCTTTCAATTTGCTATTTATTAGTCTTAAAATGGTTATGCTTGATAGAGAATTTGATACAGCATACAGGAGAAAAATGAGGAGAGAGAGATTATAAGATTCAATTGCCTTAAGTCAAATATCTTACATACGAAATTTAAAAAGCAAAGAAAGCATGTGCAATGACTACTGGGGTTTTGTTGATGCTATTTTTTCCATTTAAATTGATATATTTACATTTTCTAGTCTTATATTTTGTTGTAACTAGTTTAGAACAATTGAGAAGTTAATCTAAGAGGAGGTTGTGATAGCAATAAAATGTTCATTCATTTGATCTGCCTTTAAAAGTTATAAAGGAGCACTCTATTTAGTAGTTATATATTGACCAACTAACTAGTACTCGATTTTTTCTTTTGCTGGAAAGTTCTACATGTGTATATAACATGGACTTAAATTACTCCTTTAATTTCCCTATATTGTCTTGGCTAATGTTACATCTTTTATAGACAAATTTTTAAAACAGGTTAATCAAAAATAATAGGGTATGAATTACCTAGAAGTATTTCATTTATAAAATTGGGAGGAAAATTGTATCCATTCTCTATGACCTTTCTCTTCATAGATTAGTGATTGCATTCATTTTAGATAAATAACCATCTTTGAACTAAAACTAGACTGCTCTTTTCAATAAACGTCACTATTATGGAATAGAGGATTAGATTCATTCTTGATTTGTGAAGTCTGGCTTGAGATTTTTCAAGTTTACTTTAGTTTTTTTTTTTTTTTTTGGTCTGGAGTGTTGGTTTATTTTCATGCTTAATTTTTCTGTATTTAACAGCTGAAAGGCTTGATTCATTATGAAATATTTACAAGCAGCATGTACAGTACCAAAGGTTTTTACCAGGTGGCTGCCAAGGCCTCCATGCAAAATGGTCAAAGATAAAATGATCCTTTTGGAGGATAGTTGTTGGCATGGAAATGGAGCTGAATGAGGAAATGTACTTCCATAATGATGATATTAATGCCTTGCATTTATACAACTCATTTTCCTAGAATGCTCAGAGCACTTAACCTCTGCCTCCATATCCTGATATTTGTTATATATTTTGAGTGGATTTTGTAAAACCAAGGTAAAAGAAAAATGCTCCAAATTTATGATTTCTCAACATCGACAAGAGCAACAAGACTCAAGGTTTAGGGAGCAATCCAGTACAGCATATAAATTGGTATGTATATTCAGACTTTTTTCATTTACAGACAGCTCTTAGAGCAGTGATAATATTAGAAATGGTACCTTAAGCATCACTGTTTTTGGATCATGAAGGATGAGAAGCCTCAAAATGCCCAGGTGTGTGAAAAACAGAAAAGCACAGAATGATTATAAAGTTAACGACTCACCAATGGGAGGCCTACTTTCCTCTCTACTTCCCCGGCCTACTTGCCTAGTAAATTTTCTCTGTTTCCAACACTAAAAGGAGAAGTCTTCTTATAATGCTTCACACATGTGCGCAACAAAAGTATATAAATAGTTTCAAGAAACAAAACTCATACCTCCGCCAAATTGCCCCAAAACCGTGACTCCATAAAGAGCAATCATTTGCAGCCAAAGGAAAATCCATGTAGCCTCAAAATTAGCCATTGTTCAGTTGTCCATTTTTTCATCGTGCCACAGAATAAATATTTCATGAGATGATGACTATGTATATATATTTTTTTCACTTAGTATGTAAAAAGGCCAATGGAAATCCTGGGAGGTTTGGAGTTTGAATTTTGTATAAAGTATGTTCTGTGGATACAACTTCAACACTGGGAATATAATGTGCAATTGCTACCCATCAAAGGGGAATTATAAAACTAGGTGAGCCCAATACCCTGTTTTCTACTTGCAAAAGCTTTTCTATGGGAAAAAAGCCAGTTCAACCAAACATATATGTAATGACATAGTAAAAATAGTAGTTATTGAAAAGTCAGAGCTGAAAATTTGAGATTATTTCCTATACTTTGTAATGATAAGGAAGTTGATAATACACAACTGTTACTAAATTGAAAAAAAAAAAACTTTGGAAGGGAAGGGAAGTCAAATAAATAGATATTAATTTTAAAGTGATGCTTTCAAAGATTGCAAATAATTCCTTTAGAAAGTAAATATTTCATAGTGCCACTTGAAACCTCTTAGTAAAAGTAAAGGCTCTTTCAACATCATCACCTGAAATGAAAAATTTTAAGGTAATTTCATAAGAGCATACTAAGACGTCATGATAAAATGAGGGAGAAACAAGTCCTCTTTTTTCATGAGTCTAGGAAAAAGTACATCACAGCTATGTGTTTTTCCAAAGAACTTCATTTCACTCTTATGTATTTTCATTATAATTGGAATTAATATTTTCTACCAAAGACACTACAACTTTGCTTAAAATTAACCTTTGGGACTTGTAATTTTCAGTTCTAAGTATAATGTTAAAATCATATGACAGATAATCACAGGAATAATATAAAAGCTGGAGTAATTGCCACCTAGCCAATATGAATATAAGAAGTCATTGCTTGCCTTCTCTTGCAGAAAAGAGTATATTATTGCCATGACCCAAAAGTCTTCTATTTTATTTGAATTTCTCTAGGAAATTTTGTACTTGATCATGTTCACACACAGAAGGACTGGGAATACATGGCTAATACTTAATAAATGTGAAATACTTTTTTTTTTGGTAGCATGGACTATATTTACAACAATTAAGTAGAAAATGATTCTCTTTGATATGACATCATATATCTTTTAAAACAACTTTTCTGCTAATTTAGTTCCATAGATTGTTTTTTTTTTTTTTTGTTTTTTTTTTTTAAAGATTTATTTATTTGTGCACACAGAACTGGGGTACAGGCCAGAGGCTCAGGGGCGGTGAGAGGCTTCACCAGAGACAGAGTGGGGAACAGAACAGGCAGATCGACGAAGTACACTGCTGAGGGGAGCAGCGGGCGGGTCAGGAGAGGTCTGCCACACCATGTGGACTCCTCCGAGGCAGGCGGGGATAGAACTCATGCGGAAGCGGCTTTAGATTCTCAGTGCTGTGCTTTAACCCGCTGCGCCACCAGGGAGGGCCCCCATAGATTGTTTTTATATCAACTACAAGCAACTGAAATTTAGAAGAGTAATAAAACGAGCCTTAAATTTGCAGCTTCACAGTAATATTTCTTTAAACATGTTTATTCTGATAGTTAAAGAGTTATACCACTTCTCTCTTACTTATTGATTACTTTATATATAATTCGTATTTGTATATTTATGGTGTATCTCTTGAAAGTAAAAAAAATGCATGTATTATCAACTGAAAAATTTTTATCTGGCGTTTAGTCCATTTATGTTTAATATAATTACTGATGTATATGAGTTTATACATCAGTAAGTTTATATTTCAATGTTGCTTTCTATTTGCTTTCTATTTGATCATTACCTATTAACATTTTAAAAATCTCTTTCCTGCTTTCTGTTATAAGTAATACTTTTATTTTTTCAGTTCCCTCTTTATTAGGTTGTTAATGGTACATTAATTATTAGTAATTATTCTAAGTTTTTCAACACACATACAAAAATTATGGCAACATCTACTGTGAGTATTCCTAGAACAAAAACAAGGAACTCCCAGACTCCAATGCTATTATTGTCATATATTTTAGTTCTATGTACACACAAACTTCAGTATTATCATTATTGTTACTTTAAACAAAATTATTATTACCCATGCATATACTATTTCTAGAAACTTTTATTTCCTTCATTACTACTGCTTCCATCTGGCATCTGTACTACTAAAAATAATATTGATTTTGTCGTAGCAGTCATATTATCTATTATGCTCTAACATTCAATGCTTTTACATTTCAAATAAGTAATAAGGGGCCCTCACTGGTGGCGCAGTGGGTTAAAGCACAGCACTAAGAAGCTAAAGCCACTTCCTCATGAGTTCCATCCCTGCCCCGAAGGTGACCCACATGGCGTGGCAGACCTCTCCTGACCCACCCACTGCTCCCCTCAGCAGTGTACTTCATTGATCTGCCTGTTCTGCTCCCCACTCTGTCTCTGGTGAATCCTTTCACTGCCCTTGCACCTCTGTCCTGCACCCCAGTTATGTAGGCATAAATATATAAATCTTTAAAAAAAAAATAAGTAATAAGGTCCAGATGCCATAGGTTGAGATTCATGATGGTCTTCTAAATTAACTTCTAATTCTATCAACTTATTTAAATTCTTCTTTCTGAACTCACTGAAATTATCCTGAGATTGACCAAAAGGACACATGAGATATAATATAAAATCATTTTTATTTTTATTTCCCATTGATTTTTGAAACTTTCTCCTTTGGTGGTTATCTAGGATGATAACCTATCATTCTACAGTCATTTCTACACATGCCCAGTATAAATTCAGCAGTGTGAATACCAGAATAATGTATTAATCCACACTCAATCTCCCTGCAAATCTAAGACTTCTTTGTCTTCTCCCTCTTATGATCTCCAACTAGTAATGTGGATGAAGCAGGAGTGACTATCATAATGGACTTCTTTCTTTTAGTATATACATCCTGCCCATGCCTAACTGCAATTTAGAGTATTGTTGGGCTGGAACTGAGAAGTGGCATGAAAGATATTAAAACAAGTCTTTCATTTTACAGGAATTATTAATGGTTTCTACAAAGACTGTTATTAGTAATTTCACCTGCAACACTTCTTGACCATTTCATGCCAAAATGATCCTCAACTCTGGAAAATCACACTCTCTCTTTATCTTACCCTCTAGATGGCCCTATTGGACAAGTTCTAAAATAGCTTATAATTATGCACCACATTTGGTCCTCAGGAAGCACTCATACATTTTTCACATGTACAAACTCTGAAAATACAGGCCAGTCACAACACAGTAACTATATTTCTTGCATTGCCATGAAGTGACTAGCTATTTTCTAGCTATTTTTCTCTTCCTTACACATTCCTGGTAGGTATTAGATAGTTATATGACTCACTTCAGGAGACCCAGGAAACTGAGTGGTTCCAATAAAAGTGGTTTCTTTGTCTTGGTAGGAATGCGGGATTGCTTCCCACTTTATGAATTGGAGTGTAGTACTCAAAACACAATTCACACTAAAGCAATACTCTCCAAAAACCTCCCTACTTCTAAGGCTGTAATGTGTAGGAGATTTTTAAGGTGTGTAACAGTCTTTTAAGCTGTTTGTGGCCTAGTACACTCTAGAAACATCGCAGAATGGGAACTAGTTTATTTCCAAACACAAATGGCTTGTGTTGGATGGATACAAATCTTGTTTGGACAAAGTTTATAACAGTCATATTTAAAGTGGTCCAAATGCATATAATACTTTGCCACTACAGCAAATTTTAAGGATAGATTTATAAACCAGTTTATTAAATGTCTTCCCCTGAAGAAAATGTATTAAACATCTTTGCTGAACTAAAATTAAAATTAAACAATGTGTATAGGCTTTTTTTTTTTTTAAGGTATAGCTCATGCTTTGTAGGTTTCAAAGTAAAAATATATTTAAAGAAAGGTTTAGAATGAGAATGAACTGGATTAGAGTTTTAGTCTACTATGAGATAGTGATGTATCCCTAAATATACTATTTAACTTATCCTTAAATAAACTATTTCCCTGCACCTCAGATACAACATCTATAAAAAAGGAATCAGCCCACCCCAGCTCACAGAGCATCAATAATGAAACGACAAACATGTGTAAAGTGCTCCACAGGACTTCTAGCCATAAAATTAGAAGAAAATAATTTGGATAAATAATGAGATTTCTTTTAAATGAAATTGCATTGTTTTCTTCTGAGTATGCTTTGACACTCATTATTAACTACCTACTCTTGAGTTTTCCTCACTAGTCACTGGTCACCTCCATTACAGTTAGAACATAATGTCTTCCTATTTATTTGTCTTACCTATCCATTTGAGTTTTGAGCTCATGTGGAAGAGAAATTTGATCTTTTATTGACTTACACTCCCCCACATTCCACAGCATCCTTTTTGACAAAGTTGATGAAAATTTATTTATTGTCTCCTCTGGTGGGGATTTAAGACCTTCAGGATTGGTAAAGCAAGGTGTTTGTGCATCACTAAACCAAGGAACCTAGCTTAGGAATTATGAGAATTGTGAGGCCCATGAAGTGATATAAATGATGGGAAGTTAACATGGCCACATATGATCAACTGTAATACATGATGAGCCTTATTGATTTGAAAAGACAAAAGGAATCCATATGGCTACAAAACAGAACCTACAATCTCAAAATAATACTCCATAAGTTTAACCTGTTTATAAAAGCAGTTAAAAAAAGGCAAAACTTAACTGAATATCACACTAATATGACTAATGCTAAAAAAGAGTGAAAATTGTATTCTTATTGTTTTAGTTTCATTCAGAGGAAAACAGATTTCAGTGGTAGTGATTATCATATGTGTGGTTCATTAGGAAGTACTTTGGGATCAATACTTGGGGACGGAAAGAAGACAGAGAATAAAAGATGCTGAAATGCAATCTCAACGAAGACCTTGGCTAAGACCTCTAAAGCTCAAATGGCATTCAGGGTTGGTCCGAGTTAAGATGTATGGCAGATCCTTACACACTTTTTATACTTAATCGGTGGAATCTGAGCATCCTGGCAGGGAGGCAAGGCCTTTGGAGAGGTAGTTCTCTTGAACCGAATCAGTCTTCAACATGGCTTCCACAGAGGGCTATCCATTGACTTCAGTCTTTCAGCATGTTGGGGGTCACTGCTTTTCCCAGGAGGGAAGATTTGGAAATACCACAACCAGGAATGCTGACCCTCTTTTAGGTGACATATTCATGCCTATATGTGTAGTGATTAGTTGTTTATGACCATAATGAATATGAGATTAAATAAAACACTTTTTATTCATGATCTTTTATTCATGATCTTAGTAAAAAGGTTATGTAGCTGGGCCCTCCCTAGTGGCACAACAGGTTAGGACGCAGCACTGCAAGATAGTGGCAGCCATTTCAGTGCGAGTTAGATACACGGTCCAGGAGGATCCACGTGGTACAGCAGACCTCTCCTGTCCTGCCTGCTCCCCTCAGCAGTGTCTTTCCTCAATCTGCTTATTTTGCTTCCCACTCTGCCTCTGGTGAAGCCTCTCACCACCCTGTACCTCTGGCTTGTACCTTAGTTCTGTATGAATAAATAAATAAATCTTTTTAAAAAATGTTATGAAAAAACAACAGAGAACTCAAACATAATTAGGTACTGAAGTTAAAAAAAAAATGTGGTTCTTGAGGACCTAGAATTCCAAATTACTAAAATATTGAATGTATCTTATGATTCTATTATTTCCATCCATAGGCAGGTCCACAATTTCACTTTGATGTCCTTGGAAAAGCCATCTTCTAAATAATGGATGGACAAACTATACTTTAGGCCAAATCTGGTCATATATTTTTCTTTTCTTTTAAATTTATGTACTTATTTATTGAAGAACTGGGGTATAAGCCAGAGTGCATAGGTTGACAAGAGTCACCAGAGTCAGAGTGGGGAGCAGAACAGGCAGATCTACTGAAAAACACTGCTAAGGGGAGGGACAGGTCAGGGATCAAACTGAAGCCATAGTGGTGATAGCACTGAGACTTAACCCCTATGTCACTAGAGAAGCCCAAATCACACATTTTTCTCAATAAAGTTTTATTGGAACACAGTAATGCTAATTTATTCATGTACTGTCTGTTTTGCACTAGAGATAGTTGTGATAGACTATATAGCTAGTAAAATACAAAATATCTATTAACTGTTCCTTCATCTATTAACATTTTCCTTCAGAAAGTGTTTGCTGACCCCTATTTTAAGATACTATAATATTCAAATGAGTAGAACATAAGGATTGATTTTCAATATACAAGTGAGAATGATCTGAGCCTCTTCTTACTTTGCTTGAAAGGCACATTGCAAAATATGTTATCATAGATTTTTAACTATATCCTGCTTTCTGACTACATTATGCACATTCTCCAAAGAAATTTTCTTTAAATCCCTCTTCATCTATTCCTTTTTCTTACCATTATCATGGGGTAATGAAGTAATAAACTAAAGGGGTGAACATATGTTTAATATAACTGTGGATAACCTAAATTTAGCCAATGTGGTGTAACATATTGAAGATTAAAGATTAAAATATTTAGATATTTTAAAGATTAAAGATTAACATATTCTTTGATAGTCTACAATACTTTATATTCACTTCAATTTTTTTTTTATCAGAGATGTACTGGAAAACAAAGAGCAGATTTAAACAACTTGTATATGACAAAAAACCTATAGTTACTAAATTCATTCAATATTCAAAAAGATTATAAAAGGTTGGGAAGATGGGTCAGCTAACTACATTTAACAGGACTAAATGTAAACTTCTGTATTTGGATTAAAGAATTCAAAACTCAACTATATCATGTAGAATGGAGAACACATGGCTAAACAGCAGTAAAAAGTGAGTAAGTTTTAGCATTTTAGTTAACCCCAAGCTTAATTATAAACCAACCCTTTTATGTATTTTAGTTTATGCTTTAATATAATTAAGTATTCTGTCCGGTCGGAGGTGGCTAATTGTGTTGCATACTGCATTGGATAAGCCACCTGAAATGATGCGTTCAATTTAGAAACCCATTTTGTAATCGGGACCTTGACAAATGCTCGGGATGTTCCACATTTTTTCCCTACCATAGACATCAGATACCTTTTTGCTCAGACCTTTGAAGCTAGGAAGCAGGCATAAAGCTGGGCTCTAATCAGAAGCACCTGCAGCAGAGTATGGTCTGGGAATCCAAAATGCAAAGCAGCAGGGAATATTTCGAATTCATTCCAGCAAGGATAAAATCAGGGATTGTAGATCCAATTTACTGAGGCATCACAGTTAAGTCATGCAGCATGTGTCGTCAGCAGTAAGTGTTACGGTATCTAAGGAGAAGTGAGATTTCCCCAACATCAGTTCTGGGTGTAATTTCAGGTCCTGTTCATATCTCTCTCCCACTGCATGAAGGCTAGTGACCTAGATTGCCTCTGGGATGCCTCTTCATTGTAAAGGACCCTATTCTTTTTTTTTTCTAGAAGTTACTTTTCATAGCCTGACAAAAGTCAGACAAAAGTGTCTGTGCCTATGTGTGTGTTGTAGAAATGTTATGTGTCAGGGACAAGGCAAAATTAATGATAGTAGAATGGCAAGTGAGTAAACTGACCTACTGTTAAATGGCTCATACTGAGTTCTTATTCTATAAAAATAGATCCAAGTATTTAATTACCTGTTTGATAAAAATCTTGTACAGAAAATATTAAACCCCACATACTACGGGAGACAGAACGACTGGACATAACACACGTCAGTCATGGTATAGAATCACAGGCATTTATGTACTTTGTAGCTAGAGCATGATATGCATGATGAAATTGCCTAAAGTCTATCCATAGGAAAGATACCACTTTTGTATTTTTTCCCCATACTTATTTAGGCATACTTTTTTTTTAAAAAACAAAAGTTTATTTTTACATCATTTTGTACATTTTTTTCCCATCTCAATTGTAATCCCCGTGGGTTTCCCATCACCAAGTCACCCGTGTAGGCATACTTTTTTTTTTTTTTAAGTTTTTTGGTTATTCTGATGTATTAGTCACAGTCTTTTAGCTAGCATTTTCCCCATCTGTAGCCATTGGTTCTGAGTGGACTGGTGTATGTGAAAAGAGCATGGGGTTCAGAATCATGTTAGACCTGAATTCAAGTCCCAGGTCTTCATCACCTGGAGAAATTTAAAAGGGGAAAGATTTATATGCTCTGAAGAGAAATCAGAATATACTTGGAGAAATTTATTCTAGCATTCTGAGTCTATTTTTTTCTGATATATAAAGTAACAAAGAAAATAATTTCTCATCATCCCCTGAAGTGCAGTGCAGGAAAGCACAGTTAATGCTAATTCTCATGTTTATGCTCTTAATTTTTTTTTACACTGTCTTAATTTTTGTGTTATGTGGCCAGAGAGGGCCAATAAGCACTGGATCAAGTATGGTTTTTCATTTAAAAATATTTGTTCAAAATGTTTTGGGATGGAGGGAAGCACTAGAACTCTTTAAAATCCCTGAGTAGAAATTCAAACTGAATAAACTAAGTTCCTGAAAAAATACATAAGTAAAATTAAAAATGACTCCTTTATTTTGGGTAATTTCTATGATGATGTACAAGCCTGGAATTGTACAAAAGCAAGTTATTTATTTCTGTAAATTATTTCTATATACATAACTCACATCTTATTTTCATACAGTTTAATCTCAAAAAAAGGCTCAAAAGTCAAACTGTTTTGTACATAGAATATGAGGAAGAACAGAAAAGTGATAAATTCTTATGTTATCTCAAGGTATGTTTTTCACATAATTGACTTAGTATTTAATAAATCATGGGAAAGGCTTAATAAATATGTGCATACATTATATATGCATTTGTATTAAAACGATTAATAGAAATATTTAAAGAGATCAGTGTTCTTTAGACACTTTGTAAATAAAATACTAAAATTCTATTCATTTATAAATTCCTACAAGCACTCCAGTGCTTAGTGTAAAATGGCGATAAAAGTATAAATTGTGTTTTAATGTGATTATCAAATTCACCTGGAAAAATATGAGACAAGTATAAGGAAAATGTTAAATATGAGGGAGTCTAGCTCTACAAGTCATTAAAATAGAATATAAAATGATTCTTTACAAAGAAAAAAGTATGAAAATTAAATGACTTTGAAAGTATAGTTAATATTACTCATAATTATATAAACACAAACTTAAAGGAAGATAGCATTTGTGTGTTCTTGAAAGTGTGACCTCATTGGATAAAAGGAAGAGGGAAAATATTTAGAGTGATGTTTTGTTTATTTTGTGATGAGTTAGTGTGCGTCTACTGTTTGCTAGAACTTTAAGTTTCAGAGGCTAGTATTTTCTCTTTTGTCATTGTTTTTGACTTCCTTATTGTTTTGAGGTTTCCTTATACATCCTTTCTTAAATAGGGTCACAGCCTCTCAGTTCTTTTCAGCTGTAATCTCTTTTTATTGTATGGGTTCTCCATTGTCATGGCAATTAAATGGCAGGTGGGAAGTTATTTTATAATCCAAGTAGGTCTCAATCTTTTAGAAGCCCGTGTCCCTGAACTGTGACCTCTTTCTAGTGCTAGCCATCTATTATTTTCAACACCATAAGTGAAAAAATGAAGGCTAGAGGCAGCTGGAGTTGAGTCTCCCCTTTCTCTCCTAGGTTGGTTTAGTTATGGACAATTCTCCCTTGATTAGATCCCTGTGAAACCTTCCCTGGAAGCCTGGCCTTTGTTAAGATGAACAGAATAATCTGGGCACACCACTAAGTGGTTACTTCCATTATCCAACTGGAATAGGAGGGGATTTTTTTTTTTTGTCTGATTTTCACATTAAAAAATACTATGGAACTCCTGGAGGTAAAGCTATATACAGTTTATACTCTGTATACAAGTATGGACCTCTCCCAAGGAAGCTGGGTTTCCAGGAATTTGATCTCTCAAGCTACCCCACACCTATTCTCTAGCATTTTCTAAAAAAGATTTATTTATTTATGCATACAAGAACTGGGGTATAGGCCAGCAGTAGGGGTGTGTGTGAGAGGATTCATTAGAGAAAGAATGGGGAACAGAATAGTTGGATTGACTTAAATACACTGCTGAGGGGGGCAGCAGGCAAGACAGGAGAGATCTATTGCATCATGTGGGTCACCTACCTGGCCGGGGGTCAAACTGGCACTGTAGTGGCTTCAGAAAACCTCCTAGTGTTGTGTTTTAATCCCTTGTGCCACCAGGGAGGGCCCTCATTCTCTAGTAATTAATACATTACCTTTAAATATTCCTATCCAAAGTTGGTTCAAATGGAACTGTCTTTTCAAGCAAGTTGTAAAATCTCTTTATCTGCTTGACTTTCTAGTTTGGGGAAATAGGCCCTGCCTTACAATCATAATTCTCTGATAAATATAACAAGAGTTGTTGATTTTCAGTTTTTCAACATTTTTTATGTTTTTTTAATAATATAATAGTTTTTTTACATCATTTTGTGCATTTTTTTCATCTCAGTTGTAATCCCTATGGGCTTCGCATCACCAAATCACCCATGTTCATCTTTGTTTCTTAATATAAGGTTAAGAGTAATGACTTCTAAACCAGATGTATATGTATATATTTATAAATACGTATAAATACATACATGTACATATATGTATACATGTATAAATGTGTATATATATATAAAACAAAAACATAAAATTAATCCTCTACATAAGCACAATATGACCATTTAATCAGGGAGTTAACATAGATATTTTAATATTGATATAGTACCATCAACTCATCCTCAGATGTCACTCAAGTTTTATCAATTGCTCCAACAACTTCTTTTATAGCAAAGTGTCAGAATTATGAAAAATGATTTAGAAAATTTAAGGCAGAGTATAAACTGTACATAGAGTATGCTAGTTAGGAAACCAGTAATGCCAGCTACAGTGGATGAAGAAGGGCAGGGGAAGGGATGGGCATGACTGAATTGTGGCAGCTGGAAGTAGACTTCACAACACACACACACATACACAGTGTATTTCCTGATTAAAGATTTACAGAGATTTTATTTTTAAACTTCTAATATGGTTTTGATATATCCTGTTATCTTTTAGCAGGTATTGGCTCCAGTTCAGAGTTTTATAAAAATTATCTTACTGGAATTCTTCAGTCTAAAGCAAATCTTAATCAAAAACATAGTTCCTTCTGATTCTTCCAATGCTAATTCATACAGTAGTAAAAAATTCTGCCTTAAATTAGCTTTAATCTTCATTTATATCATATCATTTAAAATTGAGTTAACTTGTTAAATATAATTGATTACAGATTAAGCTTCCCGGGGAATAAATATATCTTCTTAGGTAAAATGAACAGAGGGAAAAATCAAAGCCTTGATGCAAGCAAATCCTAAACAGTCTAATAGAATAGAAGAACAGAAAGTTTTACTTATCTTGCATGTTTCATCTGTTTTGGGATCACATCTTCGTATTTTCACTCACATGACCGAAATTGAGTGCATCCATCTCTAACAATTGGTAAATGGACAGTCTACACATGTGCCAAGAGTTCATCCAAAAATTCTGTTTTATTTTTTAAATGAAAAATACTTGGGATTTTTTGGGGTGCAATTAAAATTTTAGCAGCATGTTTTGCTTATTTCCTTTGAGTAAGCAGGCTGAGATATTATAGAGGGATAATATATACCTGGGAGTATGACACAACTTTTCTAGACAGATAGTTTATTTTCAATAATGTTGACATTCATCTTGATTTATTTATCTGTTTCTAACAAGCCACATCTTTGTATATTGCCTAGAAAAAGAAATTATACCATTCCTTCCAATCTAGGTCCTCTAATGGCTCTACATCTGATTCCACTAGATATCAACTATTCCAGCAGTTGTGAGCTAGGTCATTAATCAGAATATAGCATTTAAAAAGAGATTCCCTTTAATTTGTGCCAGCACCCCCTGAGAAACCCAAAATATAAAGTGAGCCACAAAAAAATTAGAAAAATGATCTGGAATATCAGGAGAGGAAAGTAAGGTCTCTCAAATTTAGAATTATATATTAAAAGAAGAGATATACTGAATGCATATTTAGTAGTGAAAGCCTGCTCAGTCACCTCAGAATCCTGCCATTTCCCCGTTTTTCGGTATAGGATAGTAAACAGCAGCCTAGAACTGTTTGAGTTGTCTGATATACTGCTCAAACTTTTGCAAAACCAAAGGACTAGGTATTAGAAGAAAACATCTTTAATGTTATACTTGTTTCTAATAACATTTTCTAAAACTGTAGTTATAATATCACAAGCAAGGTACTGATATTTATTCCATCCAATGATCTCGTTAGAGCCATGTTTTTAACTACCTATGGAACATCGCCCAAACTGAACTCACTCTCACTTTCTCAATCTTTTCCGTGGTTCCCCCATTACACTCCCATGTCCTCCTGTGTTTATGTTTGGATGCATGGGTCATTAATTGCTGCTTGGTGAAATAAGGAAAGAAGGAAAAGTACCAGGTACTTGAGAGTCACAGTGGTTGGAAGCAAAAAGTTGAGCTGGGACGCCTGCAAGATATCCAGTTTGAGATATCAAGCAGGTATTTGGCTTGACAACTCTGCAACTCAAATCCCAACACTACGGTGCCTAGGAAGAAAGCAAGCATTATAATTATGTCAAAGGAGCCAAGAAAAACTTGGCCACCTTTAGGAAAAACACCATCAACAACACCCGGCATATCTCCTTTGCAATGCTCCTCGAGGAAACTACTTTCTGTGTTCCTTAGGGATTCTATTTACACCTCCCCTTGGCCTCTACAGTGAAATGTCAAGAATACAAGATTTAGTTGGTTTTGTCTGGGGATAGAGTTTATTTTAAAGATTCTAACAAATTCAAGTGGCAGAATATAGTTTCTATAATATAAAATTTCAAACAACCAGTTACTGTTCTTCCCTCCCTTTGATGGGGCCCAAACCAAACAGCCCCAGATTCATTACAAAAGACCTCTATAGAGTACCTCATTATGCATCATTTAAAGAGAGTGGAAGAACACAAGCCCAGGAATCCTTTGGAATTTCAGACTGTATAAATAGCCCTTTGGTGAATGACAGCTTAAGCTGTGCTATGCAAAAAGCATGGCAGAGACAATAAATTATTTGAACTGAGTTGGTTTTTCCATATTATTCTAACCCTTGAGCATCATAGGGACAATTTCCCTTTGCTATATTTCTATACTGAAGTCCAAGGGTAATATTTAGAATGATTTCCCACGAGCTCTTGTGATGATCTGCATTATTAAAAACGATTATTTCCAGCCAGCAGCCATATCTGCCAGCAGTAAGGCAGGCAGGAAGCGTTGTATGAGCTCCTGGCTCCAGGAACATTGCTGTAGATCCCTGGACAAAATGCCAGTGACTTTTTTCACCTGACTTGAGGGTTTTGGAAATAGTTTTTCTTTGTGTCTGCAATCTATTTTAACAAAATAGTTTCTGTGTTTAGTTAACACTGGGATAATGGAGAAGATGAGGCCTTTGAGAATAGTTGTTTCATCAACTAAGAATTCCTGGCAAATTTTAAACAACAGAGGGTTTCACTCCTTGACTTTTTTTTTTTTTTTTGACTAAAATAATATAGCTGGTAGAACACCACAGGTAAACTCATGGCTTGTATATAGCATAATAACATGCAGCTTAAGATTTACACAGAGAATAAGGAAAATAATGTACTCTACGAACATCTGTTAATGTCAATCAGTTCCTTTGTATTCAAAGAGTGCCTGAGACACTCTTCACATTTGACTGAGGTTCTTTTCAACAACATGTCTTGCCTGCACTTGGTGCCTATGCTATGAGTGTAGATGGCAGGAGATGCCTAAAGCCTAGAGAAGTGTAGAGGAAGTATCCTTTAGAAATCTCCTGAAAGTCTTAGCCTCACAATAACCATAACATCCTAATGTCACCTACTTCTTTCCATTTTTTAGCTATGTTTCAGCCAATGCCAATCTTGACCACTAACACAAAGTTCTTCACTCTCTTTCATAAGAAATCCAAGCTCATTTAGTGTATTATTTTTGAAATTTTAGGGGATTGTGGCTTGGGGTGGATAGGTAACATCCCAAAGTCCATTGGCATTTCACTTAAAAAAAAAATAGACATTTCTCTTTGCCAAGTCTTTCCTTCCTGCTGCCAACCACAATGTCAAACAACTCTAAACATTCCTCCAATACTGTTCAGCCTCATTTCTTTTCCTCTCTCTCTCTGAAGGGTTCCTTCTTCCAGTCCAGGTGCCAGTCATTTCCTAGTTTGTTCCCCACTTGTAGCAATGTTCTCTGTAGCTTGCCCTATGAAGAAATTCTCACATTAGCTGAGTTTAGAAATCTCAGTTTCTCCAAATCATTAGATTATAATCATAATGCTAATGATCTCAGAAGAATAGAAGGAAAGAGCATCTTCCCATCTCATCTCAGACACAGAGAGGGTAATATACTCTAGGATGGGAAAGGAGGCAAGATACAAGGGCCAGCCTGGGTCAGAGCATCTACTGACTTCACATGTGAGATTGCAAGTTGGAGCCTTTGATTTCTTGTTTTCTGTTGCATATAACTTGTGTGTGCTTAAAGAAGACTAGGGAGAAGGATTATTTAGGCATATTATGCAAGATATGTTACTATGTTTTCTGATTACCAACATTATCAGAGCACATTTTTTTACCTCTCTAAATGAGAACCTCTTTACCTCACATTGATATGTCCAATTCATAAATATTTATCCAGTTTTATAGAAAATCTTTATATTCAAAAAGTTAACAGAGTATTTTTAGGAAAACAAAATTTGTAAGTATTTATTGCTGCCTATACTAATTTGACAAAAGCCTTCAACTAGAGGTTAATTTTCACTTTATAAATAGAGAAATACTATAGATACAAATGATTAGTTAATACATATTTCAAAGCACAGTGTGCTTATAATATTTTCTCTTTTTACTCTCCTTGCCTGTATTTGATACCTACCTCCCTTCCATTCATGTCATGGTAACAACAACTTTCATCATACATGATAGTCATTTCTATTTTTTCCAGAAATTCATCTCCGATTTCTATTTGTGATTTACCCAATTGCTGATAACAGCTAATAGTTGATTCATCTCTCCCAATATTTCTCATCTCCTTCAGTGGGGCTACAAAGGGCCCTTTAGAGATCATAACAGCTGAGAAGTGTGGTTGTGCCTGTGAAATAAAACAGCAGCTATGGTCTAAGTGGCCTTTATCATTTTCTTTTCTTGCTTATAGGTGGTCTATAGAAAAATTTTAAAATAAAGGGTGAGATAAACCCACACTGTTAAACTAGCCTTTGGAAGCTGGTTATGGAATGGGGGCAACCCGAGAAGGAAGGAAAAGGGGGGGGTGAGGGAATTAGAGCAAAATGAGGAAGTGCAAGGGTCTGAGGTGGTGGACTCCAGATTCTAAATTGGTGGACACACTGGGGCGACACCTACCTGAAGGGGGACCCTACCCTTCTATAATGGAAACAAACCAATGTTAATGCAATAAAAAAAAGAAATCAAAGGATCTTCTATGAGATTGCAGTGGTGCTGAAGAAGCTCACATATTAAACATTTTTGGGAGCCCCAACGGGTTAAAGTGCATCACTGCGAAGCTACTATAGGCACTTTATCGCCAGTTGGATCCCCCACCAGGGAGGTGACCCACATGGCACAGCAGACCTCTCCAGTATCGCCAGCTACTCCCCTCAGCAGGGTACTTCTTCCATCTGCCTGTTCTGCTTCCCACTCTGTCTCTGGCAAATCCTCTCACTGCCACTGCACTCTGCCTGTACCCCAGTCATGTATGCATAAATAAATAAAGCTTTAAAAAATAGATATTAAAAAAAAACTTTTGGATTTGGACAAGGAAGCAGAAAGTACTTTAAATCTGTTTTAATTACTATAGGATACAAAAGAGGAGAAGAGAGGGAGAAAATTGGATAGCCATTAAAGGATGATTGCTTAAAAATTCCTCCTTCCTTCGTGTCTGCCAGTTTCTCCTTGAAATTAATTCCTTTAAACTGTCAACAATATAGAAGTTCTCTGAAGAGCCACTTCAGAGGAGAATGATGAAGAATAGAATGGTTGAATGGATTCAAGTAGGAGGAAATGAAAGAAATCAACTAAGAGCTATATTTTAGACTTCAAAAGCTGTGGTTTGATTTGGGAATATGACTAAGATCTTTAAAAATTTGAATTAAAAATTTCATAAAATTTTGGAGTTATGTTTCCTAACCATACTAACCATTCCCTTTTATTTTTATACAAGAAATCAGAGTCCACAGATATGAAGAGTTTTTATCAAGGGCATACACATAATAAAAATAATTAGTTTGAACCTTGGACCCAGGTCACTAGACAGAGGGCAGTGAACTTTTGCAGTTTATAATGTTGGATATAAATATGAACATTTTCATATGCTAGTGTTATATAAGTAGGTAATTGTGTGTGAGGCACATTTGTCAGTAATTGGTAGTATTTATTAGGATTACAATTACTCAGAAATGATTCTTAGACTACTCCATTTACACCATAACATACACTATATATTAATGTACTGTGACATAATTACAGTTTTATCAGTTTCATATATGCCAAGAACAGAAAAGAAGAAAACATTAAAATCACGTAATTCAGTATTCAGACTTCTACATGATGTACATTTATGATTTTTTAAAAAGTTGAAATAATTGCTACCTGATTTCTTTTTGCTTTTAATATTCCTTCTAATATCTCAGTAACCAGCAAGCCCAAGTGACACATATTCTTTTATGCTAATTAATGGGTGAGAGATGTTGAGCTAGTTAACCTGTTGTGAAGATCATGAGACATTCTACGCAAATTGCCTAGCCTGGCATTTGTTATCACTAGTCAACACTTTTTTTAATGAAAAGAATAATAAGGGAAGGATCATCTATGTGAGAGAAAATGTAGGATTTGGCTACAAGCATCAGTTCACTGTGAGTAACAGCTGGTCTCTTTATAGGGCTTAGGATACAGATTACATAAAATATATATATATAGGAAGAGGAAAAGGGTAAAAACTTTCAAAGTTCACCAGTTGTAGCCTACAGCATTTCACTCAAGCTCATTAGGAAGTTTACATTTATAATGTAATCTCTTTGAAACAGATTTGATTTTTTTGGGTAAGGATCTTGTAAATTAAAACTTTCCCAGGGGGCTAACGTAATGCAAGTTGTTCCAGAGATGGAATTCCTTCTGATCAAATATCTCAGAGCAGAAGAAAAATGGTTCACTAAGACTACAGTGTACTGGTTTATATAATTAGCAGTGAATATTGGAATACCAGGGGCAACATTAGCAATTAATAATACCCTTGCCTTCAGAACTGCATTTACAAAAGAAATACATTAAACCTACAAAAAAGAACTGTGCAAATTAGCGGTACACTGTCTCAGCCCAACTGTTGTAAAGTATTACCATATGGGTTTATAATACACCTTTATTTTACCTTGGAGATTAAAAAACCTTTTAAAAAATAGTATTTCCTAAGGTTGTGCTGTGCTCCACAAAACATTACCAGTACCTTTATACATTATGGGGAAATTGGCTGATGTATGAAGGTTACAATTTACATGCTTACCTTTTCCTAGTGCCTCACCCGACCAACATTCCTATGTATAAAATCATACATACATCAAGCAAAGTCATTCAGAAGGGAATTAAATTCTCCTTCTGAACAGTTACAGAGGCAGAGACACGAGCTGTCGAAAGGACTAATGCAGAAAGGAGAGGAAACAGACACAGGGGTTTTTCCTTTGTTCAATTTGATATGAAATGGGCTTTTTAGTAAGGCAGATCAAGGGTCATCTGAAACAGTGACCAGCCCACTGCCTGGCACCAAGCTGAGAGCCAATCATCAATGGATAAATCAATAAATACATATTAAATGGCATTAGGGTGGACATATGAACTTGCTATTATTTGTCAGGAATATTTGAATCTGTGGAGGCACACTCTATTCAGAAAGACAGATGATGAAAATGATAGCTCTGCAAGAAAGCCTGAGAAGAATTCTGCCACTAAAATAAGTGTCTATTCAGAAAGACAGATGAAAATGATAGCTCTGAAAGAAAGCCTGAGAAGAATTCTGCCACTAAAATAAGTGAGCAGATTTGATGTCAATAAGGTAAATGAAAAAATAAGAGAGCGATACTTTTGAGTCCTTTTCTCTGCAGGGACAATTTCTTCCCCAACATGATCAAGATAATTTGTTAAGCAGTAGAAAAAAATTCAGTTAAAATGGACATCACTTGAAAATAAAATGTGTATTTTACATAAAAATAAAATATTTTGTATAAAATTGAAAAAATAAAAAAATATGCATACTTAGAAAATTTAATTCAAAGTATAAATAAAGATATATTCTGGAGAAGACATGCTAATATGGGACAAAAATATCAGATTGTCTTTTTGGAGCATGGCTCTTCAAAATGTTTTTGTAAAGGGCCTGTGTGTAAATATTTTTGATTTGAGTCCACACTTGGCCTTTGTCCTGCTTCACCTCCTTTACCACTATCACCTTTTGCTTGCGCCTCTTTGTCTCTCCTCTTCCTCTTGTCCTTTCCCACCTTTGTCCTAGGCCAAAGGTAAAGGGTGAGAAGACTCACCAGAGACTGAGTAGGGAGCAAAACAGGCAGATTTACTGAAATACGCTGCCAAGGGGAGCAGTGGGTGAGACAAGAGAGGTTAGCTTCTTGGCTGGGAATAGAATTCAAGCTCTGGCACTAATAGTGCTGAGACCTAACCCCTAGGCCACTAGGAGGCACTTCTGCCTCCTTTTCTTCCTATTCCTCTTCTCTGATTTTCTCATTCTCTTTTCTTTTTTTAAAGATTTATTTATTTGTGCATATGAGAACTGGGGTACAGGCCAGAGTTGGAGGGGTGAAAGGAGTCACTAGAGACAGAATGGGGAGCAAAACAGGCAGATCTACTGAAATACACTACTGAGGGGAGCGGCAGGCAGAACAGGAGAGGTCTGCTGCACCATGTGAGTCAGCTCCCTGGGTGGGGATTGAACTGGTGCTGCAGTGTTTGCTAATCACTTCATAGTGATGGGACTTATGCACTTGCACCACCAGAGAGGCCCTAATTCTCTTTTTCACAGCTTTTCAAAAATGTAAAAAACAATTTTAGAGTCTATACACATATAAGCCATGGACAAGCTTTGACCTAAGTCACACAACTATGTGCTAGTGAATACGTTTACTGTTGGTGTTCTGTTTCTTTCTTGGCACAAATCACCTCCATGATGGATCAAATGTAACTTTCAGGCAGTGTCTTTTTTAACTTTAAACAAAATAAATCATCTAAAGAAAAATATAAAATGGCATGATTGCAGACTTTAAGATTTTTGGTAACTTTTTTCAGATGTTTTTAGTTTCTCCTCTCATACCTGCTTATTTATCATTTTACCATAAGCTACTCATGGTATACTAACTTCCCAAATCAGTTTAGTTATCTAGAAATGACTCCTGTACTTTTGAAATCATACTATATAGGTTTGCCAAGTACTCAGTTAAACTACAATAATCAAACAAGAAGAATCTAGTCATAAGCAAACATAGTTTCTCTTGAAAAACAACAAATTCAACTGGTCAAAGAAGTAATGTGATAGTACCCAGCATCCTTTCAGTGAGTCTTCCACACACCCAAAGTGTTAGTAAACATTTTTTTTTTTAGAAAGGGAACAAAGAGATGGCTCCCCTGTGACTCAATTTAAATGCAAATTAATTCAGAAAGTTTATAAGGAATGGTTTGGGCACCATACCAAAAACTTTATGTGGGTTAAATTGCCAGCGAGGTGATGTCCTACCGAATAAAGATGATTACCATATATTGAACACTAATTCATATATGATTATACGTATATATTTTATTTAAATTTTAACAAAATGCTATGATAGTGGTACAAGTTTTAATATTTTTAATATCTGTTATTTTGTAAATGTGTGCCCATAGCTGTATTGCTTAGTTTGCTGATCACTTAATGGAGTAATACAGCTTCTGCCTATTCTTTAGCAAATATTTATTAAATTCTACATGGAAGGCACTGAGGATATAGCAGTGTTTGGACCAGTGTTTCTCAAAGTGTGGTGGCTTGCCTAGCAACTTTGCTTACACCTGGAACCTGATAGGAATGCAAATTTTGGGACTCATCCCCCAAATTCTGGGTTTGTCACCTAACCAGATTTATGATTTAACAAGTACCCAGGTTTATGCTGATGTGTGCTGAAGTTTGAAAACTGCTGGCTTAGAGTGTAATGTCCTGTCTGCTTGGAGTACACATTATAATAGGTTGTTGTGAGCATTTTTCTAGTTAATTGCCGATTTTACTCTACTCCATCTTATATGCACACAAATGAGGAAACTGTGAAGTTCAGAAAGTTATTAAAGTTCAGAGAGGGAGAGGAACTATTATTTATGATTCCTTTTCACTACCCCATACTTTGTTTAATCTTCTTGTTCTGAAAGAAAGACATTCAGCTAAACTTTTGGATTGGGTGTCTGAGGGAAGAGCAATGAAAGTATATGAACTATTTTAAGGAAATATTTATTGAATGAACAAGATGAATCAGAGTCTTCCAAAACTCCAATATTTCAAATATTTAGATTCACAGGAAAGTATAATTTTGCTTGCTTTTTTTTTCTTTTAATATACCAACATGGCCTAACATTTGAAGCAATTGTAGTTTTGTTGAAAAAGAAAAAGACAACTCAGGTTGTATCTTTTGTCCCTGGTGGCTAAAGTCTTAATCTATAAGACTTTAAGAATTTGATTTGTAAATGCTGTGTTTGTATGTAAACCAGCAAAGGCCACATCATTTGTATGAAAAAAGCTGAATGCCAAGCAGAGCTGCACAAGGCCAGATTCCATATGAGGCACCTCACACTGCACCCAGTATGGCATTTCCAGGCCCCAAGTAAAGTAAAGTTAGCCATACTATATACCATCATTCAAACTTGTTTAGATTTTTTTCTTTTGATTCATGCCTTTGCTGCATTTTGTACATCCTCCTGACCATTCTTAGCAGCTGTAACAACACTTGTGGTATTACCAGTAATTTGCAACTTATCAAACATGATTGAACCTTGTTCTTTTGTGTAAACGAAATAGAACTCTTTGGTTGGCTTTCTTTATACTTTGGACATAGTGTAAAGGAAATAGAGACTATATTTGCATGCCAGACAATGAAACATAACTCACAGTGTATACATGCCTTTGACATTGTAATTACTAGCTGTTGTTTAGATTCCATGTATGGTCACTGGCTTTGGCTGTGTTGAAATCAGCTGTATCAACATTTAATCAAAGTCTTATAGATTTTGGTTGTATATTTTTCTAATGTCAAAATAGAAATGCTGAGACTAAAAAATACGTTAGAAGGAATGGAAATGTGTGGGCAATGCATTGCAAAAATAATGAACATTCACGACATAATAAATGAAGTTCATTCTGGATTTGTCAGTAATGAAATCAAACATCACATGGAGCCCATTTAAAATTAGGATTATTTCTCTAGCATTTCAGCAACTTCTATTAATTTTGCTTCAGTTTACATTCAAAATAGCCCCCTTCACCACAATATATTTTCCTGAAGTTGTTTCTGATTTAACATGAAATATGTAAAAGAAAATAACTGTAGGCATTTTCTCCCCCCAAAAAAATGTAGTACATATATAACTCTTGGAAATAATATGTAGAACACACAACCAACACCCTATCATTTAATACTCTATAATATGTTGGCATTGAATAACATAATGATTATTATTACCTTGTTTCTGAAAAGTAGAGTAAATTTCAGGAGATTTAGACATGTGACTTCTGAAGCTTCACATGTAACTTGTTGTGTTCTGTATTTTTTTGTTGTTGTTGGCATGTGTATGTATGCTTTTTGTTTTCCTGATGGTGATTGGGGCAGGGGATGATGACAGCAAATATTAACAATATTAAATGCAGGCTTATAGCTCTATTTTTTTTTTCTCAGAAAACTAACAGATAATGTTCCTCTTTAACCTTAACTCATGTCCTTTCTTGATTATATAGGGCTTTCCTAACATTTAAGACTATGCACCCACATCCCATTAACAAAATCATAGACAAATTAGTTGAGTCACATACTATATGATGTAATATATTCAGCAATATCTTTTATATTTACATAATCAAAAAATCATAATGTTATAAAAAGCAACTCTGATATAAATATAATGTATATTGTATGATTTATTATTCATTCAACAATTATCATGTACCTAAGATATATGAAGCAAAGGAATAGTTGCTATAAGTAATACAATAGTAACTAAGTATAAGATTGGTCTCCTGTGAGTATATAATAGCACAATAAATAGCAATTATACAACAAAGAAAATAAGCCACACAGGAACATGCTATTATGTAGAATGGCTTCCAGCCATAGTTAATAGGGACATCTTTATGGAGGATGATATTGAGAAACAGATATATTTCAGACATCGACTTTTAAGGAGACTAGCACTCAGATCCTCTCAAGAAGCCAGTACTGCAAAGTTGAATTTCAGGAGAGTAGGACTATGAGTTTAGATGTGTGATCTGAAGCCAAAAACATGACTTAAGACTAGATTAATAAATGAAGCAGAATGAAACTAGAAGTACAAAAGAAAAATTAAACTGTTGCAATGATTCATGTAGACAGAGATTAGAGAATTTGATGTATGAATGAAGAACAAATTCAGGAGATGGTGTTAAAATTAACAAAGGAGGCTAGAAAAATGTAGATGATTAAAACTGTAAACCCGAATGATCTGGGAAACCATGAAATTGGAAATTCATGAATCATGAATTAGAAATTTAAGAAAGTTGGATTGGTAGGCTAGGTAACAAATTTAGGGGGAGGCAGACAAAATTTACAAATAAGAGTCAGTTTAGCTATCATGGTCAGCTAGAACTTACAAAAAGATAACAGAATCACAGATACAGATTTAAAAATTGGTTACCAATTGCTTGAGGAGAGTACTAGACTTATAAGGAGTCAAAGTTAAACTCATGAGTAAAAGATTGATTGTCCAAGAGTATTTGATGTTAATCCAGTCAAACCCAGATAAATAAACAGAAAACTGTTACCTGAAAGTCAAGGGTGGAGATTTTCAAGAAAAGTTGGTTTCAAATAAATAAATAAATAAATATTTTGAAGAATATGGAAAGACTGCAGACTAAAAGTAAATTTGGTAATTATTGGAAAGTTTTTGAAGTTTCTTTTCTTTTCTTTTTTTTCCCCTTAGACTGCAATGCAGAAATCAGCACAAGAATAAGTGGAAAACAGACATAACAAATATGTGAAGGCGATTCTTTTTCTACTCCCATCAAATAACTAAAACATTCTATTCTTTAAAAAAGAATTTAAGGAATAACCATTATAAACTAAGATCTGCTTACTGCAGAACTTTAATAGTCTCCTAGAAGGAAAGAGTGCACTTTTAGAAGCATTGACTCTTTCCTTAAAAAAAGACAAAGCACGGCCCTCCCCGGTGGCACAGCAGTTTAAAGCACAGCACTAAAAAGCTAAAGCCACTACACCATGACCAA
>NW_004567106.1:21783868-21862603 GCF_000260355.1 Condylura cristata | reverse complement strand
ATCCCCGCCTGCCCCGGAGGTGAAGGTAGATGTGATCCACATGGGGCGCACACCTCTCCTGACCTGCTTGCTACACCCCTCCACAGTATACTTTGTCATTTGGCCTGTTCTGCTCCCCGCTTTGTCTCTGGTGAATCCTTTCACCACCCCTACACCTTGGGCCTGTATCCCAGTTCTGTATGCATAAATAAATAAATCTTAAAACAAACAAACAAAAAGAAGCTAAAGCCGCTACAGCATGAGTTCAATCCCTGCCCTGGATGTGAGCAACGTGGTGCAGCAGACCTTTCCTGACCAGCATGCTGCTTCTCTCAACAGCTCTGCTCCCCACTCTGGCCTGTACTGCTCCCCACTCTGCCTCTGGTGAATCCATTCACTCCCTGCACATCTGGCCTGTGCCCCAGTTTTGTATGAATAAACGAATAAATCTTTATAAACAAAACAAAGCACAATTGAAATCTATCATTTGTTTACCAGTGAACTGATTAGCTGGGCTCTTTGACTTACACTAAGTATAACTTCAAAGTCAAGTAGGTGGGTTTTCAAAGTCACCTTGAATACCAAGGAGCACTATTAGAAGTCTTGCATTTTGAAGAAGGGTGTATTTTTTCCTTTAATGCTAGATGGCAAAAAAATATGATGACAAAACATATATAAAAGTGGACAAAGAAGTCATAAAATTATATGTGTATATAAAAAGGTAAGGCTAAGTGTTCTACTTAAATAAAATTCTATGTAAAACCAAGGAATCAATAGCACATTAATTAAAAAAAGTCTAGCCCCTTGATAATATTTAAAATTATTAAATATCACAATTCTATATTGAATTTGAAGAACAGTTAACTTTTGTACTTTGGAATACATGTTAATAATATTAATCATTTGATGCTTAGCCAAAAACCACTACCTGGGACCTCTGTAAACTGATTCTCTGGACCTCAAAGCTCCTCAAAGAAAGGGAGAAATTCAACAGGAAGTCTGACTTATTACGTGGCCTCAAATTTTAGATTGAGCTTTGTTTTTGGTGTGGGGGACTTTAGGCAAAACTTACCAAGAGTCTGAAAATACAGACGCAAACATAAATGTTTATGAAAAAAACATAAAATATATTCACTTGTCAATGATACTAATGAGATGTTAAAAGTCTATTGTTTATAACAACTGAGTTACCCACTACTTTACAACTACTATATAAAAATTGAATGGGACTTTATTGTTAATAGATGGAGATTAGAATCAGCCTATAAGGCAATGTGAAATATAAGACCTTTTGGGAGAATATTTAAAATATGATCTTTTAACTTTCAAAGATATTTAAGCATGTGTCTTTGTATTTTGGAAATGGGAAATGATTTTTCAAATATATAATATTTCTTTTATAATAGCTAACCTCTTTCTGAAGATTATTTTATAAGATAAAACATCCTGTTTTTGTTGTTGTGCTATACAGAACATGTGCTATATATTTGGAGATAATCTTAGCAGTTTCTCTTGCTAAAACAAAGGTGGACACAGAAGACATAAGATGAACACATTTTTGTGGTGTAAGTCTTCTATCAGTCCTTGGAGTTTTTCTGAATGATGGCAAAATTAAGCACTGGATCTATTTATCTAGTACAGAAAAGAAGAGGGGGAAAAAAGAATGACAAGTACACCACCTGGAGCATTATTTGAAAAGCAATAACACTGAATTGAAATTTCTTTACACAAAGCCTTCCTTGGTGGCACAAGGGGTTAAGTCTCAGCACTGAAGCTATGCACAAATTAGATCCCTGGCAGGGAGCTGACCAACATGGCATAGCAGACTTCTCCTGCACCTCCCTACTACTGCCATCAGCAATGTATTTCAGTCAATCTGCCTATTCTGATCCCCACTCTGTCTCTGGTGTATCCTCTCACCATCCCTCCATTCCTCTGGCCTATACCCCAGTTTTTGTATGCATAAATAAATAAGTGTTAAAAATAAAGAACTCATATAGAAATTTCTTTAGCTAGAGAAACTCCCCCCCATCAAGAAGTTAAAGGTTTTGAGTCTTTAGTTGTATCCTCACATGAATAAAGCTAATTTTTACTTAGTTTTAAAATCATTCACTCAGTGCATAATATTAACATCTACTATGTGTCAGGCACAAATAGGGAAATGATAACAATGTAGAGACAGTCCATCCTCACTGAGCTATTTTTAATGGCAGGAAAGATTCAATAACCAAGTAGAAATTATCTGTTTGAGGTCATAAATGCTATAGAAGATATTGAATCAGAAAAGAAAGAAAATAGGAAGATGTTACAGGGACTAAATTCAAACGTGGGGGGAATGAAAGTAGGAATCATGAGAAAATCTGGAAGTATTCCAAGCGAAGAGAAATTTAAAAAGGACTCCATTGTGTGAATATTATGGGAAGGCTCATGAAAAAACAGAGTTGAAAGCTACTGAGTGAGCAGATGGGAAAGAGTAGCATATAAAATCCCAGTGATGGCATGAAGTTCCTTAATATCCACAGAGAACACATGAGCTTTTTACTTTTTACTTTTGGGGAGTTATTGAAGGTGTATCCACTGTCATGATACTGTATTAGAATCAATTACTACTATAGAGAAAGTAAGTAAAGGATGGCAAGTTCAGAAAGCAGGTATACCCAGCATGAAACTATTATAATCATCCCACGTGACAGCTGATGGTAGACTGGATGAGGATGGTGGGTATCAAAATGAAGAAATGTGGTTGGATTCCAGATGTATTTTAAAGAAAGTGCTGACAAGATGTTTTGATGGATTGGACATTGGATGTTAAAGAAAAAAGAATTGGGAATGATTCCAAGGTTTTCAGTCTGAGCAACTGTAAAAATGAAATTACCATTCACTGAGATGAAGAAGACAGAATAAGATATTGGGTGAGGAAGAAAGTCATCAATTTAGTTGTGAGTACATTAAGCTTAAGACACTCATTGGATATCCAAATGGAGAGGGTACATAGGCAGCTGGATTTAATACTGCAGATTACACAGGAAATATTAAATGGGTGATACAAATCTTAATGCTTTTATATGTATGTGGTACTATAAACTTGATTCACCGAAGAATTGCATGTAAATAAAGGAAGAGAATTCGTAGAGATCCAGCAGATCAGAGTGAAATAGCTAATGTAAATGAGTGAAAATTACTACAGTAATAGAAGTATCTAAGAAGAACATGGGGCTTAGACACTAGGAGATAAATATGTCACAAAAGAAATGAGTGCTCATCTGTGTAAATGGTCAGTATAAAATTAGTATTCAGAACCATCACTGGAATTTGTATTTGGGAAGTTACTGTAGTAAGAGCAAATTCAGAGAAACATGGGAATGAACGCTTAGTTAAGGAAGATTCAACAGAGAATGGAAGAAAACTATATATAGACAGTTTTGTTTTGTTTTGTTTTGTTTTGTTTTGTTTTGTTTTTAGGACATTAGCCACCATTGATAGTAAAGGAAAAATGTGTGCTTATAGAGGGACAAAGACAGTCAAGAAAATGCTATTCTTTTGTTTTAAAACTAAAGAAATGAGAAAATAAATACTTATCTGCTTTTGGAAAAATCTAGTGGGATGAAACAAATTTGATTAGCAGGAGTAAGAAAGGCATTGTCATGATGTTCTGAAGTAGGTGCTTATGGTACAAACTGGTGCATGGTGAAAAGGGCAGCCTTTGTCAAGAGGACAAACAGTTCATTTGATGCAAGTGTCCTGAATCTAGAGCTTAGAGGCTAAGACACGGGGGGAAGAGAATGCGGTGATAGAACAAATGGATGCTCTCTTTAATAGATTTTATTTTTCATAGTAAATAGGAAGTTGTCACCAATTAAGTGTGGTAAGAATAGATGTGTTCAAGTGGCTGAAAATATTGATGGCATTCTACTCTCTAATTGTATCATTATTAAAACTTATTGCATATATACATTGTTTTTGATGAATCAATTTTGTTTTTATGAAATGTTGATGGTAAATCACTGCATGTCTACGTCCTAACTTCTTGAAGCTATACAAATACATATGTGCACATTGCACACTGATTTGGATTCTAAATTGCTTTCTGGAAAGGGATTCGATATTTTATTTTTATTTATTTAAAATATTTATATGCATATATATGTATATTTACATCATTATTCATTTTTTGTGCAATGTTTAATTTATCCTCTCAGGTGTAATTTCCATAAAATTCTTACCACCAAGTAATCTTTGAGCTACCACCATAGTCCCCTGTGCTCTTTCCTCCCCTGTTTTGATCTCTCTCCCTCTCCTTCCTCTTCAGACTATCTCTGCTTTGTAATTACCTTTATTTATTTATTTATTTTCAATACTTTATTTGGTTCACTTATATTCCTCCTGTAAATGAAACCATTTTATATTTTTCTTGGGGCTTGATATATTACACTATGTAGTCCATAGAGAACTATTAGTTATTAAACTCTGCTTTTGTAATTGAAAGCAGTAGAGAACAACAGGCCAGTGAAGAGATATGGCTAGGTTCTTATTAATAAGGCTTTCTTTATAATGACAGGTGGTAGGCAAAATCACAGGTTTTAGGTTGACAAATCTTGTTTTTAACTATTATATCTTTATTTTAATGAATATTTATTTTACATATATATGTATACCAGAACTGGGGTATAGGCCAGAGGTGTATGTGTGTGAGGGGAGAGGATTTACCAGAGTGAGAATGGCGAGCAGAACAGGCAGGTTGATGAAGTAGGCTGTTGAAGGGAGTAGCGGGTGAGACAAGAGAGGGAGGTCTGATGTGGCAGGTGGGCCACCTCCCTGGCCAGGAATCATACTCGTGCTGCAGTGGCTGCTGATAGCTTCATAGTGCTAAGATTTAACCCCTTCTGCCACCAACGAGGCCCTATTATATTTTGTTTAAATAGTAAGTGAAAGCAATGAGAAATATTCAATAGTCATTAATAAAATATGCAGATAAACTTAAAATTTGTGAAAATGCTACAATGTATGACTGACAAGAACTAGACCATTTAGAATATTCCCTTTCAACAAAACACATGGCTGGAATCATTGGTATTCTAAGAGTAGTCTAGGCCAACAGCATCAGCATCCCCTGGGAATTTTTAGAAATGCAACATAAGCTCATAGCCTGACTTGTTGAATTAGAGTTTACATTTAAAAAAAATATATCCCAATGTGTTTTATATACAAAATAAAGTTTGAGAAGTATTAGCCTAGAAAGCAATACTGGGATTTTCTATGTATGAAATAAAATAAGTTATAATAAATATCTGAAGGAGAACAAAACTATCATACTATGAGGCAAAAAAAGAGAGAGAGAGAGAGAGAGAGAGAGAGAGAGAGAGAGAGAGAAATAAGGGAAAAGAAAAAAACATTTTCCTACAAAATGTCTATCAAATGATGAATAGATAAATAAAATGTTGTATATCCACACAATAGAAAATTATTCAGCCATTAATGATTTTAGAAAATAGCATGCCTGGTGAAAAAAAAAAAAACTAGTCACAAAAGGCTACCTTTTTATGATTCCATTTATATGAAAATTGGTTTGATGAATTAGATATTGGTAGTGGTTGTATGACTGTAAATGTACAGGAAACCACTGAATCACACATTTTTAAAGGTGAGTTTTGAGATATGTAAATTATATTTCAAATTTTAGAACAAAACAAAATGAGTAAGGAAAGGTTTCCACCTATGGCAACTTTGTGATAATTGGGTTTAAAGAATTCAACAGTTTTGGTAAGAAGATGAATCCTTCCTGCAGATTCTACAGAACTAAATGACATAAATATCCATAACAGTAATGAGGCTTTATTGAGACTCACTCTAAAGATAAAAAACTGAAGAGAAATTGATTATCTGGTTTATCTAAGTTAACCTACCTTGGGTTACTTTGGCAGGAAGATTAGTGCCACAGAGAGATAAGGGAGGAAGAGAATAAAAGAAGAAAGGTGGTGATGGGGACAGACAAAGACAGATTTAAAGAGGCTGTGTAGAATCTTCCTGTATTAACTGACACCCCAGATTTCTACCCCCAATCCCACGACCCTAGCACCATATCCTGAGCCACAGACAGCCTTCAGGTTTTTCCACTCTCTATTCAAAACAGCAGTAGGCTCAACTGCATGATTTGAATTGGAAGATTTGAATTGTTTGTATGCCTTCCAAAAGGAATCCCAACTGTCTGAGTGTTTCACATAGCTGGAAGTCAGTAATAACACAAACTGGGGGTGATGACTGAGTGAGTCATGTTGGGGAAAACACAGGCTGAAGTTGGATCTGGGCTGCAATTTGCAGATGTTCTTTCACACCCACTCATAAGGAGAACCTCCATTTATTTACAGCCTCTTCATTATAAGTCAGTACCCATTCACTTACATACACAATTTACAAAGCCCAGAGGCTTTCTGAGTTGAAAATTGATTCTCAAGTAATGTTGAAAATTTGAGTAGCAAATTGCTTACAGCCTGAAAAATAAGCAAGACATTAATGCATTAGGTGCTAATTTCTAGAAAGCTGTGATTTCACGGTCTTCAAGGATCATTTTTCTCTTTAAGCTGATAGCATAAAACTCATTTACTTATGTACAAAGCTTATTTCTTCTTTTCCTGCACCCACAGTGAAATGATATTAGTGGTATAAACTGTAGTCATTGTCACAAATAAAACCTAATATTGTAAATAATTCCATTTAGGATTAACAAAATAATATGATTAATTCATTTAGTAACAGTGATTTTAAGATGAACAACATGGATTTAGAAATAAAATGCATTATAACACAACAGGGGAATTTATATTAGGTCTCTTAATCATAGTTGGTTTGTCATGGATAATCTTACATACCCTTTTCTAGAACTAATCCCCATGCCAGAGAAACAGAGGATGATGTTATCACTTCCATGGGGGAGTAAAAGAATAAGTATTCAAACTTAGAATATGAATTTAATGCAGGATTGCAAATTGATCTCATCATCTGAGCCAATTTAAGAGCTTTCCCAGAGCACACACTCAAAGGAGGCTATATTCAAGTTTCCTAAACCATTAATATATCTGCCATGGATTTCAAAAGTGGGCAGTAAATTCCTATATGGTGTCTTGACCCTGGCTTTAACTTTAGTACTTAATACCTAATCTCTCCCTACATCAGTTTACCCATCAGAAATTATCTTCTTAGAAAAGTATACTCAATCAGGATGAGCACTCAGTGTTCAGCTCAACAATTCTACAAGAAGAGAAAATTTTCAGTAAATCCTAGAAATCATCAAAATGAAAATCTCTTGATCAAAAATATATACATAAAGGTGGGTAAGTGACCTAAAAAACACCTCCTAGGGAATTTAATTTGATTTGCCCAGTTATTCCTGGTAATGAATTAGAATGCAATTTCTTAGAAAAATAATCAACCATGCTGTGTTATTTACATGTATTTGCTTTCATTTTCATTTATTCATTGATTTTTAAGACTGTCAAGATCATTAAATTCTTCTCTCAATGCTTTTGCTGTGCAGTCATTTTCTCATACAGTTGTCCATTTCTGTTATGAATTTTGTCATCTCTTCCAGCAAATCAAAATATTTGACATGGAAAAATAATCAATCAAAACTATGTTTAAAATACATAATGTATAGGCATACATTCTTGATTGCCCAAGTAGTGTTATATAGCTGTGGTCACTAAATAAAATATACATTTTTTTGTTTTGTTTTGTTTTACTTGTGCCACATTTGCAATTTTAGTCATTAAATGAGCTTTGCAGTTGTGCAAATACCCTACTAATCCTGGTGTTTTCTGAAAGACTGCTAGCCACATCAGCCAATACTTTGGAAGACTGGCAAGATGGAGAAGCTTTTCAAAGCCCAACAATAAATTAGTAAGACGAGTTGTGTAACAAGTGGAACTTTGTTGAGTTAAAAAATAAGACCACCTGAAGTTTTACTTTTTTTAGGCCATTGAGGATTGGATTTTTAAATGCAAAACCAGATATGACCATTCTTGTCTACCCTTTGCTTTTCTATTCACATAAACATTATTTTCTTGATACAGAGGGGAAAACAACATTCCTAACTTGTGCTTCTCAATACAAAAAAAAAAAAAAAAAAGCATTAAGAGTGATCTGGTGAGTGCTTGTAACTGATATTTCTTTTAAGGAACAGAAATATGCAGAACAGAGATGCCATCTATCTATCTTTAGAGTGATATGCTGATTTTAGGAAGTGCCAATAAAATTGTTTAGATGATCATAACTAGTCAAAAACACACCTATATTTACAGTGTGTTCTTAATTAACTTTCCAGCTGTTTTTTAGGTGATCACAGATGATTTTATGGTAACTTTGCTCTTTACCATTTCTAAAAAGAAAAATAACCTGATATCTAATTCCCATTATAAAGTTAACCAGAGCTGTGAACTTTGAAAATGTGTCAGTAACAGAAGTCAGGCTTTACTTTGTGATGACTTAGAATTGAGGTTACATTTTGGGCCAAAATTCTCTAAATTATGTAGGGGAAAATTTACCTATAGCCATATAAGGGAGTTAACAATGCCTCTTATATTGAATGTCATGGAAAAACTTGAAAAGATAGCAATTTAAGTATGATTGTCTGCCCAATTGTGCTGGGACTTCAATTCTTTAAAATAATCCTATGCATATTAGTTTTTATGAATTTACAGTAACTGACTATGAATTTGGTAACCCTTTGTATAAACAATTCTCAAAGAGTATGAACTTAGCACTAAGAACCATATAGGCATCTTAAACATCCTTTGATGATCGGCCTAAGAGAACAGTGTTTATTTTTTTGCTAACATGTGAAAGTTCATTCTCAGTATCAAGTTTATTTTGTCCACTAACTTTGTTAACCTTTCCAATTTCTTCAGTATTTGGTGTCCTTTCACAAAGAGCTGTTAGGATAGAACAGTTGCATCTGGGTTAAAGGTCAGAACCATTACTGTGTTAACCTGAAGCATATATGCTATTCCTTGTGCTCCCAATGTGTTTTTGATTACTTTTTAAAAATAAAAAAAAATGCCAAGAGTATATAGCCACATACAAGATACCTATATAGGCTACATCTACTACTGAATTTTGATGAGGTAAAAGATTTCAATTTGTAAAGTGACTAAGAAGACAAAAATATGCAGTGTCATTAAAAGAATCATTTCTTATGATTTTATTTTAATTAAAATAGCTGGCCATGTGGTAAAATACAAAGATTTCAATTCATGTAAAATGACAGATTTCTTCTGACTTTTAAAAAATAACACTTACATAATGCTGTGGCTAAATGAATGAAACAATATGCATTTTATTGAAATTGTGCTATCATAATGAATAACTTAGCAGAGAGATATTTTCCTATAAAGATTTACTGCTTAATCCCTTAGTTGAAATTCATTTTCAACTTAAGAGACATTCAGCCTATCACTTAGAAACAGTATTTGCAGACTCCTCTGGGATAACAGCTATAATCCTTAAGGTAATCATCTTTTACCCTCCTCTCCAGTTCTTTCTCCTTTTAAGTTCTCACTGATCTTTTTTAGAAAAACAGAAACTAGACATCTATTATTCTCCTCCATGGGATAGTCTATGCCATTCAAGCAAGTAATATCGTTTTCTATTTACCCTCATCTAAAACAAGTGCATAGGGTCACTGTCTTCATGCTGATGTCTTCCCAATGTAAAAAGAATGACTGTCAGAAGATAGCCAGATCACCTACTATAAGAACTTCACAAGCAAACTCCATTTTCCCTTTTGATTTTTACATTTGATAACCATGAGCTGAACACTGAGTGCTCACCCTGATTGAGTATACTTTACATTTGATAACCATGCTATCTTTTCAAGTTTTTCCATGACATTCAATATAAGAGGCATTGTTAACTCCCTTACAGAGACTAGTAAAGGATGAGGGGATAAAGCTGGAGGATGAGAAAATGAGAGAAAGCCCATGTTTTTATGCCAGAGCTCACGTCCTGCATCAGCCTGAATATTTTCTTTCATTTTGTTAAAATCCATTAACAACATTCCAAAGTATGCCATCATTAGCAATAAGGTAAAAACAAACAACCCCTTTTATTTTTACTTTCATTTAATGCCAGCATTTTCCAATTTCGTGTCAAGGAAGCACCAGTACATAAAGAATGAATTACAAGCTTCCGCACACCATAGTAGAGAACAGGATTGTATATAGAATTTGTATGTTGTGTCAAAGAAACTTTTCATTTAATTTATTTTAACAAGAGTGAGTTCTTTTGGACTCTGAAACTAACTGGTTCCTTTATTGCTATGTTCTAATTGTCTACTCACAGTCATCAGCATTGATGAGAGATTTTAAGTCATTTAGATATGAGCAATAATACACAATTGACATAAATTATATTGCAAGGCTTTTGGTAATGAACTACTGAATTTCTTCAAATAAGTAGACAATCTCTATCATCAAGAATACTTCTAGATAGTAAAAAGGTAATATTTTGATTCTGAACCTTAAGTTTGAAGTAGGTATTGGAAGTTAGTTTGAATAGCTAGCTACTTTCAAAAATAAAACTTTATACAGATTTAGAGGGGAAATAACTTTCTGACCATGAGGAAATATATTTTCAAATCACTTCTATGTGCTATAATAAGAATTATCTACATTTTACTTTTATGCTTCTAAATGTTTGTTTTCTCCCGTATGATTTTATTTGAGTCTATGCATGGTTTCAAGGTAGTAAATTCCATACCTATAACTCTCATTTGCCAGTAAATCAACAAGTTGTTTAAATTCTACTTTCTAAAATTTTCTGCTGTCTGCATCCCCAATGGTATTGCCTTAGTTCGAACCCTTAAGGAAATCTATATTACACTAAGGGGGTAATAAAATCATGTTTGTGGGCTATAAGTAAAGCATAAACAATATTAAGTGTGAGAAAAATCTTAGTTTTAATAAACTTTTTATATATTTTTAAAAATTAGAATCTCTGAAAGGAAGTTTTGACATTTTAAACGTTATTTTAATTTCAACTATTTTTATATATGCTCTGTGTATTAATTTGAATGGCATAAGGAGTGCCTCCAGAATCCTTTCAGTGGTTAGATCTTAAAATTCTGATCAGGCTTTCCTCTGTGTTTTACTCTCACCAGTTCAAATTTTCCAGACACGCATCAGTTCTTTTGCTTAATACCTTGATGGGTCTATACTACACATCGGCAATGTTCATATATTCCTTAGCTTCACAAGCAAAACTCTCAGTGGTAGTTGGAACTTGTCTATCTCTAAATATTAACCCTTTGTCCATTAATCATACTGAATCACAACTTCAGCATATTAAAACAAAAAATCTCTTGAATCTTCCAAGAAGATCTCATACATCAAACGCTTCTCCTTAAAGGAAATTCTCACAACTCTTCATTAAATTTAACTGATTTTTGGACCAATATTGCTTTGCCTATCTCCTTTGGCATTTTACACTTGTAAGCACCAAGCAACCCCACTTAGAACATACACCATAGATGACATTTCAACTGGCAGTATTCTTCAAATTGTTTTTCTGAAGGCAGGATGTGGCTTTTACAACCTGCCCTTTGGACACTTCTATTATTATGCAAATGATAAACAAATTATAAAAATTGACTTAATGACTCACATGGTGGTTCACCATGTAAAGTCAGCAAAAATGTCACCACAACGTCTATGTACCACGTCCAAAAGGAGCAACTTCTTACACCACCATACTATTAAGTAGTCTTGGAAATCCCTCGCCACTGTTTTAAAACTGAGTTCCAAAATGAGATCATGTGAATGAAAACTTGAGGTTCCCACAGAATGTGGTTCTCTCTGGAAGGAAAAGAACTTTCACTCTTTCCATTTGCCAAGGGCCACATCTACAAACTTCAGGAATTGAGCCAGACCAAGATTGTGGGCACCAAAGACAAGTTAATAATTCAGCAGCCCTTTAAACCTATACTCTTCAAAGTTTAGTTGGCTCACTATTTAGAAACAGAAGTTGAGAAAGACAGGAAAAGAAAATTCACTCAGCTTCTCTTTATTTCTCATGAAAATTCAACACAAAACAAACCAAAAAAGCTGGGTTTGGGATGACTAATTTTATGTGTGAATTTGACTAGGCCACATGGGGTTCAGCTATTTGGCTAAAACTGTCCTGTTTTCTGTGAAGATGTTTTGTATGAGTTTAAGATTTATTTATTTATGCATACAGAACTGGGGTACAGGCTAGAGGTGCAGGGGTGGTGGTGAGAGGCTTAACCAGAGACAGAGTGGGGAGCAAACCAAGCAGATCAATGAAATACACTGCTGAGGGGAGCAGCGGGCGGGTCAGGAGAGGTCTGTCACACCATGTGGATCACCAATGGGGCAGGGATCAAACTCATGCCGAAGTGGCTTTAGCTTCTTAGTGCTGGGATTTAACCCACTGCGCCACCAGGGAGGGCCCGAGTTTAACATTTAAGTTAGTAGAAGGAGAGCAGCAGATTGCCCTCCATGGGTGAGTGAATGAGACTTATCTTGTCAGTTGAAGGTCTGCGTGGAACAAAAAGGCTGACCCTTCCTGATGAAGAAAGAATTATTTTTCCTGCCTCATATCCTTCAAGTTGGGATTTGTTTTCTCACTTTGGACTCTGAGGTTAGAGAAACACAGGGTAACTTAAGCTAGAGGAACATGGAGTAACTCAGACTCTTTTTGCCTGTCAGAGGCTTAAGAAAGGCTTAAGAAACCCACCAGATTCTCAGTAACCCTGATAATACCCTCTATGCATGAACATGTATCTGTTGCCTAGCTATGAGCACACCACTGGCCGTGGCTCTGTCCTTGAACAGTACTAAAAGGCCAGACAGTCTCCCTATGGCTTGCTGCCACCAACACCATCTGTGTATCCTGTTATAGCAATAAAGATTTGTTGGACCTGCCCCAGGCTCCCTGACCCTTCTCCTATTTGCTGGCAACCAGAACCTGGTTAGACTCAAACTGAAACATTGGTTCTTCCTGGATTTCAAGCTTGCCAACCTACAGACTAAACCATATCATCTACTTTCTCCGGGTTTCTAGTTTACCAATTCATCCTTCAGACCTCAGGACTTGCCAGCTTCCACAATTATAGATCTCTAATCTCTTTATACACAAACACACAGACATCCGGAATCTTTATGAAACACTGACGACAAACTATACAATTTTGGAAATTATTTAGATTTCTAATATGGTTTTGGGACTTCAGCAATCGTTCACACTTCTGACAGAATGATTATCTTGAGTAGCCATCTGATTCTAACCTCAATTTTGACCATCAAATGCAGGGCAAAAACATTAGTATCACATGTAAAATCCCCATTTAGACCATATTTTCATTTTTATCACAAACCCAGAGAACTCTACTGGCTACACATGCCCATTGACTGCTACCTAGTTTCTCCTTAAAGTGAACATAGGAAGGACTTATCTACACATATTAAATTAAAACAAAATTAATTTTTCAAATTTAATTTCAAAGAACAAAGGAATCAAAATCATTTCTTAACCATAGCTTTCTACCATCAAAGTGAAAATAAAGTGAGCATTTGCAAGTTGTAATTCTTAATGACAAAAACAAATATGATTGTGAGACAAAATTGCTGTCATAAGTACAGCCAGTATTATGGAACACCTACATGACTTTATATAGCAATTGAACACATGTTTTTTGTCTTACTGTTTGGCCACTTCCTTCCTACATTCAGACTATGTGGCATAGCTGGCAACTCCTTCCTGATAGCAAAGGTTAGACACAGCTAAGTCATCTGACAGAGAGGACATTGCAGCAGTGATTGGTTGATAAACCAAGTAATTAGAGGTTTACAATCTCAGCTACTGGATTGTTAATTATGGAAAATGAGACTTGATACTTCTCTCAAGACTTAACACCTAAGAAAAAAGGTCAAGGAACTGCTTTTCAACTTGCCTGACAGCAAAGTAATGGAAACAGAGTTAGAGACTGATTGCTTATTTAAATAACTTAAATTCTGACTTGAGCAATGTTGAAACATTTTTAGGTAGCTTAGTGACATTGTCCATTTTTTTTTAAAGATTTATTTATTCATGCATACAGAACTGGGGTACAGGCCAGAAGTGCAGGGGCAGTGAGAGGATTCACCAGAGACAGACTAGGGAGCAGAACAGGCAGATGGATGAAGGACACTGATGAGGGGAGCAACGGGTGGGTCAGGAGAGGTCTGCCATGTGGATCATACCATATGGATCAACTCCGGGGCAGGGATTAAACTCATGCTAAAGTGGCTTTAGCTTCTTAGTGCTGTGCTTTAACCCATAGCACCACTAGGGAGAGCTGGCATTGTCCATTTTTTACTAAGTCAATCTTTTGATTGCAAAGTTGAAAGACCTAATTGATATACTAATATGTTTTTATCAGTATATGCTAACATTTTTAATTATGCTAACATTTTTAAATTGGTCTGCAGTGATAATATAGTAATGATTAATGAGGTAATCACTAATTGAGACAATAATGCTCTAATTGGGACAATGCTATAATTCAATCAACATTTTATTGAGTATGTACTATATGTCAGGAACTATATCAAGAACATATATGTGAAAGGAACCTGTAAATTGGAAATAATAAAACAGGAAAAACCATTCTCTGTGAGGTTTTTACTTTAATGAGAAAAAATAAACCATTGCCCAAATAAACAAGCAATAGACTATATTAGAAAGTGAAATGAGTTAAAAGTGAAAAAAATGGGGCTAAGGAGAATCAGCAGAGGCTTAAAGAAGGTGAAGAATCAAGCCAACATGAGGAAGATAAAGAATTTTAGTTATATGGAACAGCATATGTAAAATAAGTTCTGAGTCTAAAATATGCTTATCATTATGAAAATACAGCAAGAAGCCAAAGTGGCTGAAGCAAATGAGAGGGTAAAAGAAAAACAGGAGGAAAAATCAGAAAGATTACAAGGGTCTAGCCCATATTCTAATTTATCGGTCAGTTGAAGAACAATATCAAATTCAGTATGTTGAATTCTAGTATATTTTTTATTTTAAAATTCAAGGAAGCAGTATTAACTTTGCAAAAGAAGCAGTGTGTTCTGTAAAATAAGTGAATTGTTTATACTATTCTTTGTCAAAATAAAGAGCTAGTACTTTTGAACAACTAAATCAATAAAGTAACAACTAAATCAATACTAGTGGGAAACATCCTTAAGAATGTCACTCTTAATCAGAATGCTACATCTACTTAAGATTGTGATTCTGTTATTGGTGGCTTCTGTAATTTTGAATAATAAATTAAATATAGTAGGCCTTCTCCCCACCACTCCATTGTATGGTCAAATCACTTTAAGATTCACTCTACTTATTAAGACATAATCAACTTTACAATTTAATATTCAGATAGCAATTGCCACCAAAATAGAATATGTGGCTGGGGCATTGCAAAGGAGGGGAGGAAGCTGAATTATTGCTAGCATTGAGTCAATACAGTGTATTTATTGTTTTGACAATCTCTTGTTATGTGTAACCTCATTTTTTTTTTTAGTAAAGTCTAGAAATTTTTACTTTCCTAAGTAGTAGCCTGTAGGTATCCTCATTTGCTACTAGTGATTGTTGAATTGCATACAAATATTTTGTTAAATATTAAACTTGATTCCTAAAGATGTATTTTTAAAAATTCTATATTCAGTTGAAACAAGAAATTATAAAAAAGCAAGGTGATGGTGTAAAAGTTCATGAATTTGTAAGAGTACTTGTTTTTTCCTACCCAGTCCATTAGTAAACTCTCATTTTGAAATAAATTTTTCTAATTTAAGTTACCTTATTTATTTTTAATTTTATCTTTTTTAATGTCAATAAAAGCATACTATTTTAATGTATAAATCACAGTTTTATGTAAACTTACATGTGCCTAAATTTTCAAATTATGTTGCTTTAGAATGAATTATTCACTATCATTGTATTACTGGGTTCATATTATGATATTTTCCCTATCTGACTGTGTCTGGAGAACCAATCACTATAGTACAGGGGGGCTCTATCAGTGTATTTGTGTTAAAACTAAGTAAACAATGTTGTATTGATGTTAAAGTGGCTATTGAGCTAATGAAGTCACATGATCTGTTACTCAGAGGAGATAAAGTTCTCTGTAAGAAGTGAGACGAGAAGTACATTTTAATGAGAAAATCACAAGACACATAAGAAGAATTTTATCTTGTTTCTTATTGCTCAATACCTTCAAATGTACTGCCAAAGTTCTATTAATAGAAAACTTGACTCAGATGAAGGCTTCTGGTATGAAAATAGAAAAAGTAAAATCAACATTTCCTCTCTTTCACAGAAAATAATCCCAAATCAACATGAACAAGAAGAAACATAAACAATATATTTAATGAAACTAGGAGTCAGCTGAAATTATGAATCACAAAATACCTGTGAAAGCAGCCAAAACATTGAAACTCAAACAGTAAATATAAGGAAATACAGAAGATTATTAGCAGCTAGACAGATTTCAGGAAAGGATATATTTATTCCAGGAGTTTATAGGCATCCTGATTGCATCGTCAAAATCTCTAGCTTAAAACACAGAAATGAAACACATAGGTTAGTGGCTGCAGGGTTGCTGTATTGGGTTTGTTTTTAAGAGACTGAGGTTTTAAGGACTAATTTAGCAATCACAAGGTAGACAGGTCCAGGCAGTCTGTCAGTGAATGCTGAGAAATGATGTGTGCTACCATTCTGAACAGCCTGCAGCAGCCAGGCTCTATCAACTACAGTGAAGAGAAGACTTAAAGAACTCAACTTACACCCTGAGTCACATACAATTTCTGTAGAATGGGTATGGCCCATCTTTCATATGAAGCATCTGCATGGGTTTCCAAGAGGGAAATAAAAACCTCACTTGCCTCAGAACTGAAAAATTAAAAGACACAAGCACTTAATTTACATACATTTACTATGAAAAAAAAATGAGAAGAGGAAAAGTAAAAGAAAAAACAATCAACAAGATTAAAGATATTCAGGATCCATCAAACAGGATATGTGTGGAGAGAGGAACCTGGGGATTTTGGTTTGGAACAGGGAGTACTGGTTGAGAGATTTCAGTTTAGCCAGTGGCCCTGGGGGAAGAGTGGAGGTTTCCTGGAGGCACACTGCCTTGAAAGAGAGGAAACCCATCTGGAGGAGGTGGGGTCCCCAAGAAAGTTAATAGCAGAGCATGTATTCTGATCTGTAGCCATCCTTTATATTCCCTGATTTGGAGTTTACTTTTGAGACACACTGAGAGCACAGGAGCTGTTTGGTCTCTCATCCTATATCCCATCAAAGAGAGATACAGGGGTTCTAGAATTACAACAGGGCCTACCCTAATTTGTTCACACCAACATCTGGATCCCTCCAAAGGCCTCTTCCACACTGTTTACTTAGCAACTACATAACAGATATGGATAGTTACTGGTCAGTAAAGGCAAAACAAGCTAGCTAAAAAAACAAACAAACAAAAACACACCAAATAAATCAAACAAAGCCACAGTATCACCTGCAGGAAAAGTAAACAATTTACTTGCCATCCCCATCCCCAAGTTATTGGTATAATAACAGTTATAAGATAGGAAAACCTCAAGTAGCAAAATGTGTAGACAAAAGAAAATAACAAATGAAAAACTATGGGATCTCCAGAAAATATAAATTCCACAAGGTGAGAGAAACTTTCTAGAATCCAAACACAAAAAGATGGAAGGTCATATCTTCATGTTAGAGACTTCAGAACTACTATCATAAAGAAACTGAGAGAGAAAGAAGAAAATTCATAAACGTAAGTCAAGAAATACAGGAAAACTCATAGAAAGGTAATCAAAAATATACAACAAAGTGCAGAAAAACAAATCAATGAGCTCAGAAATAAAATCAATGAGCAGAATGTAGAGATTAAAATTTTAAATAAGAAAATAACATATTTATGAGGTAAAGAGTGCAATAAAAAAGTTAAGGTACTAGAATATATCAAACAGAGGACTAAATCAGTGACATCAGAGATGGTAATGCACTAAGAATGTAGCTGGAAGAAAAAAGAGAAATAAGAAAACGAGAGACAATTCATCAATTATCTGACTCCATTAAGAAAACCAACGTAAGGGGCCCTCCCTGGTGGCGCAGCGGGTTAAAGCACTGCACTGAGAAGCTAAAGCCACTTCTGCATGAGTTCGATTCCCGCCTACCCCGGAGGTGACCACATGGTGTGGCAGACCTCTCCTGACCCACCCGCTGCTCCCCTCAGCAGTGTGCTTCGTCGATCTGCCTGTTCTGCTCCCCACTCTGTCTCTGGTGAAGCCTCTCACCACCCCTGAGCCTCTAGCCTGTACCCCGGTTCTGTATGTACAAATAAATAAATCTTAAAAAAAAAAAAAAAGAAAGAAAACCAACGTAAGAATAATGGTTATTCCAAAGGGAGAAAATAGAGGGCTATAGAGAGCAGGCTCAAGGACATAATAGAGTAAAACTTCCCAACCCTGTGAAAGGAATTAAATATGCCAGTCCATAAAGATAAAGGAACACATGATTACCTTAATACAAGGGGAGCTACACCAAGACCTGTAGTAGTGAATCTAGCAAGAGTTCGAGACAAAATATTGAAGGAAGTTGGGGGGCAACATAGGTAATTTATAGAGGAACTCTCATCACATCTATATCAGACATCTAGCAGAAAATGTACAGACAAGGAGAGAATAGAATGACATATTTTAAAAACTCAGATTAAGAATGTCATGCCAAGAATACTATATTCTGCAAGAACACTGTTTCAACTATGAAGGAAAAATAAAGGCTTTCCAACTAACAAAAGCTGCAGAAGTATTACTAACACTAGCCCTCCCCTACAAGAAATGTTGAAATGAGTAAAATCTAAATTAAAGCTAATCCACAAAAAATTAAACAAGGAAATAAACTGATAAAGCCAGAAAACTAGTGACAAGATGGTAATATCACATACTAATCACTCTAGCTGTAAATGAACTGAAGTCACTATTGGATGTGTCAGAAAATAAATCCCAACTTTCTGTTGTCTCCAGAAGACCCATCTGAACTCCAAAGGTAAACACTGGCTCAAAGTAAATGGCTGGAAAACAATCTTACAAGCATATGGGTTCCCAAAAAAGTCAGGGACCAGTGTAGTTATATCAGATAAAATAAACTTGCAGTTAAAAAAACATAACAAAGACAGGGATGGGCATTATATAATGAAGAAGGGAGTAATACATCAGGAAGGCATAACATATATACACCAAACCAAAGGAGCACCAAAAAAATCTAAGACAATTATTATAAAACCTAAAACAGACATTAGCTGCAACACAATAGTGATAGGGAATTTTAATAGTTTGATTACATCAATAGATAGATGCACCAGAGAAAAGGTCAAGGAACCAACACCTTAAATTAAGAATTAGATCAAATATTCCAATTGGACATTTTAGGATACACCCAAAAGTTGAGTATACATTCTTCTCAAGCATATATCAAACCTTCTCCAGGACAGACCATGTACTCGGTCACAAAATAAGTACCAACCATGAAGACCAGAATCATATCAGATATCTTCTCTCATCACACTGGTATCAAACTAGAGCTCAACCATAAAAGAAAGCAGAAAATTTGACAAGAATTAAAGCTACCAGAAAAAGTTGGTGGAGTAACGACTGTGATGAAGGGTTATGGGTATTTGGTGGTGGGCATAGAGTACCTCTGGATAGCCCCATCTTAAAAGGTGTGAACCTATACCCATAAATCATATACAATTCTGTAAACCAATATCGTCTCAATAATAGTAATGCAATTTAAAATATTAACATTAGCTTATCCTGTCACTCCATCCTTATCTCAGCATGAATTGCCTTCATTTATGAGTCTCGCATCCCCTTCAACCACTCCGTCCCCAAAAGCGGTATAGAATAGTAGAGAGCCTTGCTTTTAGAGTGCAGCTATCTGGGGTCAATCTAATCATAACATCTGTTATTTCTGGGATCCATGCTATTTCTCCAAACTTTTTGAATTTCAGAATAATCTTTTGTGTAGCATTAATACTAATAGTTACTCTGCTCACATCAAGAAATACCAGAAACCTGAAAGTTTTTGTGAACTATAGAGTACTTAGTAAATGACAATGATTGCTCTTATTATTATGTTAGGCTTGAGTCTATTTGTACTTAGACTGAGGTTGCAACTTAAAACACAGAAGAAAAAAGAAAGAAAAGGTCAGTTATCTGATGAGCATGCTCTGTGGAGGCTGACTTCTAAATTACCTCACTAAGTGAAGGGTAGGTTAATTCTGCCAGAGTCCCAGAATTAGTACAAAAAGAACCTGAATTGCAAAAACAATGATTGTGACTTTAAAGTTGCACAAAACCTTCTGTTGCTTATTTATATGTCAAAAACATAAATTTCTATTTGAAATTATCCAGATCTTTAAACCCAAGGAACTATAAAATTAAGCTAGTTAAAACAATGTCCCACCTGAGAACTATTTAATTCATGTCTTTTTTATAACCTTCCTTTTGGTTTGTTTGTTTTGTTTGGCATACTCATCTAAAAGAGAAATTGGTTCTTCCTTGAGATTCTATTTTTGATAATGAAAGTTAAATCAGAGTAGTAGACTAAGATTACATTAAAACTTCCATTTGAGGCTTGAAAAGAAACAGCAAACACTGTTCAGAATGATACTGCTCACAATCATAGATTTTCTCAGCAATAAAATCACTCTAACAACAACTTCTTAAATCTCTTAGATTTATTGTACATTAATTTTCATTTGATAAAAAAGGAATGATATTAGAAAGCTAACCGTTTTTCTCTGAGTGTGTGATGGAACCATAAATGTATAACTTTTGAGGGATGTAAATTTCCTGTGGAAAACCTTACTGTAGGATAAAATATCTATTGATAACAAAGCTGATTTTTTGAGACCATTTATTGTTTACTCTAATTTTTTTAATTGGACTTATATTTTAGATTCAGATTGAACTGAGTTATTTGGATGTCAACTGTGTGCCATGTTTTTATATTATGTCATCAATCTTCACAACAATCTCTCATAATTCTAGTTTTCTTGGTATTGACAGGCAAAGAATAGATGTGAATAAAACTGAACCTACTGTTTCTAATGTGATTTTGTTTTCTAACATTTCTTCAATAATCTGTTTCAAGTTCAATATTTCCTAAATTATTCCAGACATGTCCCTACAAACACATGCACAGAAAAAAAAAATGTAACTCATTATAGGTGTGCTTATCTGTGCTTTTTATTGATGGTGGTATTGCAGCTAATTATCAAGTTTCAATCATTCTTTATAAATACTGTAAACTGGGAGGCTTTTGTAAATTTTAGATGCCATTTTCTTTATTTTCTTCTGATTATAAGCACCTTGAGGGCAGTGTTGCTGTTTCAGTTCACCACCTGGTCTGTTACAGCTCTTCTAATATGGCAGGTGTTCAATAAATTGCATTGAATAAGGATCTGTGGGTGATTGATTAACTTCTTGACAAGTGAAGTATATTTAATATCCCCCTTGAGTTCACAAATGCTTTATGCACTTCACAATCACCATACACAGAATCTTTTTGGCCTTGCAAGAATCTCACCAACTTTAAATAAACTGTCACAGGCTCTAAAAGGAAACTGTCTCCTACCCACAGAGTTTTTTTTAATTTTATTACCCTATTGTTGTACACACATCAGATAAGAATATGGTTCACATACTGGAAACTTTCAGCCTCCAACCCAGCATTCTTGTACCAGTCTTTGTGTGCCTTTGTTTTCTTTGCGAATCATGGATTAGAATGGCAGCCTTTCTGACCTGCAATAAAACTCACACATTCCCTTAAACATATGCTACTATACAATGAAATTCATTGAAGGAAAAAATAAAAGTGAATTCTACCTGACTGATTCTTTTCAGCTTTGGGGTACTGTGGTTAGAAAGATCAAATAATGCCAGTTATGTCAGGTAGTGCCAGGAACTTTGGGCTTCCATAAATTCTGATCCTGGAAATTACACGACAGAATTAGAAAAAATATTATTCTTTGTCAAAACTACAGGCTTTTTTTTTTTTAACTTCAGACCCTTCTACTCAACTTACTGCATTTCTCAGACAAAGCAAAATCAGAAGTCATATTTAAAGAAAGAAAGTAGCACAAGATAAATGTCTGGAAATAAAGCTCACAACTGGAAAATGTCCATTAATAATTTCCACTGGACTCCCACCTTGGGCTCTCTCTTTGTCTTCTTCTCTTAAAGAACTAGATTTCCTAATCCACATGATGAGAGCTGATGTGAATATATTAATACTTATGAAAATTACCAAATAAGGTTTTAAAGTCAACCTTTACAGATCTACCTTTATCAGTTTCAATGCTTCTTAAGAAAACAACCTTCTGTACCTCTTTTGGGGCTTTTTTTCTTACCTCACTATATAGGGAATTCCTTTCTTCTTTCATTAAAAAGACACACACACATACACATGCATTCTGTTTGGTTCTTGTATATAAGAAGGGTAGAGCCTTAATTTAATAAATATATTTATTATGCACATTGCGATGTGCATAATAAATGCATTTATTTATCCATTCATCCATTTTCTTAAGGAAAGAGTTTCATTAGGTAATGTTCATTTGTTTCTATTATAAAAACATTTAAAGCACTTCTAACACTGAATTTATAATAGTTAATTGGGGTTTATTTTGCACCAATATTGTATTGGTATTGATTTTAGTTTTTTTTCTAAAATATATAAAATTAATAGGCCTTGAAATTTTACAGCTATTTGAGGTTTACAGAAAAGTTCAAGAGAAAGTACAGAGTCCTCAGATATTATCCTCTCCTTGGTTTCTTCTATTATTAAAATCACATATAGGCATAACACATTTTAAATATCCTTTAAAATAAGTTTTTGGTTAAATAAATACTAAGGCACAGAGCTAAATGTGCATTATCTTTTTAAATAAACAATGTTAATGGCTCACACAAAGGTACACAGAAAAAAATCCATATAACTTGCAACTATTTTCTTACAAAAGATGTAAATAAAACATCCGTAATCCTTCTCATTTTGATCTTTTATATAATTTTAAACGTATTTTGTAACTCCTTTAAAAACACAGACATACAATCATTTGTTTATTTCTGAAACCCACATGTGCACTGTGCTTCACAATGTGTTAATTGCTCTGACTTTGGCCCAGACTGTTCGCTGGGCTGCTTGGCCCTGCTTGCGCATCTGTGTTTATGGTCTTGTTGGATTACTCAGGGGCCCGCTGCATGTCCTTTCAGCTTCTTTCAAGACTAGACCTAAATAAGCTTAACCAAAGTCCAAGTCACCCAGATCAGTTACTCCCAAGAACTTCCCCTGGTCAGAATCTACTTCCCCCTGGTATTTTGATACAAGATCACAGTCAAACTCCCTGGTCTGAGGATACATAGTTTGTAAAAGTGTGAATTCAAAAGGTTGCTGATAAATTACTTTATAAGACTTTCAGTATTAATTTCTGTCAGGAGACAGCAAAATAGTAAAGAGTGTCTAACATTGTTCCAAAAATAATACTTTGTTCTAAAGGGTAGAACTGTCTTCAGTGCCAGAATGAAATTAATCTTGTTCAATTGGTTATTGAGCTTTGTCCCAAGTTTTCAGCTGGAGTTAAACAGAGGTATTGTTCTTATTTAAGAGAACAAAATCCAAAGTCTTATGCTAGTATATGATGTCAGTAAAACAGATCAGAGATAGAGAAAAGAACAAAATGGTAACGATTAAAAGTCAGATCCACAAAATAACAGAAAAGCTAGTTGGCCACTTATCATGGCTCAAAGATATCACTTATTTCAGTATGGGATTCTTTTAGTCAAAATGAAAAATTGATTTGACAACAAAATATATTGAGAAGTATCATGTTTCAATCAAAGATCTAATTAAGCATATACATTCATGAAAGTGCATTACCAGTAACAAGGAAAGAATTACAAATAGGAAAATATAATAAAATTCTAAACTTGTCACCTACTTTGTGAATCTATCTATCTATCTATCTATCTATCTATCTATCTATCTATCTATCTATCTATCTATCTATCTATCTACCTATCTATCTATCTATTATCTATCTTTAATCCTTAGTTTTCATAAAAATTGGCAGCCTTCAAAAATCAGTGTAGTTTTGTTAATATTATCCTAATATAGATTGTTCCATTTGTTTCCTGCCTATCATAGCATACCAGTGGGTGTGTATTTCTACAATTGCCTTTTGCTTGTTATTGCCTCAATTACTAGTGTGCCCTGTTCCTGCAGGTTCATATTACATGTTACATAGTTCCACATCCACATTACATATTCATTTTTCAAACCGTTATTCAAAAACTTTAACCAAAAGCAAAATATGCGAGAATTTAAGAAATGTCATTCACAGTTTAGAAACCTGTTTACTATTCACTTTAGCAAATATTTCCACTAAAGAGCTGTGTCCTATGTAGAAATAGTCTACAGTATACCTATCTAGTAGAACTGTATTCTGTTCAATGTTAGTAATTACTTCTTTAATGAGTTTTTATAATGTTAGTGGCTCAAAACATGGACGACACAGGTATCAGAAATCACATTTACCTTTAGGAGGCCCTGTGAGGACTGACTCAAGCCAAAAAGAAAAGCCAGATCACATCAATAGTTTCTCTGTTGTGTGCAATGGTGGTGGCACATTTCTATAAAACAAAAGACTACCGAGAACAGTGTGTCTTACTCGCCATTGTTCCACTTGCTGCGAAAAACACTTGGCCTCTTGATGGAGTCCCTGACATTATAACTTTGGATACCCTCCAAGCTTCCAGAAGAGTGCCCAACCTCTGCTCCTTCCCTGGTTTTCCTCAAGCTGCATAGTATTCTCTCACATTAGGATTTCCTAGAAATCCAACATTCTGCTGTTCTCCCTAGAATCCAATATTTCACTGCACTAAGTCAATGGAAAGCATTGATTTTGTATCTGAAAATATTCTAGGTCCTGTTGGTTGATTTTGACTCAAGCTATTCTTGTGGTAGTGCAAAAATACTGATCAATAAATGCCTCACATTATATGAGTTAGTAACGATTAGAGAAGTTTTTGGTAGTTTTGTTTTTACTTAAAGGAAATATCAAATCCTTAGATTTATTGGTCACTCTTTAGGAGATTTTTAATAGTATGATTTGGAAATTGCTTTCCCAACGAACTTTGTTTATTGTAACTACTAGACCTTTGTGTTCAACAATAAATAGATATTATTAGTTTCATGTTAAGTTGGAAGAAAAAAATATAATTTTCTCTATAATGCCTAAAAAGCTTACAAGTATTGTGCTAAATTTCTGGAAGGTTCTTTAAGACTTAGAGTATTTTACTTTCAAACTATCAGATCTCTATAAATACATAAACATTTTACTACTCTTGTATTTACTAATATACATATATTTTTCTGTTACTATACTTTTTTACAATCATCTTTTAATTGGAGGTTATATGCTTTTGTGCCTACCTACACATTTGTTTTCATGTAAGTTTTCTAGGTTCTTCCTTGACCATAGGTCTCCCAAAACAACAACAAAAAAGTGCCATATTCTGAAAGCATGACATTTTTAAGGAGATGGTGCATGGAATTATTATTTTTTTTAATATAACAGTTTATTTTTACATCATTTTGTACTTTTTTTTTTTCATCTCAATTGTAATCCCCATGGGTTTCCCATCACCAAGTCACCCATGTGCCATCACCATAGTTGGTGCATGGAATTATTAACTGAAGTCGAGAAAAACAGATTTGGACAAAGTATATATGTAACCAAACATACATATACAAAATCACAAATTGTGTGTGTATGCAAAGAGGGCTTTCATTTGTTTAGTTTTACCAAAGAAAGAGGAACACAGAATATTTACATCAGTGTTTAAGAGCTTGTACAGTCACTTGTGACTCACACCATTTGGAGATTTAGGTCTAGAATGCCTCTCCAGCAGCCCTCCTTAGTAGCACAAGGAGTTAAAATACAGCAATATGAAGCTTTCTACAGCCACTTCAACACATGTTCTATCCCCAGCCACAGAGGTGACCCTCATGGCATAGCAGATCTCTCCTGACCTGCTTGCTGATACCCAGAGCAGAGTATTTCACTCGATCTGCCTGTTCTGCTCCCCACTCTGCCTCTGGTGAATCCTCTAAATTCTGCACCTCTGGATTGTACCCCTGTTATTGTATGCATAAATAAGTAAATCTTAAAAAAAAAAAAAAGAAAAACATCACTCAGGGAAGTATGAATGGTTATGGAAGGAAGAGTAACTAAGTGATCTGTTAATCAAATTGAATTTTGCATTTGACAGAGATAAAGGATTCAAGAGATCTGGATCATAAATGATTCACAAATGAATCATAAATGTCACTAAGAGTGACATTATTTAAAATATTAGCTCAGAAAGTTAAGGAAAATCTTCATCATCTTTTGCAGAGGGATTGCTAATAGTAACAGGAAGAAAAGAGAGGTATAGGATTTTTACTAGACACAATAGAGAAAGCAAGTACCACACTGATTATCTGCATTTTCCAAAGAGAGATGGATTTTGTTTCAAACCAAGATAACACTTCTCATCAGGTAAATGGTGTGATCTTCACAATCACTCAGACCATGGAAAAGCAGGATAGCAGTGAAGACTTTGGGTATCAGAAAAACAGAAAAGCTTGAAGGAAATGAAAAGTGAAAAACTATATTCAGATGATGCTGAAACTTTTTTCTTTTAAGATTTATTTATTTGTGCATACAGAACTGGGGTACAGGCCAGAGACTCAGGGGTGGCGAAAGACTTCACCAGAGACAGAGTGGGGAGCAGAACAGGCAGATGGACGAAGTACACTACTGAGGGGAGCAGCGGGAGGGTCAGGAGAGGTCTGCCATACCAGGTGGTCACCTCCGGGGCAGGCGGGAATCGAACTCATGCGGAAGTGGCTTTAGCTTCTTAGTGCTGTGCTTTAACTTGCTGCGCCACCAGGGAGGGCTGATGCTGAACTTTTAGTTGATTTCTGCTTCTTTTAAGTCAAGTTCTCAGAGGCTATATTTTCTGTATATAATTTTATCTGTTCCTTAAATAAATGAGAGCAGAGACAGGCTTTATGCTCATGGTAATAAAAAATAGCTCAAAAATAAATGACTATACTCTTTTTTTTTTTTTTAAGTCAGATGACAAGCATACTGGGTATTTCACAAACAACTTAAAATGAAAATAAAATGAAATAACTAATCTTATTTCTTTAAAAATCTAGATGTAAATGTGCACAACTTTTACAAGCCAATGTTTAGCTCATTGAATTTCATTTTGATATTTTTTCAATGTTAATCAACTTGAACAAATGAATTAAATTTAGAGACTTTCATTATAAGTTTGTAAGTGTATATTCATTTCTCTATGCAAAAGGTCCAAATCTCTTGTCCAAAATTATGATCAACACTTTAATATTCTAAAGAGTAAGTAAAGTATCAAAAATTGATCATTTACAGATGTGATGTTATGGTGAGAACTCTGAACAAATTTAGATTTATCTGTTTGGGGACCAGGCATATTTTTGCAAGATTCTTGTCATCTGCCAAACTAGGATTATTGTGATAACTCTAGAATATAAGAGCCTAGTTGAGGGAAGCTTATTTTCAGGATAAAGTTATATTTTAACCATGATTTTTTTCTCAGTTACTCAAATAGCCTCAGTTCCTATTCAAGTTTGAGATAGAAGAAAATTTTCTCTGTTAGTAGATAAATATTTATGGCATGATGGAATAAAATTAATCAGATCAATAGAACAATGTACAAATGAAGCATTCAGTTTATTTTCTCTTTTTTTGCTGTCCAGAACTCCTTTTCTGAGTAAGGTCATTTGATCAGAAAATTCACCGAATCTACTATAAGCAAGCAACTTACAAGGATACTAAATAATTGATTTAAAATTTGTGTTTCACTTTGAAAAAATTACTTGTTGCTAAAGTTATTAATTTGCTTAATTAAATAAAGAAACCATAGAAAGAATTAAAAATTATATTTAAAGATTTTTTTAATAATTAAAACTCTTTAAAAGAATTTTTTAAAAGAGTTAAAAATTAGCTACACTGCTAATTTTATACCTTTTTCTCCATTTTACTTTTAATTAAAGTATGCAGTGGTACACTATTCACCTGTTCATTCTGACTAAGTTAACAATTCCCACCCACCCCCAAAGTGATGTTTATTTGATAGAATATCAATTGTAAATTTGATAGATATTATTTTCCTTCAGATATCATTTTCTTGCTTTCCTTTTTCCTCTATCTGCAAGAACTTGGGGGGGGGGGACGGTATATCTATCCTACGTTTAAAAATTTCCCTGAACTTTGAAAATCTTCCAGCTGTATCTTAAAAGGCGGCTTTGGCTTTTGACTCTCTTTCCTGTCTTATGGATAAGAGCCTGACTGTTTTTATAAACAGTGGCCAGCTGTTCAACTTTTAATACTGTTCAACAATCTCCCACTTTTCACAGAAGAAACACATCTTGATTACATCTTCTTGTCCTACCTAAGTTAAACTCGTTAAAGATTTTGAATTTATAAATTCTTTATTAACTAAGACACTCAAAAAATATATTCAGCTGTTGGTCTATACTTAGATGTTGCTTATAAATTTCAACCACCTCTCTTATTTATGAAGCAGGTTATTCAGTGATGACTTAGTCTTCAGAGTAAACAGCTGTTAAAGATGCCAGTTGAAAGACAAGTATACTGTAGGGATGTACATGAAATAGTCAAAGTACATAAATGGATCCCATGTAAATGGCAAAGCAGCTACAAAGTAAAGTTATGGGAGTAACAAGTGCTTTTAGTCTTCATTGCCTGTTCACCACCTACTTGGCTTAAGAGTAGACACACAATTTTATGGGGTGGGCAAACTCATCACAAGAGAGATTTTGCTCAAGAAATCATTAGAACACCTAGAGAATATAAAACCCTAAATGGATTCATTACAGAAGAATCTAATTTTTAAATTTTTTTTAGTGAGGATTTACTACAAAGACTGAGAAGATGCCAGGCAGAGTAGAAAAGAAAGGAAGGAGACGAAATCATTAAAAAAAGGTATAAATTTTAAAGCAAGTACAAATAGATATATTGATCTCCAAACTGAAGTTCAATGCAAATTATGCTCAAATAAAATATTTATTTCTGTGCAAAATATTATAAAGAAAAGAAATAGAATCCAAATGATGAGTGTAGACATTCATATTCTCATTAGACAGAGGTAGTTTGTACTTGGATGTAGACTTGGACACAGACACAGAAGCTGCATTAATGCAGAAGTACCCCTTTCTAAAATGTAGACCATCACAGGCAGGGGTTACATGGCAGAAAAGTGGGGAGGGGATGAGAAAGGTAAATGAAAAACATCTCCACAATGTATTTAAATACTTGATGAAAAAAAAATTCCTGAGTGAAAATATTACCCATTATTTCTCAGACTACTATGAATTGCTTTTACATACATTCCTTCAAGTCTTTCTAAAGGTCTTCCATGGCAAAGGTGTCACATTAAGTCCAGTGTAACTCAGAGCCAATTTCTTGTGAAGCTATGTGTATATTTTCCTTACTAAATCAGTGCCTCTGAGTTTACAATTCCATAAGGGGCTTTGAACTAAGGAACTTCAGCAAATAGAAGGATATCAGAAGGTTTCCTGATAAGCAATTTAAATGTCAACAGAGTGTGAAGTTTAACTTTCCTGAATTGTTTTAAACAAGAAAATGGGTACTTTTTCTGAATATTTATAGTTATATCAATTGAATCACCCAGTAAAAAAAGATCAAATGTCTCTTTTATTTTTTAAACGATTCAGCTGCTTTTATCATTTGTTAAAAGACATAATCTTATAAAAAGAAATTTTTATGTCCAATTTAGAGCCTCCTTGAAATTTAGAATTTGTACTAGCCAACAACTATGGATTTGCCAGGTAAGTATCCTCTCAAAAAGGAAAGAGAAAATTCAACTATCAAGAATAATTTACAACTTTGGAAAAAAATACTATTTTAGATTTACATAAAATTTCCTCATGTATGAAACTCTTTGGCATCCATCAATCATATCTTTGACTTTTCTCAGCAACCTGTGAAGTTGACAAAATAATCATTTCCCCCATTTCCCAGATGAGGAAGCTGAGGTGCCAAATGATTTCACGCCTTGTTTCAGAACAAAATGCTATTTAAACTATAACCCTGGAATTCCAATCAGTTTTTGTAACTCCAACATTCTTCCATTCCTATATCTTCTGCCAAGACTGCTAGAAGGGAGATGAAGTATGATCAATTAATTAAAATATCAGAACTTAACTAGTAGTTTTTCCTTTTCAGTTAACATTTTTTTCACTTGGAATGTGAAAAAAAGATAATATAAGAAATATAAGCATGCAAAAAAACTTCTCTTCATCAATTTGTTCCTTTTCCAAGTCAGGGAATTTAATGAATTTGTTGCTGGGGATAACAGTAAACACCTGAAAACATAAACATGCAGGTCAAACCTATGACTTAAGTGACAGTCATTAAAATTTAGAATTGCTGATTCTTTTCTGATTCACTTGTAAGATTTTAAATATATCATATGGCAGAATTTTTTGGGGGGAAAAATGAAATGAACCTAAGATTGGCTGGAATTTACAAGCTCATTTAAAGAAAAGTCTCAACTATTTTTTCTTACAAACGTAATACCTCCCCAGACAGCAGTCTTTGTAGTTTGTGGCACTGATTCAAAAGGCATATTAACTGCCACTCTCCTAACTGCATCAAGCATTTACAGGCCTCCTTACAGAATGGGCTCAACAGTAATTAAAATAACACCCTTCTTCAGAGTGAAATTATACTTGAAGAGTTTGGGGATGTTTTTTTTCCCCCTTTCTTTGGGTAAATAATTCCTTCTTCCTCAATAAGCACAAAATATGAGGGAAAGATGAGTGTGGAAAAACCTCAAGAGGAAAGAGACAGAGGTGAGTGCAGGGATGGAGAGCGTTTGGGGAGGACAGTATGGGGGGCAGACAGGGTGGAAAGGAGGGAAAAAGAGATGCAAAATAGTGCACCACAGCCTGAGTCACATAAACTCTGCTAAAATGTTAGTATTTCTTTCATTCCTTACCAGACATTGATAGACAAACAGGTTTAGAAAAGAAAAAAAGAAAGTGAAGGGGGAAAATACCATTTACTCACTGTAGCAGCATGAAATCAAGGAAAGAAAATAAACAGGGCTTGAGTTGTGGGCCTTTAACCTGCTAGTCAGACAGTTTCATTCGGTAAGTATTTGTGTGCTGGTAAATGGTGGAGGGAGGTAAAAGGACAGGGGCCTTGTGGGATTCCTGGGACTCCCACAGCTACCAGTCCAGCTGTACAAACACGCACAAGCTTTGTTAAGGTACAGTGGGCAACAGGCTGAAACTGCTGAGCTATCTGACCTATAAATCCCTCACAAAAGCTCCACGTGAGGGGAAGCCAGAACTTATGTGTAAATGTTTTATCCAGCCAGAAGCCAGCTATTGATCATTTCCGTCTCCTCTTTCTTTTCTCAATGGGTACTCTGACTGGCTAATAAAGTAGTATGTTTAGATACATAAATGGCCATCTTAAACTCTGCTTCCTCGAGGCCAAACAAAAAAGGGAATAATGACTCAGAAGTTCCTCCTTATGGCTTTACTGCTTAAGGCATATGTTCCACAATTAAGGGCAATAAATTTAGGCAAACCAGTGGAAATTTCTGTTATTGTTCTTGTCTTTAAATTTCTTTTCAAACACAGTAAATGCATGCATTTAAATTACTGTGAATCTACATACATGTATTTTTAAATGACTCACACTCCCAGGGATTTGAGATATTTCCTTAAATATGATACCACTTATTCTGCATTAGGTTTTCATTTTGTTTTTAGACATTCATAACAGAAAATATCAGCATGGCATATTTTAATTAGAGTGCAAACAATTCAGAAATTCGAAATTGTTAACTCCAAGGAGATATTTCCTAAGAATTTTCTCATCTCTAAACATTTCTGACCTCTACATGACCTTCTTTTATAAGGCTCCCAAATGGTATCAAAACAACTTAACATGGGATTGGTAAACTATATAGACTGAAAGGGCTGAAGAATCAATACAGTGTGCAGATAAATGAAGTAGATTAAATTTAAATACAAAGTGGCATTTGTAAAGATTGAGAGAGCTAGAGAAGTATACATTGAGTATTCTTGGAAGTGAGATTGGATTTCCAATCCATACTAGAAACAGAAAATCTATGGCATGTAACCTGGGTGAGTTACTCAGTCATACTGAATCTCTCCTGTTATACAGGAGTTCTATATGTTACAGACTTTTTCTCTTGCCAGTCTGTCTGATATTTATTTGACTATTTGTCTGCCTAGAGGAAGCCAGAGAGTTATGAAATGATTTTCTTTGGACCCAAACAATTTGGAAAGTCAGCCAGGAAATCTATCAGAAGATTGGAACTTCCAAGATGGCTGCAAGGGAAAAGGTCTATGTCTTCTGAACATGCCAGTAAGCAAACAATTTTTTTTTTAAGATTTATTTATCCATATAAAAATTGGGGTGTCGGCCAGCGGTGCAGGGAGTGGGTGAGATGGAGTGGGAAGCAGAACAAGCAGATGTACTGAAATACACTGCTGAGGGGAGAAGCAGGGGACAGAAGAGGTCTTCAAGCCCTGTGAGTTAGGTTACTGATGCAGTGGGATCAAACTTCAACGAATGCTGCAGTGCCTGGCAATAGCTTGGTAGCTCTCATTTACAGTGTGCAGATAAATGAAGCAGATTAAATTCAAATACAAGGTGGCATTTGTAAAGATTGAGAGAGCTCTCCCCTTGAAGAATCTCCAAAGCTTAATGTGGGCAACTCATTTTGAATCTGTTCCTTTTTATTATTACTTCAGTAGTTCCTCAAATCTCTTTTGTAAAAAAATGAAAGCTTAATAAAAAAGTTTATAAAGCCTAATAATAGGAATTTGTTGCCTATCTAGATCCTTCAGATTAAAATTACTAAAAAATGCTTCTCATCCCTTTGCACAGTAATGTCTCTAGAAAGTGAACACAACATTTAATTGGATTGATCCATTCTCAGGGCTAAGAAAATAGTTCTATGAAATAATTGAACAACTAAACTTCTGAATTGTGGAAACTCTTGAGACGTTTCAAAGAAGGGGAGCAAAAAACTGCCGTTCCAAGATATATTTTTGGCAAGAGATTTCATGGGAGGGCCTCTGCAGGTTGGGTGGAAGTTGCTTTTGATATTTTTGTAAACATGTCTCTGTAAGGTCCTCTCCCAGGGAAATCTAAATTCCTTATTTCTAGTCCACGGAGAAGGCAGAACTTAAATCTGCATTCCTTCTTCCCAATCAATACCTTAACTGATGTTTCCCACAACTTCCCTTTTTTCAGCTATTTGAGATGGTACGTAAAGTAAGCCACATGGGTACTTAGTATAGTCATGCTGGGTATTTCCCACACATACAGGAAATATGTTATTATTAAAGCTCTGTGCTTTTTACTCTATTTTTTTTTTTTTTAAGGTACACTTCAGTGCATTGGTGTCTGTATATCCTACTCGAAGTTGAATAATTTGGGTAACATTCAATTTAAAAGCAAAAGTTGCATTTTCTGAAACATCATTCCACAGTAGTCTAATGATTTTCTTCAATAAATCACCCCCAACATTACACAGTGTAATAAATTAGGACTATGGGTAGCACATTTTTGCTATTTTATCAAAATATGCTGTTAGGTTAAAAAAAAAGATAAAACAAGTACACACATCACTGTTATACAAGATGAAAAGAGAAATATGTACCAGAAAAACTGAAAATGCATAACAACAGAAATGCAGAGGTAGCAAGAGAACTAATAGATAGTTGAAGTCAATCAGAATTATGACTTGAATATAACTTCTTTCGAAGTGATATCATAGGAAGGCCTGTGAATCATGACCATCATATTAAAGCAGTGATCTAAAATAAAGGGTTTGGATAACTTGCAGCAAAACAGATAAACTCTTGATAGAGTAAATTACTTCCTTTTAAAAGGGATAGAGCGCGGCCCTCCCTGGTGGCGCAGTGGGTTAAAGCACAGCACTGAGAATCTAAAGCCTCTTCCACATGAGTTCGATTCCCGCCTGCCCCGGAGGTGACCACCTGGTGTGGCAGACTTCTCCTGACCCGCCCGCTGCTCCCCTCAGCAGTGTGTACTTCGTGGATCTGCCTGTTCTGTTCCCCACTCTGTCTCTGGTGAAGCCGCTCACCACCCCTAAGCCTCTGGCCTGTACTCCAGTTCTGTATGCACAAATAAATAAATCTTTAAAAAAAAAAAAGGGATAGAGCTCAGTGAAGGTGACCTAACAAGAAGCAAAATCCTGTTTCCTAGTTTCCATTCATAAGGCAGGATCTGTTCACCCGCCTAGAGAAGATACTGTTTTACGTAGATTCTAGGATCCCAGAAAAGTCTAACAATGTCAGACTTGTCTGTGTGCCCTATCTAATTAAATTGCTACAAAATAATAGAATTTTGTTTTCACCATTTCTGTCTCTCTATTCCACAGGTCAGTTATTTGGATGCCCTCTAGATACCAATATTCCAAGAAACAGCAAATAAGCTGCCAATATATTCAGACTTCAGCAATAAAACAGATAAAGTAGCAATCCTGACTTTTATAAATGAAGACAATACTAGTGATCATTATTTGTGGTGATTACAGCTCAGCCATAGTTTATCACTGCCTTTTGCTTGCTCCTATGAACACAATAGCCACCACCTCACTTTGCTATTTGTTTCCACACCTAAAAATTTACCACCTCCAAGCTGAAGATAAGATATAAAGTTTTATATCTGATTTAAGTATCTTGAAAGATTCAGATAAGGAACAGTGATCACTTTTAGCTAAACATATAAAAAAGGGAGGAACCGCTTAAAAGCTTATAAATAGAACAACGATATCAAATTTTAGTGGAAAATTTATTGTCCTGAAATTCAGAACACACAGTTTCTCCTCTGTAGGCCCCAGAAATTGCACAGTTATATCTGCTAAACTAGAAAGGAATTGTTTTCCCTCTCTACTTCACATGAATGTGGAAATTATAAAAAAAATCAATTACATTATTACTAACATCTTGTGATAATGGAGTAAGAGCAAAACAATAATATCAAATAATGGTGCATATAAAGTTTATTAGTCATCCCCCTATGAGCAAATGTAATTAAGATCACTTAATTTTCATAAAATTTATCACTTAGTGGCTCTCGCTGGTGTAGAATGGGTCAAGATGCATCACTGCAAGCTAGTTGCAGCCACTTCAGTGCAAATTTGATCCTCAGCCCTAGAGGTGACCCACATGGCACAGCAGACCTCACCTGTCTTGCCCACTGCCTCCCTCAGCAGTGTGCTTCAGTCTGCCTGTTCTGCTCCTCACTCTGTCTTTGGTGAATCCTCTCACCACCCTTGCACCTCTGGCCTGTACTTCAGTTCTGTCTGCATACATAAATAAATCTTTAAAAAAATGTTTATCATTTAGATTCATTAAGTATGCCAAATGCCAGGCAAATTATTACTTATACTGCTGTTATTTCTAAATTTCTGTCATACTCACTATTATCACAAGTCTTTGACAAACATTGACACAGCATAATATGTCAGAATTCTGGCTTTGAGACGTGAACATTTTTTGCTTTGCTCAACTTTCTTAGCTAAAATTAGGGAAAATTTTGCACAGAATCCTGAGCTCTACTAGTCCAAACTACCATCTTCCTGGACTACAAACTAGATAAGCAATATCATCTGGAATTTTTTTAATATAAAAACAAGATGAGGCCCTCCCTGGTGGCGCAGCGGGTTAAAGCACTGCACTGAGAAGCTAAAGCCACTTCCGCATGAGTTCGAGTCCTGCCTGCCCCGGAGGTGACCACATGGCGTGGCAGACCTCTCCTGACCCGCCCGCTGCTCCCCTCAGCAGTGTACTTCGTCGATCTGCCTGTTCTGCTCCCCTCTCTGTCTCTGGTGAGGCCTCTCACCGCCCCTGAGCCTCGGCCTGTACCCCAGTTCTGCATGTACAAATAAATAAATCTTTAAAAAAAAAAAAAAAAACAAGATGAATATTTGACTAGTGGAGTAACTGACAAGATACTCCATAGTACCACTTTTGTCAAAGTGATATGACATATGGGGGTAGTAGTTTTTAAAACCTTTGCCATGGGAATATTCATTTTTTAATGCAGTATATTTTTAGATGTTAGGAACTATTTTTATAGTTTTATTTGGTTATTCTCAATATATTTTTCACCTACAGTAATTCTTTCAAATTAATAATATAAAATTAATTATTAGATGTGTTTATTTCATCGTATCATCATTGGATGTATTTTTTTGGTGCTCTAAGTCTCCACACATGTGTACGTACACACACACAAGCACATTCCAGTGATTAGGCAAAAATTCATTTATTCAGATGAAGGGATCTAATATATCTTGAGAGTTTATCGTCCGTACATTACCCATACTATATATCTCACATATCATTGGAATCTCTTATAAATCATGTGAAATAGGTATATTTATTTCATATTTATTCTGCCAATTTACCAAACTGGTGAATTTATACTTATACTCTTAAGTATGTTCTTATTTCAATTGAATTGCTTTCTCTCTTATTTGTTTATGTGGCTACACAAAATTTTATTTGTACTGACATGCTCATAGTTAATGAGTTTAGTTAGGAAGCTATATTGACAGTACAGATTCTCCCAAGTACCCAGGACTAGGCTTTTCTACTTCCCATATTTAAAGTGGAAAAGTCAAGGAATCACCACTGGGACTTCATAATAGCTGCCTGATACTGCAAAAGGAAGCAAAATTTTGCTGAAGTTACTCATTTTTTGCTTTGGAAAACTTAACTTTGTTATATGCTATATTCATAAATTTTTTGATAAACGACACAGTAGAAATCCATGTTTCTAGGAGAACTTTAACTTATACTTAAACTAGCAGAAGCAATATCCACAGTGTGAAACAGAAAGACATTTTAAAAATGCACTTGACTTATTTCCCAAACACATATGAGTCTAATCATGAGGGGGAAAAAAAAAACATTATATAAAGTTAAAATTCTACCAAGTATTATTTGCATTAATTGGGAGAACATGTGGGCAACTAAATATTCATAAAGTGTTCCTGGTGAAAGAACTACATTTTTTCGTGGACCTCAAGGATGAGTTATATCTATCCAGTAGCCAAAGTGATATCATTTTATAAGTGACTTTGGAGTCAAAGCTAAATGTATGTTATTGAACAGACACACATGCAAAATAGATACCATATCTCTTCTGTATCACTCTGGACTTTGGACAAGGTATTACTAAAATACAAAAAAAAAAAAACTATTATTTTCTACATATTTCCTAGATCGATAATTCACCTTTTTTTTGAGAAAGTTTATCAACCTCAAACAGTTGCTCCCTTATGTCTAACCAACACCTCCTCTTTTTTAATCTAAGCTCACTTTATATTGAGTATTTCTCCTTGAGCAGAGAGCAAAGTGACAATTGTTCCTCTTACCCCCAAAACCAAGGAGAGAAAAATGCTTTTTTAAAACCTCAGTACATATATTACAGATGTTAATGTTGAACTGCTAATTATAGACTAGTAAAGTTATCATAGTAAAATGCCCAAATAATATATTTAACTTTTATGCAAAAAAGTAATTTAAATGAAGCATACTATTATGGTGACATTATTAAAAGATTTTTTACTGTGTTAGAAGATCCTTCATTCCCATCTGAGGGAATTAACTCAACAATTTGTAAAGGTATCCTTAATCTTGATTGGATGTTTTCATTTGGAAGCTACAGGTTACTAGCCCCTCATCTCAATGGTCATAGACCTTATTTAGACCTTTTTTTTAATACATTAACTAATTGATTTTTTACTATATAGTATTTGATTTCCCCCCTCAGGTGTATTACCCATAGTTCTCCTAATCCTGAGGCACCTGTGACCCATCATCATAGTCCCTTGTGTTCTCTCTCTCCTGTTTTCACTCTCTCCTCCTCTCCCCCCACCCCCCCGACTCAGACCTATTTCAGCTCACAAATTCTGTCTTTTTCTTGATCTTAGCTTGGGCTTTTGAATGGTCCATGCTAGCTCTTGCATTGTCCATTGGCAAAATAATATTTATCCATGGTAAAAGGACCTTAAAAGATATCTGCAATTTACTTTTTCAGCAAAAATCCTACAGATTCATACATACATTCTATGCTATAGGAATGAAGCACTGGAACAAGTAGAGCACTGGAAAAGGATGAATAAGGTGACTATTAAAAACCCTAACATCTTTCTTAAAGTAGCTACAAGAAACTAGAAAATAGCATAATGAAAGAAAGGTTGAATTTATCTTTTAATTTTAAATTTTTATTTATTTATGCATATAAGAACTAGGGTGTTGGCCAGAGGCGTAGTGGGTGATAAGATTCAATGAATACACACTGGAGAGCAGAACAGGTGGATCTGCTGAAATACACTGCTGAGGGGAGCAGCAGGTGAGGCAGGAGAGGTCTGCAGCACCGTGTGGGTCAGCTCCCTGTCTGGGATACACAGTGGCTGGTGATAGCTTTATAGTACCAAGATTTTAACTCCTGTGCCACCAGGAAGCCCCAAGAAAGTTCAATTTCTCTCCACTCATCAAGAGAAACAAACAAGTTTCTTTTCTTTTGAAGTATGGAAAACAGTATATACATTAGCTACTGTTGTTAACTCAGCTATACATATCTCTGAGGGAAAGATTTCATTCTTCTAAATCGAAAAGAAATATCTCAATTGGAAATGATGAGTGCACTTTAGAAAGGTGCTGTAGAGCAACAAATAGGAAGTTCAGGTTCAAAAATATATTAACAGTATTTAGGGTCATGTTTCATTTAATAAATCATGTTTGTTTTTTTTTTTTTTTGAGGAATTTTAGATCCCAACCATTCCCACAGTTTGAAGAGCTGTCTGAGAGCCTTTGAGCCAACTCAAGCCAAATTTCTCTCCACTTTGATGTTTCACCATGACTAGTCCACAGGATTTGCCCAAACAGAAAGATGACAAATCCAAATGATGTGTATATGTGTGTGTGTTTATAGTAGACTCATAAAATGACACTGGAGCTAGAACAGATTTCAGTGTGCTTACATTTCTATATTCCTTCTTGTGTTATTTGTGTAGAAGAACATCATTATGTAGGGTGTTGTCTATTTGGCAGACACTATTATTTGCCCACCCACCAGGCGGCCTCATTCCCTCCTCATTGCTGGGCTGCTCCAATATTTTGCAGGTATTTACTATCATCCGAGTTTAAAGAAGGTCACTCTGCCTCCAGGAGTGAATGGCCACGTAATCATGGTCATTCTAGTTCCCTTGATAATAATTACTTTAAGGGTAAGCATTAGATTTTAGCCAGACCAATAAAACAAGGGACCAAAGGAATTTAGCTTATTTAAACAAGGAGATTTCCGAGAAAGCTTTTCTTCACTAGATAAAAATTTTTGGTAATTCTTTATGACTCTAGATGGTATCTAGTGATATGCTGGAGCCAGCACTATTGATTTGAGATGATGTGTGTTTCCCCAATGCTGTATTCTGTGACATCATTTTGGAGATTGAAATCTATCATCTTTGGGGAAATTTGTAACATGAAAATCATCAAATGCTAAAAATTAGGATTTTTTTTTAATTTGTTGTTGTCTTTGTTTTCCAGGGAGTGGGTCATTAGACATTTGCCAGAACACCACTAATAGCACCTTCTGAAGATGTGATGTTTGGCTCTGATGACAACATCCTGTCATCACAAATGTTGACATTCCCGACACAGTGAGACAGTGAGGGTGGTAGTGGGAGTGTGATTTTGATGCAAAACACCTGGGTCCTTTATAAAATTCTTCAGCTACTGAACCAAGCCTAAAACGGCTTGCTTCCATACATCTCCCTTAGCTAACAGGTCCCTATTGTTTAAGTCACTACTACTTAACATCTTGCTGCTTTACTTAACACTGAAAATAATGTTTACAATCTGTGAAATAAGTAGGGCAAACTCAATTTCTCTGCTAGAGAAATTCTGAAATTATATCTATGCCCATATGTGTGTGTGTGTGTGTGTGTGTTCCTTTTATCACAGGAAAGAATAAATCAGAATATTTTTTGAAAATATTCTCATTTTATTTGAAGCTTTAAATGTAATCGAGGGAGCATTTAGTGAGAACAAGGTAAAATTGCACCTACTATCTCTCTTCCAAGGTAGAAATATGATCACGAACATTTTCCTTAATTACATGATTAGGGGACACATTCAGTGTTTGTAAAGCAAACTGCTCTGAGAGAAATACAGGAGTCATAGCCAGAGCAGCAGGGTGAGCACAACTAACCACTGAAATAACATTATAATAATCCTTCTCACCACACAGGGACTACCAGGGCACAATCTGATCCAATTCAGACTAGAATTTAAGTGATGGGATTTCCATGAAGCTAGGCTTCGCCTTGAATATATTATATTATATCCTCCAGTTTCTTGGGCAGTGGAATGAGGACAGTGTGAAATGAGTTGTTCTGGTTTCATCTGAAACCAATTACCAGGAGTGGACCCAAATCTCTAGGACTGCTGCTAAGCAGCCGCATCCCAAGCACAGCTGGGAATCTGCTGGTGAGCGCCTTCAAGAATTCTTCCTATCAATTGATTCCAGGCCAGGCTGTGATTGCCTTTCACCTCTCAGACGTCACTTTTCCAAAAACTGTTCCAAATGGCAAGAATTTGTGAATATAATTAAGGATGGGGGAAGGGAGAGATTGGAAGAGAGAAGACATTGCAAAATTCAGGAAAAAAAGACCTCAATTTAGGATTGCAAGGAAATTTATATGCCTTTGAATTCTCATGCATTTTGACTGTTTTATAATTGTTTCTCCCTCCTACCAAAATGATGCCCCTGCATGGAAGCAGACCCTACTGCTCTTCAAGTATATTCACTATCAGCAAGAATTAGTGACCTATTAATATAACCATGTAATTCTGCTTTCTCCCTTATCCTAATCATTTTTAGTTTAATGAAGGATGCTTAGCCTCATGAATACACAACCTATTTCTATGGTCAACTACTGAGTTTCCTAAAATACACTCACTATCAGACAATATTTTTAAGGAGTAGTAGGTTTTTTAAACATACATTATGAAAAAAATTATTTAATAAAGCTAAGATGAACATTTAATTCTTATTATGTTTGCCAAAGAACAAGAGGTTGAATAAGCTAACCAATGACTGTCATTCCCCAGTGGTTCCCAAATTTTTCTTACACAGGAATTGGTGGGGATCTTTTCAAAATGCTGACCCTTGTCTCTGCTTTTATCAAAAATATTGAAGATCAGTATGATCATCCAAGAGTTAAAAAAAGAAATTTGAAAGCAGAAATTAGTAAAATAGAAAAGAAATGCAAACCACTCTCAACATAGAGGTAGATCAAAACCATTTGAGAATATTATCTTAAAGGTCAATCCAAGAGTATTTAAGAAATAGAGGTACAATAAAGAGTAAAAAATGTATCCTGCAAAATAAACACAATTTTACCAATAAATTTAAAAATTTGGTTATAAAAGTGAGTAACTCGGATAGAATTAAATTACAAAAACAGACTAAAAATTGTAAAATACCTCAATGCCCACATCTTGGTTTTTAAGCATCATTCTCAACACATAAGAATTAGGGTTTCTTGGAGAAATTACTGCTTCTGAGTTGCGGTTAGGAAAGTATAAAATAGATCTACAAGATCTTACAGTACCAAAAAGAAAAATGCTCTAAGATAATGAGAACATGTTCAAAGGTCTTGGGTTCATCTTAACAATATACCTCACCAATATGGGATCATCTATTCAATCATGAGACAGAAACAAGTAAGGGACAGCATCAGAAAACAACATTAAACTAATATTATTCGTAAAATTTAGATAAAAATAGCATATAAAATGTTTTAAAAGACTTCAGCCATATTAAAAATGTATCATAATGATCTCCTTTTTGGTTCTATTCCTCCAGTCCTAAAGTTTATTCTTGACAGAACACAGTAAGCTTTTTAAAATAGAAATCAGGTAATGACATTTTTGCTCCTTCAAATATTCCAAATGCTTTCAATATTACCTAAAGTTAAAAGTCAAAATCGTTAGATCATCAACATGATGATCTAAATCTTTAGATCAGCTCATCATGAGCTATTTCCTCATCTCCTTATCTTTTTTCCTACTCCTTTCTACCTATCTCCACATTCCTGACCCTTTAATAGATATTTGTTATATTAAGCTCATGATACACTTTCATATATTTCTGCTACTGACCCAATTTTAAATTCTGAGAGAAGTCTCACTTGATAGACAATAAAAATTGTTCTCTCGAGTCCTCCCTGGTGGCGCAGCGGGTTAAAAGCACAGCACTAAGAAGCTAAAGCCACTTCCATTTGGGTTCAATCCTCGCCTGACATGGAGGTGACCGGAGGTGACCGCATGGCGCAGCAGACCTCTTCCTGACCCGCCTGCTGCTCCCCTCAACTGTGTACTTCACAGATCTGCCTGTTCTCCTCACTCTGACTCTGGTGAATCCTCTCCCCATCCCTGTGCCTCTGGCCTGTACCCCAGTTCTATATGCACAAATAAATAAATCTTTAAAAAAAAATTGCTCTCACACAACATTAACTACAAATTTGCTTCTATTAGTGAGTCAGCCCTTAGTGTTTAAAATCATGGTTTTATTTTTGTTTCATTGATCTCTGGGTGTAACAATAGACTAAAATTCACTAATTTGTCCATAGCAGAAAATAAAGTACCTATTAAGTAATATGAATGACTAATTATTTGTGCATTTTATTAACCCTCTCATTAAGTAGAAAACTTTATTTTTTGTCCTGATATAAGACTAGCGTAAAAAATCCTAAAGAATCAATAAGATATGAATATGTAAGTACAAGGAGATTAATTATATCAGAAATTGAAAATTGAAGTACAGAACTGAAACTTGAACTTCCAAAATAAATGGTAGAGTATTAGGTTGGTTAACTATAGGGCTAATGAAAAAATTTTTACAGAAAATAGTTGCTAAAGAAAAATTTCTAAAGATGGATGTTAGAGATTGAATATCAAATACTAGCTGTATAGATATTTTACTAGAAAAATTAGAATTTTTGCAAACAAAAAGCATTATGGACAACTTAATAAAATATATTTGGAATAAAATTACTAAAAGTTAGGTATGTAGATGGAGAATTCCTGCTGTTTTCCAAAAGAAATAATGTAAAGAAGTCCATTTATAGATACACACCACTTTTTTATGTACAAAGGAAAAAGAAGACATTCTACAAGTCTTTTGGGACAAAATGAAATAAATTTAGAAAAGAACCAACTGCCATCATGATTCCAAATTTTTCTCTGTATCATAAAACTTCAGAAGACAATGGAGGCTGAATATTTTAAAAATAAATTCATACATATTAATATCATTAATCAGGGGATAAATTTGGTTAGAAAGCACAATCATTTCTGGCTCAGCTTTAGAGCAATTTTCTGTATTGACTCTATTTTCTAACTCTACTCAAAATTGTTTTATTTGCCTTACCTCCATTACTTGGACCCACTGGTGTGGGGTAGGTAAGAGGAAAATAACATATTACTATAACCAATCTTACACTGTAGCCATTTAAATTTCCTTCAATTTGAGAATTTATTTTTGAAACAAATTAATGAAAGGTCATGTACACAAGTGGAAAACTAGTTTTTTGAGGAAACAAATTTGATAAGGAATTGGAAGTATGTATAACTTCAGCAGGGGAACTTTTGAAAGGAAGAAATCACAAAAAGAGCAGTACCAAAAATGTGCTCAAATCTTTGGTCCACTTCAAACAGTACAAAATTTGGAAGCTAGTTTCCAAGTAACCAAGAACAACCAATAGCTTGAAAACTGAGAGATAAGCAGGGATTTTTGTTTCTGTGTGTGGCAAGGGGACATAGTTTGAGTTCAAGTAGCATATGTTGAAAAGGTTGATAGACATATAAGGGTTATATTGAGATTATCACTATCTATTATTATTCCCCAATTGAGATTGCGAAGGGTTGTGCCACAGGAGTAAATATTACATCAAAATAGTATTGTCAAATCTAGACTAAGCATACTCTAATTAAACATACAACCCAATCTATGGACACTGAAAATGATCTACCAGTAATTTAACTTCTAGAATAAACTTCAGCATATTTAAAGGAGACCAAATAATAATTCTGATTTTAGAAACAGAAAAAAAAGAGCTATAAAATAGCAATTATAAATATGTTGAAGACTCTACAATCAAAGATGGGGGAAACTGTTTAAAGGTGGTCAATATCATAAGTAATTTCAAAACTCTTAAAAATTGTTTGTATAATTAGAAGGTAAATTCAACAGATGGCATTAACAGCATATTGCTTATTTGAGGAACAGTGATCTTGAAGAAAGGCCAGTAAAGCTCATTCAAACATAAAATGGTTTAAAACAATAGCAAAGGACAGGAAAAAGTACAAATGTAGTTACATTGTTATAAGAATTTCACCAGGTACATGGAGTAGTATTATAGACAGCAACTGATTAATGATATATGTTGTAAATCCAAGAACACTCATCAATAAAAAATTAAGGGGCATAACTAAAAAGACAACAAGAGGAAAAAGACAAAGTACAAAATAGATACTTAATAAATCCAAAGACAGAAATAGAAACACACATGAAAAAAATATGAAGAGAAATAATTTCCATACATTATTGGAAGATAAGAGAAAATTATACAATCACTTTGAAAATGAAATTAGCAGCTTCTAATATGAAGATAAACATACATTTATCATAAGACATGCCAATTCATCTATCATAAGACACACACCTAGGTATTACCCAAGAAAAATATAAACATGCCCATGAAAGGACTTGCATAAAAATGTTCACAGCAGATTTAAGTATGATGTACAAAAACTAAAAATGCCCAAAAGCTTGTTAATATAAAACCAGATCGAAAAGTCAATGTATACTAAAATCAGCAGTAAATCAAACTGCGGATGCTTGCAGCAGTGTGAGTGCATATCAATGATATTTTGGTGTTCCAAAGCAGCCACGCAAAAAAGAAGACATGTTGTATTGATTCTATTTATATGAATGTTTGAATCAGTAAACTGTATATGGAAATCAATTATAAGTTGCCCTGGGGAATTGGAGATAGATCTGACAGGGGCTTTGGAGAATTTACAGATGACGGAAATGTCTTACATTTTAATTGGCTGCACGAATATATTCATATGTTAAAACTCTTCAAGCTTTATATATAAAGTGTGCTCATTTTTTATGTACAAATAATAGCCAGTGAAAATCACCAAAGTATACTGTAGCTACTTTCTTACTTGCCTTTTTCTACTTAATAGCATGCCACTTACTTATCTACTATTTATAATTGTTCCATTATGAATCATCCTTACCGTAAGGGTAATATATACTCTTTTATTCTAAGAAATTCTTTTTAGAAAGGACTGTGACAAGCCTTTGTGCACTATTTTTACATTTAGAACAGATCAAAACATTTATAACATTTTAGTTATCAATTTGGGTAATTTTTAGTTAATATTGTTTCAGTGAAATGAAATACTAAGTCATTAGGTATATCAACATATATACATACATACATACATATATGTATGCATTTATGTATGTGCATATATATGTATATATATATATATATACACACACACACACACACATATATGAGTCAAATAAAACCTTAGGGCAAAGGCAAGTAACTCTAGATTTGTTTAGATATAATTAGCTCCAATTTTTAAGGGTTCCTAACATGCTTCCAAAGCATTCAACTCAATGCTCTGAAAGTAACAAAAACCAATTCTGGCTTATTTAAGCAAAAAAAAGGAATGTGTTGAAGAAATATGTATTAACTCACAGGATAACTGTGTAACTGTGTTAGTTCCAGTTCTCAAGACACATACCAGTCCTCAAGACACAGACATCAAGACATGATTTAAAGTACAGAATTTCCTTAGGTAAAACACACTGGGAGAAAAGATGGGGAAGGAGCTAGGTCAGCTTGGAGAGCCATCATCCATGGAGCAAGGAGCTGTCTGGTGAAGGAAAGAGGAGAGAAAGATTGAGTCAATCTAATGAAAGTTGGGCAGACGATATAAATAAGGCTATGTATACGGGTTCACCCAACTGGGCACCTGTCTTAGTATTCTTGCTTATTTCTGTCACTGGAGTGATTAGCCTGTGCAAAACATGGCCACATGCCAACTCAGCAATGGAGTTGCTCAGTCATAACAACTGGGCACTATTAATTAAGCTAACTGTAGTCAGAGATGTGTGAAACATCTTCTCCTGATGGCCTCAACTGCCAAGAAAACTAAAGAACAAGCCTCAGGGCTTTTTAAATAACCAAGAACAATGCTGGAAATTATACTTCAGAGCAGTCCAGTAAGGTTGCAGCTGAGTCACCTTGGATGACTAGATCAGGCAACTTGCATTGTTAATAACTGAAAATACCAGACTCAGGATGCTACTGTTTGTTGTTTCAAGAATTGAATCTCCTGCAATAACTAACAGAGAAGTTTCTGGCAATTTGATTCACTAATACCTGGTTAAAAATCTGGGCTTGAAGAATCTGATTGCTGAAGTCTAGTCACTAGTTTTTGCTCTACCGAGCAATCTGAGAAAGCAAATATCAGATATTTCCCATTTAAAAGTTGGTGGGGGGGAGAGATACTTCTCACCAATATTCAAAAGTAGAAATATTTGAAAAATAGGTGCTGAGCAGCCAAAAGAATGACAGTTTTGTACTACAATACATCACTAGAAGAGAGGAAAATATTTCCAAAATTGTCAACTGGTCATGTGCTATTCACCGTGTTTTATTTTTTTGTGCAAAAGTCCAAGCTAGCTATGTTCATCATTCATTAAGTCAGGTACTTATTGATGCCTACATATTTTTTTAAAAAGAAATTATTGGGAAGAATGGGCATACAGCATATGTCTAAAGAGGATTATAAGGCAGCACATTTGTCAAACATCTGGAATTTTCATTGAAAACCTTTCTGACATGAATACTTTGACTATATCTGTAACCCTAATAATGCCAAAAGAAAATTCCCAGGTGCCAAATATTTCCTTACTTTGCTGATGTGTTTTAAAGACTCTACAGGTTAGTTGTTTTTCACTATAGCTTTAAGGCCTTAATTTTAAAAGCTGCATGTAATTTTGCTCAAGGGCTGTTTCCACAGCCAATTTGATTAAGTGCAACTTAAAATTTTCAGGCAATATATTTGAATGTACTGATTGATCCAACCACAAAGACTGTACTTACAAAACTGAACATAACTATTTTGCCATTGAATCTTAAAGTTACCTCCTCATTTAACTCCCTATACTTTATTCTCTTTTATTTTTACTTTTTGGCTTTATAAAATAATGCTCATGGTGCTAACTTACCAAAAGAGTCTCAATCAGCCTGCAGTATACAAGAATTTTCAAATATAACAATATATACACAATGTCAATTAATAGGTAGAGATTACAAAAAGAATTTTCTTCTAGGGATGCAACAGAAATAGTCCCAGTTTCCTAAGAGGAATAATATACTAATTAACTAATTGAACAAATGTATAATAACTTTTGTAACTACATTTCAGAATTCTAAAATAAAGTATGAGAAACAGTAAGAAATAAATAATTTAACAAAATGAGCTACATTTCTTCCTGAAAACAAGAAAGCAAAGCTTGTAACAACAAGAAAATCAATAAATTTTTACTGACAACAATGTTTTGAATTTCTAGTTTCAAAACTTAGAAAAAGTAAAAATTATATACTATAAGTTAATAAGTCTCATATGCAATAGTGTCTTATTCTTTTTACAACATAACATTTAAGAATGATAGGAATATATCTGGCAAATCTCAATTTAAGTGTTCCTCCTCCCTTAGTTGTGTTGCTAAGAATTGCTTAAAATAGTTTTGAAATCCAAAGTAACTTCAAGCAGATAAAAGTTCTAGTTTAAGTTACAAAATTCATCTTATTCATAATTTCATTTTGAACTCACAGGTTTTAGCTTCATAAATTTTTTTAAAAGATTTATTTATTTCTGCATACAGAACTGGGACAGGAGTGATGAGAGACAGAGTGGGGAACAGAACAGGTAGGTGGACGAAGTACACTGCTGAGGGGAGCAGCAGGCGGGTCAGGGGAGGTCTGCTGCGCCATGTGGGTCACCTCCGGGGCGAGGATTGAACTCATGCTGAAGTGGCTTTAGCTTCTTAGTGCTGTGCTTTAACCTGCTGCCACAGGGAGGGCCCAGCTTCATAAATTTTAAAGTAAGTTGATTCAGAGTGATGTAGCTGTTGTAAAACATGGCCTGAATGCCAACTCAATTAATTTGTAAGAAGCCAATAGTTCCAGGGGGTAACACAAATTGTCCAATCACTAGTTTTGGATATTACATAAAATCACTAGTTTGGTTATTAGATGAGGTTTCATATATCTTGACTACCTTTCCATTATTCCTTTTACTGTAGCATATTGGGTTTTTTTGTTGTTGTTCATAATAATCTCATGGTAATTTTGTGGTTTTCAGGTATTTTGCTTTACATAGGACAGAAGTTAGATAAACACGAAGAAAGAAAAAAGTACAAAAAATGTTTTTTCTCTCAATTGTTTTTATTAAATAATATATACATGGTAGTAAACCAAAAGATACAAATATGTTTAGAATTTACAAGAGGAGTCTTAAAAGTGGCAGTTTTCAGTAAGAATACATTTACGGGCCCTCCCTGGTGGCGCAGCAGGTTAAAACACTGCACTAAGAAGCTAAAGTCACTTCTGCATGAGTTCGATTCCCGCCTGCCCCGGAGGTGACTACATGGCGTGGCAGACTTCTCCTGACCCGCCCGCTGCTCCCCTCAGCAGTGTACTTCTTCGATCTGCCTGTTCTGCTCCCCACTCTGTCTCTGGTGAAGCCTCTCGCCACCCCTGAGCCTCTGGCCTGTATCCCAGTTCTGTATGTACAAATAAATAAATCTTTTAAAAAAAAAATTAAAAAAAAAAAGAATACATTTACGACTTTTAATAAACCATTAGTCTCAAATCAAAGTGTTTGTGGAGTATAAAATCTATTTTATTTCATATTTACAATACAGTAAATATTTAGTTGCCAACTAAATATACACATATGAACTACCTAAAATAAAATACGACAAAATCTTTTTTCCACTAGTGGATTTTCATAATTATGCGATAAATAAATTCTATATAAGTAATTCATGATAGTATGATATGTCTGTAATATCTTAAAATTAAATATAGTTACTGGAAAAATGCATGATGACACATATGCTAAACATTTGTAACCTTTGCAATTGCTTTGTATAGCTTTATATAGTAGATTACAATTATCATATCTCAGTTAGCTCTACATAAAGCCTTATTAATCTTTCTCAGCTAGTACAGGAAATGTTTTTCACTGAAATTATCATTAATCTTCCTTCATAGCCTGCATGTGAATGTAGAATTAATAAATATTAAGTACATTGTATATTAAGTATACCTTGAAAATATATCAACAAAGATTTATTTCAATGTATACAAAATCACCTTCTACTGGCAGAGTAGTTTCCTACATAAGAACTTATGAAGATTCTTTGGCAGCCTATGAAAATCTGAGTTGATGGGAAAATGGGGGTTTTTAAAGCCAAACTTGTCAGAAATTTAATTTGTGGAATACTAAATATGACTATTTTCTATTCCTCTTAGAAAAGTCAAAGGTGATGCAGCCATATGGGTTACAAATACATCAGCAGGCTAAATCTATTCCTGGAGCTCATTCATCATTATAACACCCCATTGACATTGGAAGGTGACAAAGCTTATTGTTCCTGTTTTAAATCTGATTGAAAAGTCCTTGACTGAACTTGGTTTGAGGGTGAGAAAGCGATTGTACTAGGACCTCACCCAGGGTTTTACTTGAATGTAGATCTGTTAACACTACATTAACTGTTTTTTGTTATTAAAACTTGTACTTTGTAGTTTCTATCTCAGGCCAGTTCTCTTTCAAACAATTCTAATAAAAGTTGGTTATATTATGAAAGACAACTATGTCCTAAATAATTATATTTATTCTGAAAAAATTTCCAAAAATTATATAAGAAAATATTGTATAATAAACTATGAAATTAAAACTGAGATTTAATAATTAGTAAGCATTCCAAATCTGCTTCATCAGTCTAATCTATTCATATTTTTTCTTTTCCTTACAAGTTTGAAAGCTAATTACATTCAAGACAATTTCTTATCAAGTATGATTAAATAATAGGTATAATTTTTTTAATTTAAAGTATTTTCCAGTTGAATTCTTATGCTTCATCAAATATTTAGAATTAATAATAATTCTCTAATAACATATAATACTCAGACATTTTTTCCTAATTATTCCACAGTTATGTTTTATAGCTAGTTTATGCACCCAAGCTTTATTCACAGACTATCAAATTACTATGGCTATCTTGTCTTTATGGCTATCTTGCTTTAAAATCTCTTTTAAATACTATAGTTTCTTTTGCTCTAACTCTGTCTCTCTTCTTTGTAAAAATGCTTCAACTTCTTAAAAAGAATGGAACAAGTAATCCTGTAAATGGTCTTGTTTTCTGGTTTCTTTTGACTGGTTGCTTATTCTGCTGTTTGACTTATTTTTCTATAGGCTGTATTTGCTGTAAACTGGCCCCCAAAAATGACAGATTAAATATTTTTTGGCAAACAGTTTTAATTAGTGATGCCAGAAAGTCCTTATTTATAATGGAAAAATAGTAGAATAGACCAAGGTTTTAATTTGTTTTTACAAGGATAATATAATCATTCCTGATTTTATGGCAACTAATGGCCTCAAGTGCTAGGGACTTTGGAAGATTTTCTTATTCATTAGGTGACAATCTGGACCAACCCCTTGGTATTTAAGAACTTTCAAGGGCTGGGTTATGGAATAAACTTTGCAAATATTCTGATGTCAAGAGGTTTCCATCTCAGTTAATAAAATTAAAAGGATCAAAAGGGGTTCTGAGAAATCTACAAAACCAGACTTGGAAAACATGCTGCTCAGTCTGGATGACACATACATTCAATGGAAGTTTCATGACTAATAGACATATTTGGGACAAAAAAGAAAACAACAGAAAACCTACTTAGTTTGGATGCTGTAAACTTATTCTGTTTAGCTACATATATTCACAGCAACAGGAAGGTGTCCTCAGCATCCCTTCTTTTTTCCATTTATGACTCTACCCGCAAAATTATGGTCATCATGACTCTTAGTTGCTAAACCTCTTCATTAAATTGACTTGGAAAAGTGTGCAGACACCATTTTTTCCACTTTTAATTAATTGATTTTGAGTCAAATGCATTACAAGGCAATGATGGGATAATTTTACTCTCTTGAACAGATAATAGAAGAAAATAAGAACATGGAAAGCAGATTATTGAAGTGGTGGGAATTAACATTGTTCTTCTGAACTGTAGGTAATATTCTTACACTTTAGATTCTCAGTATAGAAGTCATACTATAATTTGCTGCCACATTATGTCAGAATTAATGAATATTTGTAAAGTCAAGAACTCATCCTTAAGAAGTGATGGAAAACTTGTGTTTTATTTCTTCCAGACCTCACATGACTACATTTTAATCATGCTCTTCATATGTTCTTTAGATCATCTATCTCTACCACCACATTTTAAACCTAATATTGATGCAGTTTATTTATTGCTATTTCCAATTCTCTCTCAAGGTATTAACAAAATGTTATCTGCCTTAAATATTTTTTCATCAATATCTTTTTAAAAGTAAAGATGGAACTTATACAGAGTTACTAAGAACATAAGCTTAATTAACTTTTTTTGACTTTCAAATTTATATAGATTTGATACACACATTAGCTCTATAGACACCTAGTAACTTAACTACCAATACCAAAAATTCTTGTCATTCATCCAAAACCTACTGCTTCCTTATTTTCATCTTGACTTAGAGTCATGGGTCATCCAATTAAAGGAAAAAAAGTGTTTTTCTTTGCTAGTTACAAAAGGTTCAACCTGCTGAGTAACTACCTTGTGTTAGTCCAGGGGCAAATGAGTATTAAACTACAATTTATCTGTCTATGACAGGTCATGCTAAATTCTTTTTTTTTTTTTTAATTGGCACACAATTCTTAAAAATAGCTATGCAAATATAATTGCTCATTTGTATTTAATTTTTAGCATGAACATAATTCCTTAAGTAGACTAAGTATTAATAAAACTTTTTATTTAATGGCATTAAAATAAATTCTTAGTATGTAATTTATACAGATAAAGTTTACATGTAAAAATGGGTTTCAACTAAGCATGTGAATTCCTGCTTGTCATTCAGTTTTAAAGCACTTTTTTTTAGCACTTATCACTGTAACAGGTTTATGATGAAGATTCTCAAACTTGATTTTTTGTGTGGAAAGTTGCTAAGGAAGGACATTTCCAACCACTTCTTTTAAGACTTTAAGAAGCTCTACGGTGAGTTTAAACATCTGCATGTCAAACAAACACTCCTGTTGCTTCTGGAGCAGATGGTCAGTGGCACACACTGTGAAAAACACAGGTCTACATGTATACATGAATGTTAGATACAAAATATAACAAATAAAAAGAAATGTAAATCAGATAAATGGTCAAAAATTCAGGCTCTATGGAATCTATGTCATATAAGTGTGATAGTACTTCATATGATATTACAGTTGAATAGATTATAACCAATTCTATGTTACCCAGCATGTTATTTAATAAAATAATTTAGAAGTATTTTATCATGGTAAACATATGAATATCTTCAAAACTGAACTATTTAACATCTTTTAAAATGTGATTGTATGAGTCTATAACTCTGAAGAAATTAAAACTCTATTGTACTTAAGCTCATATAGAAACAATATAGATGCCTGCCTATATGCCAGCTGATCTTCTTCAACTAATTACTTTCTTCACACTTGAAATTTCATCAAGACTCCATGTCTTGGTCTAAGAAATATGCTTTTTATTGACTTGATCGAGGGATTTAACTCATGTTTATGCCAAAAATAAATCCATATCATATTATTCTAATCTAAACCTTTCTCATCTCTATGTTCATTCTTTATTTTTGTATCAGTTAGTTATTCCTGGATAACTTCTATAGCTTAAATAATAACAATTTTTAAAAAAACATTTGTTTAGCTCGTAATGATATGGATTGTTCTGTACTGCCTCTGCTATTCCCTAAGGGTATACTCAAGTATCTATGACAGGCGGTTGTTAGGTTGTTAGCTGGAGACTAGATGGTACAGGAAGGCCTCACTTAGAGGCCTGGAGATTGGTATCCTGTCTGTCAGCCAGACTGAATGTGAAACCAGGATTCATGTGGTCCACACTAACTGGAAACATACAAAAAAGAGTATTCTGGGAAAGTAGTTCAACATAGCCAAGTTGACACTTACAAAGTACCACAATGCTGCAAGGCTATGAAACACTAGACAATTATAGTGCACGTGTCACAGCAATCAGAAAATTGGTGCCCTAACTTGAAACAAGCACATATCCCTTCTGCTAGATGCCTAAAATTTTTTAATGTAGTAGGTGTAACTTTTAGCTCAATGTATGTGCTTGTATATGCTCATGTTCTATTATTATTATTGAAAAATTAGACTCTAATGTAATCATAGAAAAATGCCTGTCACATGTTGCCAATTCTGGGTGTCATTGTTTTAAATATTTCCAAATTTGGTAACACATAATATATAAAATAAATCTAAATCTTTGATGGTCTTTGGGATCAAATGTTTTAAGCAAGAAAAACTACAATCATATAAAAGCTACTCGCAGAATCTTAAAATTTATTTTGGAAATATTCAGTCTATGTCAGTAAATGAATGGATGCAAAAATATGGCCAGAACTAGAACTGACAAAGAATTATGGGAGACCCAAATAGAAAAATGTGAAACATGCTACTTATTTCCTGGATATGTTTTAAGAATTAACATAATTTTTTTATCTTAAAATAAGATGCTAAGAGATCATATGTGTATTGTGTTCCTGTGCAATCCAAATTTGAGCTCTTTACATATTTTTTCTCTTCTTTTTACTTTAACATACCCTACATTGAAGGCCTTATAAAGTTACATTTTGTATAGTGCATGATCCATATTAATAATGGTAATTCAGGAGCAAATTATTCCTTCTCTGCAAGGTTTTAGAAAAAATGTGGAATTATAATAAACAATGGGTAGAAGTTATAATATGTTCTAAAGATTTCTGAATAGTCCACAGGGAGAATTAAATTTGAAACATATCAGCAAATTAACCCCTCAAATATTACAACATGCCTTGTAAGAAAAGATGCTTCAGACTGGAAATCTGGCATCTCTACTTATGTATGACTTTTAGACATTCTTCAAATGTCATCATGGGATATATTAATTGGATGATAAACAAAAATCATCTCTAAAACTCATAGGCCTGGAGTATAATAAGAAACTAGTCCAAGCCTCAATAAATTGTTCCATTTAACACATTCTGAAGATACAAGTTTTAGCAAACTATAATAGCAAGAACTTCGAAGTGAGACATCAAAACTATTACTTTCCTGATTAAAATATAAATTAACTTACAAATTTTGTTCCTTAACCTGTTATTCATAAAAATACATATTGAGAATAGTTTTTAATCTTATAAATCAATCAAGAATACCATGATGATAGAGTATAATTTTCCAAAACAAAAGTTTTAGACATTTCTATGCCAGTACAAGAAAAAATAAAATCAAGAGTTATTTGTATAGTTTTATTTGAGTCTAGAGCTCAAGGGCATGTGATTTAATGACACCTCAGCGTAGATGCTTGGCACCACTATTTGCAAGTGGCCTTATTTTAACAGCATTTATTGTGCAATCATAAGCTAGAATGAACATCATTCCATACATTCTGGGATATTTCTGGTGAAACTAAATCTAGAAAGCACGTAAAGGAGCAGAATGAACATATTCAAAATATACAGAACAAAGATACTGAACATGTAGCATATTCTGGAACCATTTGCTAAGAATTTCTTGAAAATTTGCATTAAAAGTATCCAGAGAGGTCAGTAAAGTTTTGTAAATTCCTATTGAATTTTGAATGAAGAAAGGCTTTTTGGATGAGCCAGTGATAGATGATAGATAGGTGGTATACAGATGATAGCCATCTAGTTAGCTATCTAGATAGATCGATATAAAATTAAGGTTGAAAATAAAATTATTTATCTTTGTTAAAACTCAAAATGTTGAATTGAGATAATGCTAATTTTTAATAATTATTGACAGTATTACTTTAAGAAATAAATATCTGGTGAGGTTTATTATCCTCCATTTTCAAATGTCAGCATGAGGCTTCAAGAAATTGAGAACTTGCTAAGAATATACAAGCAATAAGTGGCAGGAACAATTTAAATATGAAAGAAAATTATATTTTTACTTATAAAGAAGGAACTGAGAAAAGTTTTTAAATGAATTCTGAGTATGGACAACTCTAATAGTCAAAACCTCAAGGGGACCCAGTCCTGAGGAAGTTGCACACTTTCACCTCAAGAGCTCTATTGAGTCCTCAAAGTTACTAGTAGAAAAAAGTTCCCATTATTTCTGGAAGGTGGAAGGAAAAAGGAACTATTTGAAATAAATTAAAGTATTCTGTTCTTCATAACAAAGTCTGCTTTCAGGAACAACTGTTTTATCAGAACACAACCTGCTGGGAATTTATCAGAACTAGCCTACCAAGGAGAAGGAAAATTATGAACTTCAATCCACAACATGCCACATCTCTAAATGTCTATTTACTGTAGTTCCTTTAAACCAATACATGATATTTACCTCCTTACAAAAATTACAAGGCATAATATAAGTCAAAAAAGAAAAGTTGATGAAACTGAACAAGCATCAAAATCACAGTCAAATATTGTAGGAAATGAGGAAACTTGCATACTGAAGACTTAAAAAAAATAACAACTGTGATTAATGCACAAAGGAATTCAACAGAAAAAGTAGACATTATCCATCCAGCAGATATGGAGAACATAAACAGAAAGATGGGGGGAAAAAAATAGAGCTAGAAAACACACCATAATAGAAATTAAAAAGAAAAAAAACTTTGATGAGTTTATTAGTAAATAGCCAAGGAGAGGATCAAAACTGATGATATCTCAGTTAGAAAGCTTACAAAAATAAAAAAGCAAACAAAATAAAAACACTGAATCCATAATAAAATACTAAGGAGTGAAAGAAACAGAAATAATATGATCATATTGGTGAATACAGAAAAATATTTGACAAACTCTGTAATATATGATATAGGCGCTCAGCAAATAAGAAATACAGGGAAACTTCCTCAACTCAGTGAAAGCTATCTACAAAAAATCTACAGAAAACATCATACTTAATAGTATGAAACAAAAGCTTTTTTCTAAGATGTGGGACAAGCTAAGAATTTCCCTCTCACTACTGTTTTTAAAAATTATACTGAAGTCTTAGATAACAAGAAAATGTAGTAAAAGTTATATGGGTTGGGAAGGAAAATCTTTGTTCACAAATGACATGATCATTTAGGGAGATAATCTGAAAGGACTGACCAAAAAGCTCTTCTGGAACTAATAAGTATAGCAATATTGTTGGATATAATGTTAGTATACACATGTCAAAAATTTCTTAAATATCAACAAATTACAAATAGATTTAAAAATAAAAGACATACTATATGGACATGAACTTTCTCCCAAAAATAAAGTACTTTAATATAAATTCAACAAAAACCACATAATAGTTGTATGAGTAAACTACAAAACTCTGAAAATGATATAATTAAATAAATGGAGAGATACCACATTTTTGTGGATAGGAACAATCAGTATTATCAAAAAGTCGGTTCTTACCAACTTGATCTATAGAAGCAACACAAGCCTAATCAAAAGTCCAAATTGTGAAATTTGGCAAAATATTAATTATCCACATAAATTCTCCCAGGGAAATGGAGAAGTCTAATACCATGGGGCCCTCGTTGGTGGCACAACACGTTAAAGTTCAGAGATGCAGCCACTGCAGCCTCTGCAATGAGTTCAATTCCCAACTGGAGAGGTGACCACATGACACAACAGACCTCTCCTGACCTGCCTGCTGTTCCCCTCAGCAATGCATTTTGCTCAATCCACCTGTTCTGCTCCTGCTCTGTCTCTGGTGAATCCTCTCATCCCCTGTACCTTTTTTTTTTTTTTTGGCCTGTACCCCAGTACTTATATGCATAAATAAATAAATCTGTAAAATAAAAAGGGAAAGACTATATATTTCAGTGGTCAGTAGTGGGAAAGGCTATATATTTCAGTGGTCATTAGCCTGATCAAAAAGATTTCTTCTTTATTTTCAGATCCAGGAGGATGTGATTGATTTTGCAAGGGGAATCTCTATAATAGTGTTTTATTTTCAGATGCTAGTTTAATTTTTTTCTAGGTATAATTTTTAATATTGCTGGAAAAGCTTGCTTTTTGAGAAAATACTTAAGTGAAATCTATGTTGTCAATCTGTTTATAAATTGTTGAATTGTGCTATATGTATATATATATATACTTAAATATATATATAATGTACACATTTAAAATGTCACAGTTTTTTTTTAATTAAAAATACACTGCTGAGGGGAGCAGCAGGTGAGACAGAAGAGTTCTGCTGAGCCATGTGGGTCAGCTCCTTGGCTGGGATTGAACTCAGGCTGCAGAGGCTGGCGATAGCTTGATAGTCCTGAGACTTAATCCATGCACCACCAAGGAGGCCCAAGTGTTTAGTGTTTATTAAATAAGTCATATAGATAGTTCTTCTTTCCCCAGTTGTATGTCAATATGATTAAGCTCATGGCTTTAAATCTGCTAATTGTTATTAACAATAAGGAAGTTGGAGAAGGCTGGGGAATCTGTTTAGGGAATCCTAACCTATACAATGCACAACTGCAGGATATGGTCCCCAAACGGATATATGATGTGAAACAACAGAATTTATTTACACAAGGAGAGAGTCTGAAAGAGCGAAAATTCACAGATTGGCATGTGGCCAGAAATCATGTGCCCTATCCCAGAGAGCATCCACTGAGCAGAGCCTGAGATTCAGAACTGGCCAGCCAGTAGCTTCTCCACAGACACACCTCTTCAGCAGTAGGTTAAATGCTAAAAGCCTTGATAGGTTTATTGTTATGCCACTCACTAGCCTGGAGGTTATTCCTCACTATTCTTCTTAAATTAATAGTCACCATTCATTATATGTTGACCACTTAAGATGAAATTTCTCATTAAAATAAATAACAGTCCTGTGATGGAGTTATTATGATCCCAGTTAACAGATGAGAAAATAAATTTGGAGGACTTAAGGAGTTTGGTCCTAAGACGTAGAGAACTTAAACTTTAAAACCTGTGAATAAGAAACATACACAACACAAAGTTAAGAACCAAAATGGAGTTACTTATTCAAATGACATCAATAGATGTGAATCAACACACTGTGGTCATCACTGTTGAGTAAAACGGTGATAAAGAAACACCAAGTTTCTCAGAATTAAGCAGTGGAATAGAATCAGAATCCAGATGTCCAGTTCCTGTTCTATCGTCAACATGAATGACCTCAAACAAGGTCAGCATCCTCACTAGCCCTCCTTCATCTCAGCAGTAAGAGGTGCAGTAGAACAAAGCTGTCATCTAGTAATGAAACACTATCACAGAGAGAAGACTATGAAAATCGTTTTGTGTGTATGTATTTCATACAGACAGAAATGAATGATAACCAATGCATTGAGCACAAATTCAAGTTATACTATAACTGAGGAAAGGACAGATTGCTTAAGGGAACACAAATGAAATATTGTTTTGGAAAAAGAAGGGTCAGAACAATGGATACTGAAAGTGGAAACTTCGAGGATGGTAGTTTTAGAAGGTGTAATCTCTAAGAGGCCCTAAAGTATTCCCCATTTGTCCTTTAGTTTGTTAAAACTAAAATGTGAAGATAGTAGTGGATAAGCAGAGAATCTGGGAAATTTGAAAAACCATTGGTGGTGGGGGGGGAGGGAGGGACCTCAACAACATTTAATTTTAAAAATGAAAGAGTTATGAGAGGGTTTTCTTTTCTAGATCTATTTTAAATTTCTTCAATATCATATTCTTCACAAGGTTTAGGTGGTCACAAAAAGTTCACTTTGGTGGATACATGAATAATCAAGGCGGTAATTCAAAAGGAACAAAGAAAATAAACAGTCCCTACTAAAATATACACTTTTCTCCTGCTTAAGATAATGATACTTCATCTATTTAATTGTGTAATAGGAACATCCTTTTGAACAGAGCAGGACATTTCTGACTTAGGTATAAATTTGACTTGTGTTTTAGTGTAACCAAAAAGAAAAAAAAAATGAGGGGTGAGAGAAAGGAAATAGAGAACCAATTATATGCTGATTTGCTAATGTTGTTTTTCAGATTAAATGCCACTTCAAATTACAAAATCCATGGTACTTGAAGCTGTCAGTTTTCTAAGCACTTTCTTGAGAAGTCTTGTCTTAGCAAAGAGAATGTTGAAATACTGGGTCCCTCAGGGGGCCAACCAAACTTTGACAGAGGTTTAACAGTCCTTGAAATTATATCCCCAAACCTTAGAGAGCCTGCTGATTCAGTGGGAAAGGACATAGGCTGAGCAAGTTATAAATAAACTCTTTTATCAGGGGCGATGGTGTCATGGTGACTTCAAAGACTAAATCAGGGATACGAAGTTCTCTGATGTTCTGAAGACAGTAAGAACTTTATTATATTGGTCAAGCCATTCTTGGACCTAAGCTGAAATTTGATAACAAGAATGCCTTTTCCCTCTATTTGTACAATTTTAAGTGAATTTCTAGTTAATCAAGTTTATTAATATGTATCATAAGAGAAACAAAATAGCGTTTATTTTATAATATTTTATTGCCATTTTTGTCTCACAGAAGTCAAGATTTTCTAGTATAAAACAGAATCACACCTGCTGTTTTCTAAGCAAAAATCTATTCTTGAAAAAGTCTAGAATATATTGGCTCTTGACTACTCTGAGTAACCTGGGGATGGTTCCTTGCACCACAATAACCAAAAAGGAAATAAGACATAGAAGGGAATCTTGCTGGTTAGATTTAGTGGATTTAATTCTTGAGCACATCACCTTAGTCCATAAAAGAATAATAAAGTTAAATATAATGTAATAATAGCCAAATTAATATGTTATTTCTATGGCAAATATGTTTAGTTATAGTTATACCTGGTCAATATAGAAAGTTTTTTTAAATATTGGGTGAACAAAATATGTAGAGAACTTCTTAGAACATTGCAAAGTATAATTTAAAACTTACTTTAACTTGGAACCTAACTTTCCCAAAATAAGTTGAGGGAAGTAAGTTGTTAAACACACTGTAAAAAATATGTCAAACTATGCTGAAAATGTTAGCACATAAAGAGATTCATCAGATATAAGCTGTGTATCAACTTACAACCTTTATAGAAGTGATACAAACTACTATCTAAGACAAAAGACTTGAGGCATTTACAACTACTAACATGTACTCGATAAAAATTAAGAATACAATTAATAATGACATGTGATTGTAACAGTTACAGCTAATGATAGACTCTGCTTATGCCCCTATGCAATTAGAGTTATGTGAATTTGATACTTAAGTGTATTCATTTAAGTTTGTTGTAAAGAGGACTGTAAGAATGATATTACAAAAGAACTCAGAAATGAACAATATTTTCATTGGCAAAGAAAAGGAAATAAGTTGAAGATTTGCTAATATCTGCAGGAACTGTAAAAGAGACTTTACTCTTTGACAGAATTTCTAGTACAGAGATATTAGGATCATTGATATAAAAAGAGAAAAATTAAATATAATCAGAGATGTGCCTGCATCTTATATCAGAGAAGCAGTCCCTGATTTAGGTTTTCAGAGCTGTTAAATGTTGGGGACATACTCATGAATGCTACAGGTGGACATTTTGGGGGAATCACTCTTTCTGCTAAAACATACAAAAACCATGTCACAGCACTTCACAGAAAAGCAGAATGGACAAGATATCAACACACAGAAAGCATGTCATTTTTAAAATATATAGATTTTAAGGTAGTATCTGTTGTTGTTTAAGCAGAATGAGACAGCTGAAAGTCATTGTATTTTCTTGATATAATTATTTTCTTGATATAATTATTTTTTAGCTTTGCTATTAAGTTTATGTTCTTTCTCTTTCAGCCATCAGATGGGCAGATTGGAGTTTCTAAGGAGGATTCCCATAAATAAATAAATTAAATGATGACAATGTGGGCCCTCCCTGGTGGCGCAGCGGGTTAAAGCACAGCACTGAGAAGCTTAAGCCACTTCCGCATGAGTTCGATCCCCTCCTGCCTGCCCCGGAGGAGATCCACATGGTGTGGCAGACCTCTCCTGACCTGCCCGCTGCTCCCCTCAGCAGTGTACTTCGTAGATCTGCCTGTTCTGCTCCCCACTCTGTTTCTGGTGAATCCTCTCACCCTCCGCATCTCTGGCCTGTACCCCAGTTCTGTATGAATGAATAAATAAATCTTTAAAAAAAAATGATGACAATGTGATGTAATATGAAGGAAAATAAGCAAAGAACAGAGATGTTTACAAATAATAGAGATTAATCAATAAATATATTCCTAAGAAAGTGGTATTTGTGCTGAAACCTGCACACAAAGGAGATGAGTGGGGAAGAGGAGCCACACAAGAAAAGGGCAATAGAGAGGAAGAAAACCTCACAGTAAGATGCATTTGCAAAGATGCTTGGCAGAAAGTCGAAACAGCTGTTTGATGGGAGTGACAGTGAACGTAGAAAGAGAAGCATGAGCTGTGTAAGAGCAGGATCTCATCCACATTCTTATTACACATGGTGAGGAGTTAGATTATAATCAAGGGGTCTCCCTAGTGGTCTACAAGTTAAATCTCATCTCTATGACCTAAGTTAAATCCCCAGCCAGGGAGCTGACCCACATGACTTAGCAGACTTCCCTCTCCTGTCTTGCCTGCTGCTCCCCTCAGCAGTGTATTTCAGTAAATCTGGCTGTTCTGTTCCCCGCCCTGTCTCTGGTGAATCCTCTCACCCCCACACCTCTGGCCTGGACTCAATTCTTGTACACAATAAATAAATCAATCTTTATATATATAAATACACGTACACACATATGTGTATATATACACATATATACATACATACATACATATAAATACCAAAAAAATGTCTTGGAGCATTGTATGTATAAGAATGACATGATATAATTTATATTTTAAGAGCCCTTATGCTCTACTAAGAAGTTAATAGAGAGGAAAAGAGGGGACACAACAACACAAACACATGGACTGGGAATCATCTATGAGAGAAAAAGAGGTTTTTCTTTTCTTTAAGATTTTTGTTTCTTTTTGTGTAGAAGAACTAGAGTGTAGACCAGAGCTGTGGGGGTGAGAGGAGAGGATTCATCAGAGACAGAGTGGGGAGCAGAATACCTCTATCTACTGAAATACACTGCAGAGGGGAGCAGTGGGTGAGACAGGAGAGGTCTCCTGTGCCATATGTGGGTCATGGGATCAAACTCAGGCCATAGCAGTGATGACGCTGGGTCTTAACCCTAGGCCACCAGGAAGGCTAAGAAAAAGTTTTATATTACCACGTAGTTTAAGACTTTGTCTCTTCTCCCTTAGTGGCCTCACCGGACTCAATGACTCTTATTTTTCACCCATTTGAATATATGAAAGATAATGTACTCTTTCTGAGGATGTTTAATTTTCTTTTGCTTAAAATTAGTCACGTAGGCCTCAGAGCATCTCAATAATATAGTTACAACCTAATGTGCTCACACGCTGTCTATTGTATTTTCTAAACTTGCTCGGTTTCTGGCAACCGAGAGTCCTTGCCTTAGATTGCATCTACATTTGATGAATTGTTATTAGTACCTAGAATTCCGTTCTTCACAGCTAACACCATCTTCATAACCCAGAAGAGGTTTCCTTAGAGGTTTCTTCCAAATCAAAAGTAGTTTCTTCCCTCTTTTAATGTTTATTTCACGTTTTTTTTTTAATGTCACTCGTGCATGTGACACTCCTGCACTGACTTCTTCATCTAATTAGTATTTTTGCTTACTGCTTGGAGCTGTGGAAAAGTACACATGCCCAGGCCCTCCTGTGGTGCAGCAGTTAAAGCTAAGCACTAAGAAGCCAGAGCCACTTCAGCATGAGTTTGATCCCCCACCAGAGAGTGGCCCATATGGCACAGCAGACAAACAAATAAATAAATAAATCTTTTTAAAAAAAAAAAAAAAGTACACATGTCCTGGGTCAAAAGGACCTTGGTCTGTGTTCTGGTTCTGCAATTCATGAACCATGTGACCTTTAATAAGTCATTCAACAGATTAGTTTTCTCATCTATAAATAAATATGTAATGGTCTATTAAAGACTATCTTTGAGGCTCTCCCTGGTGGCGCAGCGGGTTAAAGCACTGCACTAAGAATCTAAAGCCGCTTCCGCATGAATTCGATTCCGGCCTGCCTCGGAGGCGACCACATGGCAAGGCAGACCTCTCCTGACCCATACGCTGCTCCCCTCAGCAGTGTACTTCGCTGATCTGCTTGTTCTGCTTCCCGCTCTCTCTCTGGTGAATCTTCTCACCCTCCGCATCTCTGGCCTGTACCCCAGTTCTGTACGAATAAATAAATAAATCTTTTTTTTTTAAAAAAGGGTCTAAAAACCTATCTTTGAACTTTTGCTAACTAAAATTGTGAATATTTTAAATACTATGTAAAACAACAAATGGTAAGTAATTGACATTACTTATTCTTTACAGACCTTATATCGTGTATTTAACTGCTTGCACCTAGGAAGTACCAAATAGCTGTTCAACTTACTATTCTTACCTACTGTTTCAAATTATTTTGAACACATATTGTATACAAATTTATAACAATCTTATAACCTAATAACACAAACATAAGACTATAAAAATATTATATTACAAATAATATTTTTATCATATAACCTATTAACCCAGAATATAACTTGTCAGCTGGTGATTAGAACAGAAGGTCACTCTTACAAATGGGTATTGAAGTGGTTATCAGTAGGTTAATACAGTTAAGCATCACTGGCCAATTCTTTTATGTTTGGGAAGAGATAGGAAGCTGGATTGTTGCCCTGAGTCCTTTCATATGATCTAGCCCTACAGCTTGTACTTAAGATAAGTAACCTGAGACAGAAAAGACAAATCCTTGCTAAATGAACACAGTTTAAACGTTAGTTATTCTGTGTCTCAACTGAATTTTCATTTAGTTACACAGTGAAAGGAAATGAAAAGCAAGGATGAGAAATTTCTCATTTTAAATAATTGAAAATTTTAGAGAGAAAAATGTGAAGCTCTGATTTAACTTACTTTTAGTCTGATATTTGAAAATTTTTATTATTTATAATTATTACAACCACAATGATAGCTTCATAAATCCATATATATTTATGTAAAATAGAGGCCAGAATCAAGGAAAAAATAAAAATGTGTTACTAGAGTTAAGAACATTATGGCCTATGAAATTAATTTCTTTCTGAATAAATTTCTACTTCCACTGCTCCACCTTCTAAAATAAGAGAGTAACTGTGCTTATGCCACTGCAGCATTGGTGTCCATGATTTATGTTCTTAAAATCACTGAAACTTCAATATAATTAAGGCTCAAATAGCTAGTAAGTGTATCATGTATTACAGTCTACTGATTGGGCTATGGTACAATTTCTGGCAAAATCAATAAGATCACATGGAAATATTATAGAAGAACCCTTTGAGGAAAACATGATTTATTTCCATCAAAATTTTACTTTGTAATTATATACAAAATCAAGGTGCTTACTTATCTGTGTTTAAAGGTATCACTTTTCATATAGATGTGTTCTGAGTGAGCTCTGAAATTTTTCACCTCAGTGGAAATCTCTATATTTCATCTAGGGTAGGGGATGTATCAGTCTTTTCTTTTTCAACTCAGCTGCTAAAGGCTTCATAATATCATCAACATTCCCAGCTGTGGCTTTCTGAACAATACTTCCTTTTGTGGCAGTTGTCAACTCTGTTTAATGTAACCAAAGGGGAAAAAAAAGAAAGAAACCTAGAGATATAAGTCTTCACTTAAATGCAGCTCTCTGAAGGCCCTGACAGACTACAGAGAAATTATCTCTGTACTAATTTTCAACTGAAATAGAATGTATGCATTTTAGTAAAAATATTAATAACATGAACTTTGGTTAAATAAAGTGCTCACAACATCAATTTAAAACACAATCAAACCTGCACAATTTTTAACTATCATTAAAAAATCTCTTTTCAATATACTATATACACCCCTAAGTTAGTTTAGGGTACATTCTCTATATATGAGGCAGTTTACATTTCTACTTAACTTCATACAACAAATGCTACTTCACATTCATCTTTCTACAAACAAGGAATTAAACTTAAAAGGTCCTAAAACCTACATGCAAAGTATAGTGTTGGAAACCAAATATTGAACCATTTTTCTAATTCTACATAGAAAATGAAAAGATCCTCCAAAACCTTTATCTTGATATTTCCAGATACGTAAAAAGATTATTATTTTGGCAATATTAACCTTCAAGTTGTTCTATAAGTCTTAGCCAAGGTTAACTTGTTATTCACATCCGTGTTCAAAACTGTATAACAGGAAAATATTTTCAGCTATCCTAAATAGACTCCAATATCATAGAATTAAGAATAATTTTTTTTTTACTTTCACATTCATATAGATTAAAACATAACTTTCAAATTATGCCCTTTGTAAAGTTTCTGTGTTATAATGAACACTAAATCATATATCTAACTGACTTCAAATTCCATAGAATATATGTTAACTAGTAATTGGATACATTTAAGGGAAAACAAAATAAACTTTGGTATCTAGTTTTTCATTTAAAAAAATTATTTTATATTTTGGATAACCATGTTTTATCTGATGGTTTTCTCCCACAGTATTACTTGATTTCTCATTCTCTTCACAAGGTATTTCACAGGGAAAAGTTTATTTTTATGAAGTTTGACTTGTTAATAATTATATGGATATTGCCTTTGATGTTTTACCCAAACATTTATTGCCATACTAAGATCTTCTATAGACATAAATATAGAAATGGAGATTTAGAAATTAAATAGAATATTATTCAGATCCAAAATGAAGGAAATCTGACACTTTACATTGTAGATGAATCTTAAGAATACTATGCTAAGTGAAATGCTTCAGTAAGGAAAAGGTAAATAATTTATGTAAGATACCTAGACTAGTTGAGTTCATAGAAACTGAGAGTATAAAAGTAGCAGTCAGAGGCTGGGGGTAAGAGGTAATAGGTTAATAGGTATGACTTTAATTTTTGAAAAGAGTACTTGAGACAGGTGATGATGATGATGGTTGCAAAACAATGTGAATGCACTTAACACTCCTAAACAATACACTTAGATGTGATTTCGATGGTGCATTACATACGATATGAATTTTACTACAATTAAAAAACATATTTAAAATAATTCCAAATTCGGCCCTCCCTGGTGGCGCAGCGGGTTAAAGCACAGCACTGAGAATCTAAAGCCGCTTCCGCATATAAATTCGATTCCCGCCTGCCCGGGAGGTGACCACATGGTGTGGCAGACCTCTCCTGACCCGCCCACTGCTCCCCTCAGCAGTGTACTTCTCATCGATCTGTCTGTTCTGCTCCCCGTTCTGCCTCTGGTGAATCCTCTCACCCTCCACATCTCTGGTCTGTACCCCAGTTCTGTACAAATAAATAAATCTTTAAAAAAAATAATTCCAAATTCAGGACTGACCCAGTATATTCATTCCCAACTATCGACACATTGACAACATATATCACTGTGAATTAGTGGTAGTATAAAGTAATTGGTAGATGATTCTACATCTTAAGGTTCCTAATAATATGAATATTTGTTAAGTGCTTTCTATGTGCAGCACGTAAATGCATCATCTTCTTTAGTTCTCATTCTGGAAAGAAAATGACTAATATTATTATTGCAATTTGTAGGTAGGGAAACTACACTTCAGAGAGTTGAGGTGCTTGCCCATATTCAGAGTTGTCAATGTTTGGAAATGAATGTGTAACCAAGTGTTGAACTCCCAAACCACAAGCAATTTAGGATTTACGTGGGTAACATTTTGGTGAGCATAGTGAGATATATGCAATTCATTGAACAAAATATTTATGCCACACTTTCATGAAAGGCTTTGCAATAAACTTGTTCACTATTATGTATGTCCTGGGTAAGTGGGTGTTTGGCAATTTGGCAACTGGAGGCACTGCTGATCAGTTCTTGGATTAGTAATCTGGTAATTTGAGTAACGGATATTCTTGCCTCAGTTGCTAGGCAACCAAGTATTGGGCATTATTGAGTCTTAAATTTTTTATTAGTAATAGGGGATAAGTCTCTTTTCATTCACAGTGACAGTGTAGTTTACTGCAAATTGCACAGGTATCAAAATCTAAAGATTTTAACTGTGTTCCTTATAGTATGTGACTTTTGAATTATCACTTCTTTAAGTCCAGTTTTCATACCATAAAATGAGAGCTGTGTGTTCTTCAAAGTATATGTTTCTAAATCTATTGCAATGAGGTAATATAAGAATTGACAAAATTAGCTACCTGTTTTCCTTAAATATTGTAGACTGGTCTCAACTAGTATTCAACCTACTTTAAAGCTCACATCTAGGTCTAAGTTTTTAAGTTATAAGTGTGCATAGCTGAAAAAAATACTGTTTCCAAACTGAAAATAACTAGGTAGATTTTGTAAAAGACATTTTATCATATTGATTTTTCATAGGATATTTTCCTAAAATGTATTTCCCAGTAAAGGGAAAAGTCCATTAATGTTGTGCTTACTTTCTTTCTTGTCTTTTTGCACATTACAGTGACCCTCCTCACTCCTTCCTTCCATCATCACCTTGACAGTCTCCAAGCATTCTACATACTTTCCATTTCATCATCATTCTTATTTTGTACATTTCTTCAAGAAGCAAAAACAAGTATTTCCTTTCAAACACAAATAATTTAAGAAATCCCATTACATGTATAAGTACAGCTTACTCAATTTCTCTCCTTAACATCTAGAAGTTACATTTCATTTGTTGAATTTGTAAACTTCTGTTTCAACCTATTTCAGGATGTGTCTATACAGTGTGTCATTTATCTGCTTTCAGTGAACATGATATTCTCAAGTCAGTGAAGAAACCATTAACTCTCAGGTCTATTCAAGTCTTTACATGGCAAAAATACACTTCTCAGAAAGCTAGTCAAAATATGATGCCTAGAATGAAGATGTAAGCTGGACACAATTGTTAGAATTTTCAAATGCTAAATTCAGTTCAATGTGTTTTAATATGTCTCTTGACTATTTCCAAATTTTTACTAAATGCTTTATGGCTTGTCCAGGACAATTTTTAATGAGTATAATCATAGGTTAACTTTTTGATAAAAACTATCTTCTATTTAAATCAAACACTGATGTTTTTATTTAGCATATGTTTATATGTATTCAAAAATACATTTTGAGGGCAAAGTTAAACTGCAGTAATTAAACTCTGCAAATTCAGAAGACACTCCTACCCAATCAAAATTATTAATAATTTGTGGAGTGACCTAGTGTGTCAACATATTATTTGACCCTTAATCCACTACATGTAAAGGAGGCCCTGCCATTCATTTCATTCATGTGGTGTTCCCTCATACAAAAGAATGAGTTTGATAGAAATTCTTTTTGTTCACAGTAAGAATTTTGGCTTTAGCTACACCACCAAATCTCTTTTCTGGGCTACCTCTATCAAATTCTCTTCGATTTTAGGCAATACATAAAAGTCGTTAACTTAGAGAATTCACTAAATGGAACAAAACAACAATGATTCTTTGAAAGCATTTTGATAAAATTATAGATTATAGCTTATGTTATTATGTGGCAATACTGGAAAAAAGAACATTTGCGTGTTTATATTAAACACTGGATTAAGTATCAATTACACAGAAAAAAGACAATTCATGCAGCTTAGGAATTTGGCATTAGGATCTTTCAGGAGTACTGGACTATTAGAGTTTCTTTCATTTCAGCATAGGTTTTCATTTTTAAGACCCTGTAATAAGCTATGAATAGAATAATCCTCAGGTATATCAATAAAAAAAAAATCTTAGTAAGAAGTGAAGAGATCTGTCTTATAAAGGCCTGCACAGTGTCCCCAATTAGGCAAATTCTCTCATTACAATTATATTCTTTAAAATGTATTACACAATCACTTAGATAATTTTTTTTTTATCAAAACAGGCCTCTTGATTGATTTATCTGAAAGAGTGGCTCTTATCTTCTTTTGGAAACATAGTACTTCATATTTTAAATTTTCCCAAGGACTTTGTCAGTTATTTGTCACTAAATCATCTGTAAAGGACACCACAAAAAAAATTAAAGATAGGAGTTCTAGGCAGATTAACCATTTTAATTAGTCGTTCACTTTTCCTTTCAATAGCAACATAGTTGGGGGATTTACTTCCAAATATTTTATTGTGCTATCCTCAATGTCAGACTATTTACTCCCTATTAAAGAAAATCAGCACTTAACATATCAAAGTGCAGAAATATTTTTTATAAGGCGACTTATCTTACTATTTGTCTGGTCTAAAATATGTTGTGAACTAATATCAAATACTTGATTACAAAATGGAGAAGTAACTGCTTCTCCACCTTCACATATTTTCACACATTTTAAGGGTTTCCTTGAGATTAATAAAGTTTCCCTTGCTTAATTCTACCGAGTTTCTTTTTCTTACACCCATTTTAGCAATGACCTCATAGCTATCAACAGATTCATATTAGAATTCTTTCAACTGATACTCAGTTTCATATAAAATCTACAAAATCATGTTCTTCCCATTATTATTAAAGACAATTGATTTCTTACAAACTCCAAGGTATATTCATTACAGAACCATGTAGAATGTATTCTTGTCATATAAATAACTTGAGAACTAAATATATAATTCTTTGCATAGGTAAAGATGGCCTGGTTAAGAGAAATTGTTTCCTGAGAACACACTGGACTTCTATTATAAGTTCTTTGATGATCATCAGCCCATAGCCTGGTTGGGTTGCATTCCACTGCTGATGTACTTAAGTTTTCTATTTAATTCAAATGTCACTATTAGGGATGTTGGTTTTTCAATGTTTGAGTCTTGGAGACCCAACAAATCCACAGCCAATGAAAACTCATTCTTTTAGTTTTGTGCCCAAAATATATCATCATGTAACTTTAAAAGATCATACTTTTATTGCAATATCAGATGGGCGAAGTTTGTTACCTCCCAGCAGATTAACCTCTAAGTCTACCAATTCATTAAACATGTACATCAGTCACCAGATTGCAGCATAATTTATTGCAATTAAGCACTTCTGTGTTGGAGAACTAAAATGAGATTGTCCATTATCAGTGCTGTTAATGGTTTTCTGAACAGTTGCCAGTTCATTCACCCCACCCACCCTTCAATAATAAAATAATTTTGACAAAGGGCCCATGTTTCAACATTTTTAATAAAAACAAAATAGAAAAACCATCAGTAACCGAGCAGTAAAGTTTCCTCTCTCTTTCTTCTTTGCCAAAACCAACAAAAAGGAAAATGTCAGTCTGGCTTCTTGCCAAAAAAAGAGGAAATTGAATGGTCTCAGTTCTTATTCTTTGACTAGTAGCATTGTATACATAGAACGCTTGGCTCTTGGGCTCATTTTGACAGAATTGAAACACAGATAAGAAGCTTTGAGGACTCCATTCTGCAATTTATAGACCTTGATTCTGTTTAAGATCTTTCAATACCACATAACAAATCAATGTGATTTAGAAAATAATGTTGTTTCTGCCATTGACATAAGCCATATGTGAACTGCTAAGCTACTATGTGAGCCACAGCTATAAATTGTGGTCACTTGCAGGAGACTCTTTATTATTTGGGAGCTCAAAATAATTCGGACCATTATTATCATCTTGAATGATGTCTCACTAAGCTGCTGCCAGGTAATGAGTTTGAAAGGTCTCTTACACTACAGAAAGATAGAGTTGTTCTTAAATAAATTTCCCAGGTAATTCATTTAGAATATAAGAAGACAGTAGCCTCTGTTAAAGAACAGATTTTGATATATCAAAATCATTAATGTCTCGTCCACAAACATTATGAATGTAATCTATAGAATTCAAAAACCTGACTCAGATCATGTTTGATCCAGACAGTAAAGCAATTAATTACAAAAAAAAGATAAAATAATTGTGGCAAGTGTTCTTACTATTCTGTTAACCTTAGTCTGAATGTTTCACTGAGAAGGAGCTTTAATGCTCACCATTTTTGTTATAGCTTAATTAGTATCCCTGGTGGAAAGCATACATGAATTTTGTCCACCGGATGGTATTTCTACTAATCTTTATAAAATTGTATTCAAAAAAAGCATGGTAATAAGCTTCCCTTAGACAATATGAATATAATCACACATAAAATAAAAATAAATCTAAATTACTGAGGAATCAAATTTATTAAATTTCAGGTTTAGTCAAATTTTTAATATGTTAGGTATATGCACACTCAAAACAACTCAGAATCACAAAATAGTTTTAAAACATCTGATTCACTATTAAGCTTCATTTGTAATTATTGGGGGAAGCACTTATCTGAAAAAACAAAATGAGATTAAATTAACATGTTAAAAGCAAGTCTACAGAAACTATTTTTATGCAATGTTCCTAAAGCTGGTGTCTCTGGGAATCAGGGCTCAGTACTGTGGAGGTTGTCTGCAGCCACTGCAGTACAGGTTCGATCCCTGCAATGGAGGTGCCCCACCTGGTTTGGCAGACCTCTCCTATTCCTCCCCTCAGAAGTGTCTTGCAGTCAATCTGCCTGTTCTCTTTCCTGCTCTGTCTTTTGTCCCCCACCTTTTGGCCTATACCCCAGTTCTTGTGTGCATAAATCAATGAATCTTTTTTTTTTTTTTAAGATTTATTTATTTGTGCATACAGAACTGGGGTACAGGCCAGTGGCTCAGGGGCAGTGAGAGATTTCACCAGAGACAGAGTGGGGAGCAGAACAGGCAGATTGACGAAGTACACTGCTGAGGGGAGCAGCGGGCGGGTCAGGAGAGGTCTGCCACACCATGTGGTCACCTCCTCCGGGGCAGGCGGGAATCAAACTCATGCAGAAGCGGCTTTAGATTCTCAGTGCTGTGCTTTAACCTGCTGCGCCACCAGGGAGGGCCTCAATGAATCTTTAAAAAAAAAAAAAAAGTATCCAACAGTGTTCTAGTATCTCTGTACATTATTCTTCTCATAAATATTTATTTTTACCCCAACTGACCTCTTATTTCCTATATGCAGAGAGAGACTCAACTTTCCAGGCAATATAGGAAATTGGTTCAAATCCTCTCTCACAGCAATATACTAGATATACTTAATCACTTTACACAAATTATTAATTTCCTTAGAGACGGTTGAAGGCGCACCACCAGATGGAAAGGAGAGGAGCCAGACTGAATAGTCAGAAAGGTGAAAACTGGGTGAAGTCACTAATAAAAAAAAATTGAAATCAAATATCAGCGTGAAGCAATTGTTTTCTAATTATAAATATGTTTGGCTAGAATGCAGGGGTGAATTGGCTGGAAAAGGCTAGTATAAACTTTGCAGTAGTAGTATGGAATTTAGAAAGCACTATATATTAGAATGCAATGTGTATAATGCAGCCAGTCAAAGATAAAGAGGCACATGATTGGCGTGGCCTATAGTCTCATTTTAAAATGAGTAGGACTTTGGTGTTGAGCACATTACAAAAACATCATTTATAGAGATGTCAAGCTTCACACCCAAAACACATACACAGATAACTACTACCTTACTAAACATATATTTTTTTTAAATAAAATGAATAGTCCTATGTTAATGTTGGGTTTAGGAATCATAATTTAGCATGAATCACACTTTTTTCATCTCTACCCTGGAGAAGAAAATATAAGGAAGTGAGATATCATGGGATTCATGCAAGATACTGGTTAGCATGTAGATAAAAACACTAACTAAGGAAATGATTCCCTTACTACATGTACTGTAACTGAAAGTCAATTACCTAAGGATAGGTAATTTTTATGTCCTCTCTTATATATATCTCAAAGTGTTATTTTATAATTTATATATTGAGATAATATTTATCTGCAGAATTGTTTGTGTTGTATAGGGTCTCCCCTCTGAGGACTCCTTCGTTTTGTTTCTCTATATTACACATAAGACACCATCCAGCATTTGTCTTTCTCAAATGTCATCCAGCATTTCTATGGTACTTATTAGGCTCAGTATAATCCCATGAAGTTCCTTCTATTTTGTTGCAAATAGCAAAGGTTCATCATTTGAAGAAGTATCTACTTAGCTTTTCTGCCCATTTTATGATTGGGTTAATTGTTTTCTTTGTATGAGAGTGTGAATTCTTTGTAGATCTTTGATATCATATCCCCTTGTCAGGCATATAGCATGCAATTTTTTTCCTCATTCAGTAGGCTGTATTTTTGTTTTAGTGAGAGTTTCATTATACAGAAACTTTATTTTGATACAGTATTAATTATTTGTATTCTCTTGTTCTCTTTGATGTTGGAGATGAATCCACAAAGACAACACTGAAGCGTATATTATGGAGTATTTTGCCTATGCTTCTATTCTACGTTCCACTCTTATGAATTTTAAATGGATTATTGCATAGGTTGTGAGAGTGGTCTAATTTCATTCTTTAGCATATTGCTGTCTAGTTTTCCAAAATGATTTGTCGAAGAAACTTTCCTAGCTCCAATGTATTTTCTTGGTTCCTTTGTCATAAATTAACTCTCCATGTAGTTGCTGGTCTACTTTTGGGTTGTCAATTCTGTTACATTGATCTGTGTGTCTGTTCTTCCATTACTATACTTGTTTGATTATTAAAGCTTTATAGTACAGCTTGAAGTTTGATAATGTGATACCACCCCACCACATTTATTGTCAGGACCATTTTGGATATTTGGTTGCTGTGGGTTCCATATGAATTTCAATAATTCATATTCATGAATTCAGTAATTCATGCCACTGAAATTTTGGTAAGGACTGCATTGAATTTGTACATTGCTTTGTGTAGGATGGTCATTTTGATGATATTAATTCTTCAAATTGATGCACAGGGAACATTTTCCATTTCTTTGTCTTTCATTTCTTTTAAAAATATATTACCGCTTTTATTATGTAGGCTTTCATCTCTTTTGTGTATTCCTATGTATTTAATTAGTGATGCAATTATAAATGGGATTGTTTGTCTTGCATTATTCCTCTTTTAGTGCATTGTTTGCATATAGGAAGGCAGATCATTTTATTGATTTTATTACTTGACACTTTGTTGAACTGATTTATTTTTTCAATAGAATCTTGAGGATTCTCTGTATTATCAAGTCATCAAACAGTCATAGTTTTACTGCTTTCCCAATTGCATTATTTCTATATCTTTCACTTGAGTAATTGTTCTAGCTTGGACTAACCATATGTTGAATAGTAGTGAAAGTGGACATCCTAGTCTATGACAGATATTAATGAAAAAAAATTTAATTTCTCACTATAGAGAATGATGTTAGCTATGAGTTTGTCATATATGAAATGACACTGATTAGATTGGCTTAATCCATCTATCCTATGTTTTTCTTATGTTGAATCTTATCAAATATTTTCAGAGAATCTATTAGTATGATCATATAATTTTTATTATTCCTTTTTTTTTTTGATGTGATGAATGTTGATTAATTTTCAGATATTGAACTATCCTGTGTATCTGGGATAAATCCCACTTGGTCATGGTATAAAATCCTTTGAATGAATTTTTGGATTTGGTTTTCTGTCAATATTGCTGAGGATTTTTGCTTCTATGTTCATCCTTCAAACTGCAGGTCTGAAACTTAAAGGGTTTATTTTAAATAGCATACTAATATCAGTGGGGAATAACACTAGTATAAAGGACACACAATACAGTAATTAGTAATGTCTCTGTACATTAACCTTTCACCATTTATGCTGCTGGAAACAGAAAAAGAACTGTGTTTCCTGAACTCTGATTTTATAAATACATCTGGAAATTTTATAAGATTTCTATAAGGTAAATCACAAGACAATGAGTAGTAACTTGCAAGACCTGCTTCAGAGCTGAGGGATTGTGCTGGCATGATGAACTCACTGCTGGGAATGTGGACTTTGATAAAATGATATTTCTGGAAATTGCCTTAGAGTGGGAAGAAGACTTTCCAGAGGTGCAAAAATGTGCAAAGGAAATAAAAAATATTCTTATTTTTCTTTTTCACTCCCTCCCCTTTTCCCTCCCTCCCTTCTTTCTGCTTGTAAAGATAAAGTATATTTAACTTTCCAAAACTGTCAGGAAAAAACTTGAAGTTGCTGATGCAGGAAAGCCCATATCCTCCCTGTCTTAATTGACTAAAATTTTCTCCATGATCAAATGAGGAAACCTAACTAATACCAATGTTGTTAACCTTTCCTTAAAATTTAACATTATCTGCAACACAAGCAAGATAAGGTGGGGAGAGCGTCTCCCTGTAACTAACAAGAAATTTTAGTATTCCCTTGACTATAAGCTGACTCACAGAAGTTCAGGCCAAGGACACCAGGGTGGATCTGTGGTCTTTACAAGATCCATGAAATTGCTAAAACACTTAGCACCAATGAGATCTCAAAAACTAAACTGTGTGGAACTCAATTTATCTGCCTCAGAGGGATTAAGAGCCGTGTTCAGTCTGCCAGGATTCAGGACTGTGGTTCCGTGGAGTCTAGGTACCAAAGACCTGGAACTGAACTGACCCCCCAGCTATAATTATGCAAGTCATGTATGGCAGGAAAATACTATAATTAAAGTCACAAAATGTTTTTTATCATAATTTTCTTTTATTGGTATATAACTTAGTGGGGAAAAATTGCTCTAATTTTTTTGTCTAAATTTTTCTTCTCTGGCATTACACATTATTTTTAAAAGACTTGGATAAATAGTGGGTCAACTCTTTTGGAACTAAGATCATATGAAGAAAATTATAAAATAATTAGAAGAGTTAAAAGTTTTATTTTCCAGTTGAACTTTGTATTATCAAAGTGTCTCACATGTTCCAAGTTAAATTATTACCTCTTCTAAGGTAAGTACTCCTGAAAGTTACTGCAACATTTTGTTGTTATAGACTATTTTAACTTAAAAATATACTTAAGTTCTTCAAAAGAGAAAGTTGAAAAAAATAACTCATAAACTATTAAACTGAAAACTTAAATCCTAATGAAAATTCTGTCTTGTATCCTGTATATTCTGTCTGTGCATCTCTCTTTTTCTCAGTATAACTGTAATTCCATGATTCCAGTATTGATATACAATGTTTGCCCCCTGATACCTTGAAAAATGTACATGATAGGTCAAACAAATCTTGATCTCCTAAATCCAGGAAAATATCTCACTTCACTGACATGGCTTATCATGTCTAACTTAATGGGCATTTTTAAAGACTAAATATTAGCAGGGATCTGTACTGTTTCATATATGTAAATAAAATGTTGGTCAGTAGTAGAAAATAGAAGCATAAGTGATCAAGCTGGCCAGTCTCCTAAGAAAGCTTGCTCTTTGAAACAAATGATTTTTTTTTTAATACTGAACTTGAATTAAGATGGAAACTCCAGTTTTCTGAGGACCCACTCTAAGGGAAATAATAATGTCTTACTGTAAAGACACTACACAGGAGGATGGATAAAATTGTTGAGTTCTTTAACCTTTTGACTTCATATTCTATCCCAACTGGTTGTATAACTTTGTAAAACAAATTCACACACAACAAATTTCCTTTTAGTCATTTTTTTCTCAAAGCTTTGTGATTCAGTTTATAATAAAAAAAAATAAAGGCTTTGTTAAGAGACATGATAATAAATATGCCAATAAAAACACATTGTATACTTTAATTTCTGCCTAGTCACATAGAAAATATAGTGGCTAGTTATAATTATAATGCAGATATTTAGCCAGATAAAAACAGATATTGAATATGTGTCCTGGATATCAATGTTCACATGACTGAATATATATATATATATATATATATATATATATATATATATATATGTATATACACACACACATACCCACACACTTAGAGAGCTTTGTTTTATTTAATCTGATAGTTTCACTTGTTCTTAATGAACTTAATAATCAAATAATCATAGAAGTTAAAGTAATAATAAAAAAAAATTTCCCTACAAAATTAAACTATGCTCTGAAAGCTTTTGATTGTCCCTGAAATATAATGAAATTTTGTTCATTCTGATTAGCTCATAAAAAAATAGAAATTTACACACACAGGAATACTAATACATTTTAAGTTCAGTATTTCAGCCTCTGCTGTCTAGAGCATGAAATATGAAAACAGAGTCAATTAAAAATGCAAATACCAATAAGACAAGGAACATGTTTAGTTCTCACTAGGTATTCTTGATGCCTAAAACAATGTCTAATTAACAGAGCAGACCTTTGAAAGTATTTATGAAATGAATACTCTAAACTCTTTAATAGGTGTTTCATTCTGGATTCAAGAAGTGAAAACTGGTTAAGATTCTTTGCAAATATTATGTGTGGTGTGGTGTGGTGTGTATATGTGTGTGTGTGTGTGTGTGTGTGTGTGTGTGTGTGAATGATTTCAATCAGTTTGATTGTGACCTAGTCACATATTCACACTCTTACAAGCAGCAAACAGATGTCACCCATTGTTGGATATATACTCCTCACACCCACCCTCTGCATATGCTATTAACAATGACCATCTTATAAAATAAACAAGTAAACACAATTCTCTAGGCCCTAAGTATGCACTACAGCAAATTTCCCATTCTGTGGGTTTTGTCCTTACAAAAATTCTCAAAATACCTGTCTACACTATTCTCTTCAGTTTCTTACCTCTCATTCTTTAGTCAACTAACTCTTGTCAGGTTCATGCCTATGTCTTTACAGAAACCATTCTTTTCCCCCTTAGCTACAGGTTTATTGAGCTTCTTCACCATTGTTTTGTCATAACTACTGATCAATTTCAATGTTCATTTTACGTGATTTCTCAGTAATATTTGACACGGATGACCCACCCTATCTTTTGAAACACTAAGGATCATATGGCTTCCCTCCTACCTCAATGGCCACTTCTTCCATCTTGTTTTCTGGGTTCTTCTGTTTGCAAATGTGTATCTAACATCCAATTACAAATACTAGTTGAATAAAAAGTTTATCTCTATATTATTCATGTACACTCCCTTTTTAAAAATAATATAATAGTTTATCTTTACATCATTTTGTGCAGCTTTTCATCTCAGTCGTAATCCCTATGGGCTTCCCATCACCGCCCGTGTGCCATCACCATAGTCCAGTGCATTTCCTTCCC
>NW_004567106.1:21741742-21783323 GCF_000260355.1 Condylura cristata | reverse complement strand
GTTGTAGGGAAGCTCCATGTTTAGCAGTTTGAGGAACCTCCAAACAGTTTTCCATAGTGGTTGTACTAGCTTGCATTCCCACCAGCAGTGCAGGAAGAGTTCCTTTTTCTCCACATCCTCAGCAACATATATTGTTAGCTGTTTGAAGATGTGCCATTCTCACTAGGGTGAGGTGGTTTCTCATCATGGTTTTAATTTGCATCTCCCTTATCAAAAGTGATGTTGAACATTTTTTCATATGCTTATTGGCCATCTGCATTTCCTCTCTGGAGAAGTGTCTTTTTAGCTCTTCTGCCCATTTTTTTGATGGGGTTGTTTATTTTTGTTGCGTTTCATCAGTTCTTTGTATATCTTTGTGATCAATCCTTTATCACTAGTTTTGTGTGAGCATGTACTCACTTTTTAGTTCATTCCTGAATTTGACCAAGTTCATTCTGGCTCAGATCATTTGCATTTGCTGCTTTGTGTGCCTAGGACAGACCAGTAAGTAGCTCCATAACTCATTCCCATCTATCCTGTCTATCTCACTATTCTGAAGAGATACATTCTAACCTTTATGGAAATAGCCTTTTATACTCATTGTTAAACTCTGAACCTCCTCCATTTTCTTCATAACATTTTTATTGATAATGACATGTCATATACTTATTCATCTGCTTGTTAGGAACTCTTTATTTTACCACAATACAAAACTTAAAAAATTGGGAACTTTATTCATCATGTTAATCACCATTATTGTGGTTCCTAGAAAAGTATGTTATATGTGTTATGCCTCAATATATCTTTGTTGAGTGAATGAAAAAGAAATAGCACAACATTTATAATATATGATTGTCATATTTCATGTGTTCATTCTCCTCTGCCCTGTGATGATTTACATTTCAGTATTAATGTCTTGACCTCTGATACCTACCTTGGCAATATTCTGTTTGTGCATGTGTGTGCCACCTGCATGGGGTGGGGAGTAGGTTTCCCTTAAAATTATAGCCCAGACCTTCCTCGGTGGCACAGAGGGTAAACGCAGCACTAAGAAGCTAAAGCCACTTTAGCACAAGTTCTATCCCAGGCCCCCGAGGTGACCCACATGGCATGGCAGACCTCTCCTGACCCACCCGCAGCTCTCCTCAGTGGTGTACTTTGTCAGTCGGCTCTCTACACTGTCTCTGGTGAGTCCTCTCACCGCCCCTGCACCTCTGGCTTGTACTCAGTTCTGTATGCAAAAATAAATACAACTTTTAAAAAAAACATTATAGCCCTCCTATGTACACAATTTAACTACTGAATACAGGCCATTAAGATAGAAGCAAAATTTATTCAAATATTTGTTGAGCATCTTTAGAGTCACTTCAACAAAAGTTTGAAAAAAACAAAATGTAAAAAGAAACTGCAGGGTATATTTAGATACAACTAAGACTTGTGTAAGTAACAGACTACCTTGAATTAAGAAAGTTAATGACACAAGATAGGAAGGATGGACTTAATGCATTTTTAAATAACAGGAGTAAAAGCGAACTAAGTAACATTTTTAAGCAAAAGCACCTGAAAAAGTACAGACAGTAAAATATCCCATGTAAGGAAGCTTTTGACTCAGTCACTCCCTAGAGAAGAAAGATATTTTTGTCCTGAACAGAGTATGTAGCAAAGACATAGACTCCAGAAAATTTATTTCAGGCATGAGGTGGGGGGGAGCCAAATACCAAGAAAAATATGTTCCAGACTATGACAATCAGATCAAATCATATTTTTATGAAATACTATGTGGGAGCATCCCACATGTCTTTTTATCTTAAATTTTTAAAGTCCAAACTAGCCAAGTTTTCATATGGAATTATTGCCCTGTTTTGAATCTGTAATGGTAGACATTAGAGAATTGTCAAAAGAGATTAACTTCAATTTCTGGCTATTTACATTCTTATGCGTTTTAAGAATTGCTCAACAGGAATATTTGACATTAAGTTCCAAAAGCCTATAACTTTAACTAAAAGTGCTAGATATCTAAGAAAACCACATGTTTCATTATTTGTGACTATAAAAGAAATGTTGTATGATGTATTTTTCTCATAGGAATGTTTATTTTTTTTTCAAGTACTAAATAAAAAATTTCCTAAAATGTTTGCCACATGAGTCTTGGATACTAACTAGTGCTTACTTGCTTCTGAGGATTTCAGATCAATAATAGTGTTTAAAAATAAATAAGCAGACAATTATCAAGATAAAGTTTGGGTCAGAAATAACAACGATTTAGATGAAAAAAATGAAAGGAAATGATGTCCTTTATTTAAGTATGTGGACAGATTAAGTGTCATGTTACCAGTGCTGAGAGATTGTTCAACTTGGAATTTGGTTCACCTTAATTCACTTAAGCACTGAGGTGGTCGCATCAATTTACTGTGATTTCTGTAATGTTTATATTATCTCAGAACAAACTCTCATATTCATTAATTACCAAAATAAATAAATATACAAATAAAGAAAGAATAGGACCTCTCAGTAGTGGAGGAGGTTTAGATGAATTGGCCTGAATACACATAGAGTAGGCTCAGAAACAGAACACCTATAAATTCACATTTTATTAGCCTGGTTCACATCCTGCTTGACTCTTCACTCACCCCACAGGAGAAAATTCCTGTTTACATGTACAATCTCCTTGGGACTATGGAGGAGTATGGACTGTGCTATGAAATGTACTATAGTCATATGTGGGGAAAGAAAGCTTAATATGACCTGTGAGGGCTGTATATCTCCTAATCTAAACTCTTGTTAACAAATCTATCATCCTCAGTCCAATGAACTAAAATAAGGGCCTTTCTTAAAGTAACTATGTATCACTTACTGATACACAGTGACTTTAAAATGTCCGATAGTTAATAAATCAATACTACTAATAGATGTATATGACTGCCATTCTTATTTTTAAAATGAAGATAGAATATATATGACTAGAGAATGAAAGTAGTTTTATGTTCTTAATGCAGTTGGATCTCTGAAATTTAGATATTGAGTACTTTTAATACCTGTTTTGTTGTATAAGCAAACATTACTATTTATATGAATTCTAGTTTATCAAAGACTAAAATTAAATGACTTTGTGTAGTAATTCTGTGGAAAGAGATTCTATTCAAAAAAGAAGCTTAAATTAAAATATTTAACCCAACTTAAAAGAGTCTTAGCCTTAGTTATAAAATATATAGGTTCCTAAAGCTAAAGGTAGTAGAATTTAAATAATGTACCATATATATAATATGCAATTCTATGTTTAGTTCATTAATTTCTTATTTCAACTAAATTGTTTTGGTTGAATCACTCTATATGGACATGGAAGTCTTAAAAACAGCAAAATTTGAGGGCAGGAGGGAACATGAAAAGGTTTCTAAAGGAATTTGCTAGAGCCTGTCTTGAAGAATTTTAAAGAAAATGATAGGCAACTGCATAAAAGGATAGTTTACTTTTGGTGTGACTTTAAAGCAGAGGGCTTATAGTATTTTACTTCTTTAAATTTCTTCCAGCTCTAATTTTTAATATACATTTCATCAATTAATATGTAATTTGCCTTGTTCCCAAGTATTTGCAATTACTTATAAAAATTCATGACAAAAATTAAAAAAAAAACCTTTAAATTAGGGAAATCAGGGAATATAGAAAATAAGGCTTATATATTATGAAGACATCAGGAAGTAAGAACTTAGAAATAAATATGTACATTTGTACAAAAGAATTAAAGGTGGATTACACATTCTGTTAAGTCTTCTACCACACAAACTGAAGTGATCAGTTTTAAAATTGTCATCACGTAGAAGATAAAAACATACTAGCTATTCCAAAGAAACGTCCATTTTCCTACATTGAAATATGCACAAAACGATCCCAAAAAGCCTCACAGAACAGACATTGGTGAATTGTGGGGTGTCATCCTCAATAATATTGCTACACCACATAGAATGTTCCCTAGAGCCATGTCTTACAGTGGCTGCCCCACCATGTTCAATAAGGACTTCATGCCAGAGCACAATTTAATAAATGAATTCAAAAGAGTTGCCAAAACCACAGGACCAAAGCACATAATTCTGATTACTTAGCTTTATCGAAGGATAAATGGTTATGCTTTTTAGTAGACTAGATGGACTGGATTATATGTCCTGAAGCAATATTTTTAAAATAATACAAACACCGAACTTTGATAAGAATTGGTCACCAGTTACATTCTCTGGCAATACCCTGACATCCAGGGCTTGTGAATGACTGATGCTGATAGACCGTTTGTCTAATCCAGCTCCAAAATCCTTGCACTGGAAACCTGTAAGATACTAGTCTGATCACTTCCCACTTCAACGTCACTAAAAAATACGTGAAGGAAATATGTCTGAGTAGGACTAAGAATATTTTAGAAAACAATTTTCATAATAGTAAAAATATACAAGATAATATAGTACCTATGACTCTAGAAAGTAAGCTCTCCCAGCATGGGTGTCTTTGTCCATATTCTTCATAGTTATAGGCCTAGCTACTAGCATCTAGCATATAGTTAATACTCAACAAGAAATTATTTTGAAATGATATTTTATCATTCACACAACATATTTACATTTAAGGGATTGTGGTAATGACATCTTTATTGTCTACAGGTAATTAATGTTTTAAGAATATTTCAATTCAAAGATGCCTAATCTTAATTTCAATGTCACTCCAGGGACCTATGAGCCATATGTTTGGAAGCATTGAAAACTAGTTTGTATTATTGTGGCTTTGAATTTTGTCTCAGAGGGTATTTCAAATTGCTTACCAAAGATGTTGCAAATCATAAAGAATATGAACTCCACAATCCTGTTTCCACTGTAGCTGCACCTTATTATTGTACTTCACTTCTCTGAAGACTTGGAAAAAAAGCATAATCCTATCAGTATCATTTAAGTTTGTGCTGACATATGAAATAAAGTATGTAAAAAGAGTTTTACAGATAGTAAAAGCTCTTGAAAGTGTTCCTTTCTTTCCAAGTGATGCTAGATGGATAATAAAATTGAATATATGTGAACAATCTAAATTCCTTACAAGAAATCCAATCATCAACATCTTTTTCTAGTTCCTACAGCAAGAGGACTTACAGTTTCAACATTTAAAGACCTTATCATATCTCCACGGGAGTTTTTTTTTTCTTTTTTTTTCCCTAACATTAACAGTATAACTAAGATGCAGGCATGACAAATTTAACATCTGGATATTTCATATAGAGCTAATGAACCTTATAAGTTATAAAATTTATGTGTGAAAGCAAAGGAAGAATCTATAAAACATACTAATGACTTTCTATAGTTGTCATATTTCTTTGCAAATATATATACTTAGTGACCTGCTTCCATATAGCCCTGACAGTTCCTTGGAATAAACACTGGCAATCAACATAATACTAATTAATTAACATTGCTATAACATTTTCAGTTAATATTTTGTTTATGGTCATCCAAAAGGAAAATGACACTATAGTGTGTCTGTCACAGGTATTGCAAGAATCTCTTCATCTTTATCTTGTTTTGCATCATTAAGCAATAGCATCTTTATTGTAATTATTACTGACATTAATGCAAATATTTCTGACAAGTGCAAAAAATCTTTTAATTAGATTTCTGTTGTACTTTAATGCTTATCCCATACAGAAAGTCCATGTTAACAGATTTCAAGTCATGATAATAGTATTTTCTTTCAGCAAAAGTTATCATCAAAAGTTGTGATCTGTTTTCTTTCTTGGACAGCGCTCAAAATAACTAAAAATTATAAAAAATGAAAAAGATAAGTTTTTTTTTTAATTTTGAGTGAACTGTCCATGTATTAAAGTTTCAAGAACATCATCAAGCCCCAGTATAATAATTTGATTTGGAAATTAAAGTATCAACAAATGTTACAGTTTAGAAAAGTCTGACCTCTCAGAAATGAAAGGGAGCATAGGCAGAGAAGTACATTAAGGGACTGGAACTTTTATGTGCTTTTAGACCCATAACCTTAGTTAATTAAGTTATAATTCTTTAATATGATACAAGTAGATTAAATCAAAGTCAACTTCTCTATTATTGGTTTGAGTTATTTACTTATACAGGAAGAACCTGCCAGGTTAAATTTGAAAAAAGCTAATACATTTGTGAAAATAAATTTCAGCTTTTCCAGGTAATATGCAATTATGGGTGATAAAATCCCCTTATAACAAGACCAAACTCAAGACAGATAAAAGTCAGTTATTTAAGTTCTAATATTTAATATTCTCACACACCTATTTTGAGTTTTTGTGCTTTTGATTTTTTAAAGGTGCCTCTCCAATGAAGCCACTTTCTATACATTCCAGCCTAATAACTGATTTCATTTAAAAGTGGGGTAAGAGTACATAAAACATTTATAGTAAAAAAAAAAAAATCTGTTGTCCCCTGTGCACTAACAATACTTATAAAACATAGATGTGATACTAAAATGTTCTGCCAAAACAACTAAATCTATAGTAGTTTCATAAACTTTAGACTTCATCTACTATTGCTCACCAAGTCAAAGGCACATTTCTCAGTGTTGGCAATCACTCACACCAACAGGAATAGCAATGGACACATTTCAAGTCTCAAACAAAGGTGAAGGGTGAAATAATCTTTCATTAAGTTGGGATGGGAAAAAACCTTAGAAAATGAAGATTTTGGTTAACAAGTTAAAATGACTGCCTCAGGGAAGTTAAATGAGTTAATCTTTACATTAGGCTATTTGTCATTACACTAAACAAGAACTTAATTAAAGCTGTTCACTTCTAATCCATAAGTCTATCCCATATTGTTTCTCAATAGACAGCTCATGTTAGAACTTTTACTCACAGATGTTTTATAGCTAAGTGAGTGGAAGGTACGTGTTGCCTCGTTGTTTAAGTATTGGCAATTCTTTCTTCTACTATAACTGCAAGACTAAATCATGGCCTCTGCAGAGATAAACTATCAACTCATGGTGGAAATCAAGAAAATGTCTTTTGATGAAAGAAGGATTTATAGTTTATCACAAGCCACTTAAATGGTCAAGCAGTCAGATAGTTCAGAGACTTCTGGTTTTCATTAATAGATAAAGTAATAAAACTTACTCCCATCTCAGAGATGAATCACCTATTTGTAATTCTTTACCAAATAAAAGTAACCATAAAAGAGACTCAGAGGTTCAACAGACTTTAAGTGGACCTATTTGTGTTATTAGCACTTTAGGCACCAAATATTTCCTTCAATAAAGACAGAAAACTAATAATATGAAAGATTCATAGTAAGGTCAAGGTGAAACAAGAATCAGCACAGGCTGCATCAAAAATATATGAAATTAATTTTACTCCCACTATAATTAAATACTTGATTTTTCAAGGTTATATGTACTCACCACTAATATTTTACTCTGCTAGTTCTCATGCTAGGCATTTAGTGATTCTCTTTCGAAGGCAACGACTCCTGGTTTGCTAATTCCAAAGACAAAGATGGAGTCATCTTAAAGAAAGACTTCACTGTCCCCCACCCAACCACAACCAATAAATTGCAGACAGAAATGCCAAACCTTAAATCATCAAACTGAGTGATTGAAGTCCAAAGACTCATTTCTGGTACCAAATACTTCTCCCAAGAGCTCTCTCAGTTAATAATTCCCAGGGCAAGAGAATCACATTCAGCAGTATTATCACCCCTAGTCTTGTGAAGAATTTACCTTCTATAAATTCTTTTCCTTTTCCTTTACCCTCCCTACTCCCTGGTTGTTGGCTTTTAACAAGTTGAGAAATATACTCCCTGGTTGTTGGCTTTTAACAAGTTGAGAAATGATAAGAGAACTTCCAATGACAGAAAATTAATCGTTCAGTGACCGAATTAACCAAGAGTGTTCTAGGCCATCAACTGTACAGCTTCTTGCCAGTATACATGAAATTTTTTGCCTTGAGTTCTCTTTTCTTTTAAAAAAGAGCTCAAAGTTTTAGATTACAATTATACAACTTTTAATATGACTTCAGCCTCGTGGTGAAAAGTTTTGAAACTCATTTTTCTCATCAGTAAAATGGGAATCATATTTAATTCCAACTTTTATAGGTTGCTAAATGAGCAAAATTGGTTCTCTGCATCTACTGCTTAGCATGGTGTTCAATACTCTAAAATATTAATATTCTCACTAGATCACTTTCAATTCTAAAATCATTCAACCAATATTGAAAATATTTTAGTTGGGAACATAATTACAAATCAGGTTTGAAAAAAGAAAAGGTTTCTATATCACTCTTCAAAGAATCCATATTCCTTGTTAGAAGTTAGAAAGAGGTTAGACAGTTGATGAGTATCATAATAAAGAGTAGTTTACAAGTGTGAAATTCATTACATACAGCATTGGTATCCAGAAACATGTCATGTAACTAAAAGAGTAAAGGAATATAAGGGTATGGGGTGAACTCTAATGTTATACACATTTATTCTAAATGTAAGGTTTTTAACATTTGAAAACCTTGATTTTTTTTTTTTTTTGCCTAAGCAAACCACATATGTCATGATCTTCAAAAAGCACTTTCTAAAATATCAACTTCTAAGAAGTGAATAATTTAGGGATTTCCTTCAAGTAAATCTATTTTTAAACACTCTGTCTCTCTCCAAATATATGTATACATACACACAAAATTTCCTAATGTGTATATTTCTCCCTTCATACAATATATATTCATATATAGTGCTATATCTATATCTATATCTCCATCTCCTTCCAACTTTAAATTCAAACTGGGTCCTAAATCTTATTTGATCATGCTGATGGATAAATGTTGAAGATGGTTACTTTAGAAATCCTATTGGCTTTATAATATCTTGAAATATAATAACATAGTGACAACACTATATATTTATCATATTGTACATAAAATAAACTAAGTGTAAAAAACAAATTATGTACAATCTGAGGATTTATATCATAAGTAAATATATCAATAAAAAACAATAAACATTTTTGTCTGTGACAAAGGTAGAGGAACAAAGAAGCAAAATAATGTTCCATGTCACTTTTAATCTAAATTCACTAATTGATAATGTATGTGTGTTACTTCAACTAAGTTCTCTTCATTACCTTAAATAAAACATAACATTGCAGTGTTTACCAAGAATTCATCTTTTCATCACGTAGTTCTTTCTTAATGCTTGTTTAGGTTTTAACCAATCAGGATAACTTAAGGACATCTCAGAATAGAGATACTGTCCCTTGATCTTTTACTGCCCAAACTATCTTTCTATTTACTTCTTTTGAGAGGGGTTTAGAGAAAAAGACTAATCATTGCTAATGAATTTGGTGCTGGTGAAAAATGCCAGATGGGCAGTCACAGAGACTGAAGCTCCTTTATTCACAGGATAAAGGCAGAACACTTTCCCCTGTACTTTGCTTTCCGATGCAACCTAGAGTACAAAGTTATCTTGCATTCCCAGACCTGTGCAATCTCTTCTTCATTAATCAGCATTTTCACATTTCATCAAGTATCATTTCTGATAGGCATATTGTGGCTACACAGAAATCACCATTTCTCATTACTCATTTCTCAGACAACTTTACAAAAATAAAGGTTTCACATTACCAATGCTTTATGTCAGGAAGATTATACAATATTGCAGAAAAGTAGATTTAGGAAAAATAGAATTTATATACATGATCTTTTGTGTTCTTTCAGTCATCTGATTTAGAACAATTTTTTTTTTTTTTGCCAAACCAATAGATGGTTTTGATGTATTGACCCAACCAACTCACCTTAGAGCTATTCCAATTAAAAAAATTAAAAATACATATTGGTTAATGATGGTGCTCTCTGTTATACCAAGAGGCAAGTTTTAATTAAATTAAATAGTGTGGTCAACAGAAATTCTAAGAGTTATTTTGTTTTTTGGAATTAACCTTTTCACTGTGCCTATTCCAAAATTCTGAAAGACACGTTTTATTTTTTTTAAAAAAAGCTAAGACTACAGAGATTTAGATAAATTGTCTGAGGTCTCCCAAATAATAAATTGAAAGAAATTCAGGGGAAAAAACAAACACACTTTGAATTTGAATGAACATAAAAATCCATATTATACTATTTCTCTGCTGTCGAATCTACATCTCTATACCAGAGCTCTCTGAAATATTTTCAATTTACTGTCAGCATATCCAAAACCCACTAACCAGCTCCAGTTCTGTTATTTCTACAATCGTTATAAACTGTTTTTGGAACCACATTTAATTGTTCATCATTTACATCGCTGGTATTCAGGTACTCAATTTTTCATTTTTTTTTCTTTCAACATTCCTTTTGATTTTTAGTAATAGTGGGATTTTTAAAAATATATGTACTAGTACAAGAAAAACTTTTAATTACCTAACTTTTAATTAGCTCTAAATACCATGTTATCAAAATACACAGCAATCAAGATGAAGACCGAATACCTAACATGATAATTATTATATTTGATCAGAAAAGCTAAAAGTGATATTTCTCCTTTTTTCAAAATTATCTTAAATAAATTCCCTGCCTGGGAGCCACATGGCATGGCAGATCTCCCCTCCCACAGGCTGCTCCCCTCAGCAGTGTACTTTAGTCAGTCTGCCTGTTCTGCTCCCCAGTCTGTCTCTGGTGAATCTTCTCACCTCCATACCTCTGGCCTGTACTTGTATATGCATAAGTCAATAAATACATTTTTAAAAAAATCTGAAGAACAGCTCTTCTGTAGAAATTCAAGTTGTTGCAAATCTAAAACAGGGCTGGGAAAATATTCTCATAACCTCAGCTTATGTATATTTCTAGAAAATGAGAGCATGGTATTCCTGCTAGCCATCACGCATTCTTATTCCTACCCTGTGTTTATGTCTGGAAAGTTGTTGACATCTTGCTTTAAAAAATACCTTTTGCGGGCCCTCCCTGGTGGTGCAGCGGGTTAAAGCACAGCATTGAGAATCTAAAGCCGCTTCTGCATGAGTTCGATTCCTGCCTGCCCTGGAGGTGACCACATGGTGTGGCAGACCTCTCCTGACCCGCCCACTGCTCCCCTCAGCAGTGTACTTCGTTGATCTGCCTGTTCTGTTCCCCGCTCTGTCTCTGGTGAAGCCTCTCACTGCCCCTGAGTCTCTGGCCTGTACCCCAGTTCTGTATGCACAAATAAATAAATCTTTAAAAAAAATACCTTTTGCTGAGAATTTGGTTACATCACAATACCTTCTTAAGTCCCTGTCCAAGTATAGCTTTCTGTTTCCTTCATTACAAAACATTTAATTTTTATACAAATGGTTGATGCTACCAAATTCAAAATTTTTTGACAAATATTAACAGAGTTTGGGACAAAAGAGGTCTGCCACTCTATATGGGTCACCTCCCTGATGGGAAATCGAACTCACACTGCAGGGCTTCAGATCCCTTCATAGTGTTAAGCTTTAATCCATTGTGCCACCTAGGCGGGCCCAAGTCACTGATTTTTTAATAGTATCTACTGCACCCATGAGATTCTGAAATAACCTGTCATCTACAAGTGGAGTTGAAATTACCTCCTCAATATTCCCTTTCAGATATTTTTCTACACTTTCCTAACCTTATTGCTCCTGGATGTTTACTCTGTGCCTCTCAAGAAACACAAATAAATTAATTCTAAGGAAATGGCCTCTGTGTCAGTACACCCTTCATGTTTAAATTGATCTCTCTGCTGTTATTCTGCTTATATCAAACTCTGCCTCCCTAAGTCCTCCGTGCTGAACTCTTCTGTTTCCCAAAGCTCTGTTTATATTTGCTTTCTCTGCAGTGTGATAATTAATCTCTCCACATCCCCACCTGTATCACTCAGAAGAGGGACCCAACTTGACTTTTAGCCAAGTTTAATGGTGTGCACTGCAATTTACCATTTTTTAAATGACCAGGTGAATGTACTTGAGTGCTCCTTTTCTGTCTTTTCTCCCATAGTCTGGCCAATGAAAGCAATAGGCTGAATCAGAGGAACTAGAGTTTCTTGATATCCAGGAAGTAGAACATGTTCTCATTCATCTCTTACAGGTACAATCATTTGGATCTCTGTAATAATTGTTTGACACTTTAATGGCTAGAAATAGATAAAAGAACCTAAGATGCTCAATTTATCTAGAAGATTTTATAAAATGCTTCTACCTGATCCGAACCCAAAACTATTAAAGAATCAGTTAAGATCCGATGTTCTGAAGTGGGGAACAAACAACACACATTTGCTCACTTTGCTTTCATGCGCTCTTACTGACATGACCATCTGCCTGACTTCTGTCTGAGCAAACTAGAGTTCCAGGTCTTCGGTACCTCAATAGACTTGAAAGTTCTCAGGCAATGGCATTATATATGCCTGTATTCTGAGCTATGAGGTAAATGCATGGTTGTGGCAGATGCTAGGATAATAAGTAGTGTAAAACTTTGCGACTTTGGTCTACTTTTATTTCAAGTGACTCAAGAAAATGCATTTTGAAAGATTAATTTAACCCATGTTTTGCTTTTTGTGATAATAAAACCTGAGAATTGCTGTAAAACTTTTGTGAGTACATCTGACCATTTTGAAATTTCAGTAACGTAGAAAACAAAACCACTTATTTACCAGAATGATAAAACACACAAGATTCACTGTAGTCTCTGTACACTTTTTCTTTAAACAACCTAATGGCTTCTTTAAGGTGCAATTTAAGGAACTGATATCAATTCGTGTTACTTGATCTGTGTTTACATTAAGACTTAGTTTCCTTTCTTAAGTACTTTAAATATAGTTGTTTCAATGATGCTCAGAGCATTCAGACACTCAATAAATGCTTTTTGATGATGATAATGATGAAATTGCATTTACACATGGGTATTCTCTCTACTTACACAGGATGTCTTACTGAAGTTCAAAACACTGGCTGTCTTGTTTCTTTTCTTAAAATTACATAATGTGAGTGCTACTTAAGTCTACTCTTTTCCTTTACTTTCTTACAGCAAACATGTTCAGAAGTCTGCATACTCTTCAACCAAGTTGGAATCTTCTATCAGGAAGACAGGTAATGGAGGAGCTACACAATGCTACTTCATGCTTGGTACCTTATTTTTCTTTACCTCATCCCCCTATCCTCCAATATACTGTTCATATGGTTACAGGCAGTATTCCCACAGGTATACTATAAATTGGGGGTGCGGGGTCAGAGGCCAATGGACCTGCTTTCATGTAAGTGGCTCTAACTGTAACCCGAAGCATCCCCTTCCTCTGATCCAAGCACTTGTCTTCTCAGCACGGAGTGTCCACATGTGGAACAGAGTAGATTGCTTGAGTATCGACATTTGGAGTGTTAAACTCACAGTTGAGGTTTAATTGTATTAAAATTGATGAAGAAGAAAATATTCAACCATTGCTAGTATCTTGTTTTACTTTGAAAATACTAAATAGATCTCAACTTCTTACTTGACTACAGTTTTCATGCATAACTAGTTATTGCAGTGGTTTTCCTATAAAACAAAGAATAGCCAAAAACACTACACAGACCCCTTCCAATCAAAGAGGTTGAGCTTTAAAAGTTAACTTTACTGCCTGATTCTGAGGTTTTCATTTTCTTTGCCAGACAGGTTCAAAATGAATGTCTGTTTTCATTTCATCAAGCTTAATCCACACATAACATCCTTTCCCACTATTTACTAGACTACAGCTATCAAATGAAGATATGATGTCTGTGTTTGGGTTAGTTACTTTAAATTCTAATGACCATGATGTAATCACTGTAATCAAGAAAAGCTTGTCTGTCTTTAGATTTAGGTCCTTTGCCTTTGGCCTGGCATACTCTCCAACCTTTTCATTAAGCTAACCACAATTTTACCTAATTTGTAATTATCAGTGAGCCTGATTTACACAGTCTTACAACCCTCAAATGAAGCTAATTCCAATGGGTTTTGTTGTGGTGGTTGCTGTTCTGGCAAAACAATTTACAAATATTTGGATAAGAAAACTTTATCAACAGTACATTTTTTACTATACTGATATGTTTGTGCATTTGAATGTTTTTTGCAAATTATGGATTTTTTTACAGTTATATCTAAATTAGAGATTCTTTTCTGCCTAAGTAAATGTTTAAAGAAACTTGGAAGTTTAGAAAAAAATTAAGTTGAAAGACATAAAAATTGCAAGGCATATGCACATGAATGTGAAGTGTTTTTCTTAAAATCTTCATTTCTTTGTGTTTTCTAAACAATAAACATCTTCATAAGGTGGAAATCATACAAGTGTTCTCAGAATCAGAATAGTTTGGGCATTGTAAAAACAAAAGGTTCACACTATCACTATTCTAAGCACCAACTTTTAAAAGTTGCAGAATAAGCTCCTCTTCCTCTCTCTCTCTCTCTCTCTCTCTCTCTCTCTCTCTCTCTCTCTCTCTCTCTTTCTCTCTAGGAAAATACTTGTTAAAGATTTGGAAACTAAGGGCCACTAAATTAGTAATTCTGGTAAAAATAGCCATTCTTGTTGATAAATTTTTGCCACTCAGAATGACTTAATGTTTTTTCATCAGAGATACCTGGAATAACTCAAGCATACAGTTGCTATCTTGATGTCTCTAAATCTATGGAAATCTGAATTTGTTTATTTTGCATATATGGGATACAGTTTTTCAGTCTTTCAGATTGCAATGTGAGTAGACCAAATGGAGAAGAGAAGGAGCTAGTTGCTAAGCAACTGTTTAGCAAAGCTCAGGGATTTTTCATCTAAATCCTGATAATCTTTCAGTAGTGTACTGGGAAAGTGACAGGGAAAGAGGGAGTATGCTTCAACTTCCTGTGCCTCTTTTCCCACATCTTTTAAACTTAGAGCGAGGATCTACTCAAATAGAAACATGAATTTTTTCCTTTGAGGTGTATAAATATGAATGTGCAAGGCCCTAAACCTTCCCATTCAGGTAATGCCTTTACTCCTTTGTGTCAGCAATGGTTGACATGTAGATGTATGTTCATCATTAAACCCTATAGGGGTTCCATCTAGCAAGGTTAACTAATTAACCTGCATTAATTAATCATTAGGTTGGTTGAAATAAATGGATTGCCATGTACATGCTGGTAAAATAATCTTTTGGTAGGTGCTATTTCATTTTTACCAGTTAAAGTCATTCATTAAAGATAAAAAAGAATCAAGAATCAGTGGCATTAATTCACCTTATTTGAACAAAACTCTTTAAAACATTTCACATTAGTTTTAATTAAATAAAAGTTTAAGTGCCTGATCAGGATATGGCTAATACAGGAATAGGAATTGCAAAATGGTAATAGTGACGAGTCCTAGGAATATAAGCGCCAACAATTTCCTTAGATGGGAGTGGTGAAACAGGAATAAAATACAACCAAATATGACAGATATTATAGGGTGTTTAGGTTAATAGGTGTGACACATGTCTATTATAAAAAGTTGTTGTCAAAACTATGCCTGTTAACCTTTAACCCTAAAGCCTTATTTGATAGTAAACTTGCTTACCAGCAGGATATCTTTGTGGTTTCTTAACTGGCTCTATGTATAGAAAAGCAAGTTCTAACTGTATGACAAGAAAGAGAAAAAAAAAATTCTTATGTTTCCTAGCACATATTTTACATGGCAATTAGTTCACCTAGGAAAATTCTGACATATTGAGGGAAAATATCCTTTTTTTTTAACTTATATTAGTAACAAGAAAGCAACTATGACCACTTTAATATTATCCAGTTTCAAAATGCCAAATTTTGAGGAACTTCTGAACAAGAAATTTGAAGAACATGAAATTTATGATGTGATTTAATCTTTAGTAACTTCATGCAAATGTTCATTATGCACATGCTTGAAATTGAATTGTCGATTGATGTAAATTGCATTAGCCTTAGATTTTGTTTTAAATTTAAATGACTACATTTTTAAACTGAAATATTAGAGATACCTTTGAAATAAATGGAACCACTCATATATAACACAAGGCCAGGATTCTGCTTCTCTCTTAGGAGATGCAGATGATGAGGCTATGTCAACAGGTTTTGGTCCTACCACTTAATATTTTTTGCCCATTTTAATCATCGATTACATAATGTATCATCTACTGTATTTAGTCTGTGTGTGTTTTTGTGTTGTACTCCCAAATCTAGTCTCATCTAGATCCCAGCATGGGACAACATAAGTTTCTAGTATCTTCTAATGTCAACTTTTTTCTTTTTAAAAATTGTAATATTTTTGATGGAGGTAGTGTCTTAGCACACTGTGAATGATTTAGGTGTACATACTTGTATATGATAGTTATACATATCTTTGAATGTATGTTCATGTACTATACAACAACCAGAATTCCAGTAATCTACCATACCCTATTGAGCACAATTCTCATGTAACATCATACCTCCCATCCTTTCTTTTGGTACCCTCAATTCTTCCTTTAGATTCCTAAGGTTTGTTTTAATTTATTTTTTTCAGTTCCTTTGTTTTGTTTATTTATATTTTATAATGAGTCAAAGCACCTAGTAATTGTCTTTCTCTTTCTGATGTATTTCCTTTAGCATTCTCTCCTCCAGTTTCATTCATTCTCAAGTTGGTAAGAGTGACCCTCTTTTTATAGAGCAGTATTCCATTGTGTAAACATACCACATCTTAATCCATTCATCTGTTCTTGGGCACTTCAGCTGTTTCCACTATTATTTATTTACTTTATTTATTTATTCATACAGAACTGGGGTACAGGCCAGAGATGCAGAGGGTGAGAGGATTCACCAGAGATAGAGCGGGGTATAGAACAGGCAGATCGTGAAGTACACTGCTGAGGAGAGCAGCGGGTGGGTCAGGAGAGGTCTGCCCGCCATGTGGGTCACATCCGGGGCAGGCGGGAATCGAACTCATGCGGAAGTGGCTTTAGCTTCTCAGTGCTACACTTTAACCCACTGCGCCACCAGGGAGGGCCCTCCACTATTATTTAAATAGTGCTGCAATAAACATAATATTTTGAGAAACTCTATAATATTTTTCACAGGGGCTGGACCAGTCTACATCCCCACCAACCATGTACAAGAATTGCTTTCTCCCCACACCCTCTTCAAAAGCTTTTGTTTATAGTCTTTTTGATATGAGCCATTTTTGTGAGCTTTAGAAGGCCTCTTTATGGTTTTAGTTTGCATTTAAATGATCATAGTGATAATGAGCATTTTTTCATGTGCCTCTTGGTCTTTGGATGTGTCCTTTGGAGAAGTGTCCATTTGGAAATTTGGACTGGGTTGTGGGTCTGCTAATCCTAAGCAGCCCATCCAGTCTCCGTTTCATTACCTTCAGGTCTATATTCCTAAAGCAAGGTCAAAACAGCCCAGTCATAGGAGACCAACCCTATTAGTGCCATTCACATCAATTAAGAGGATAGAGTTGGATCACCATGGGAAGGGTATACATTAATAAATATGACCAGTAACACTCAGGGAAGAGGGGAGACTGATGACAGATGCATAAATTCATTCTCTATACATCACTAGGTACTCCTTGTTGTTAAGATTGAAACTCTGGGAACCTGGGCTTGATCTCAATTATAATACCAAGCCATAAGCAGGTGAGAAGTAGATTCTTACTCCCTAATAAGATAGATGACAGGGCCCTCTCTGGTGGTGCAGTGGGTTAAGACACAGCACTAAGAAGCTAAAGCCACTTCAGCATGAGTTTGATCCCCTTCCTGAAGTGATCCACATCCCCTCAGCAGTGTACTTTGTTAATGCCTGTTTTGCTCCTCATTCTGTCTCTGGTGAATCCTCTCACTGCCCCTACACCTCTGACCTGTACCCCATTTCTGTATGCATAAATAAATAAATCTAATAAAAAAAGATAGATGACAGTTCCATCTGTCCCCTTTTCCTTCTATGACTTCTCCCACTCTTGTCTGTTTCCCCTTACAGTTAATGCTGTATGATTAGTTTACTAATAGAAAGGCTGAGATCTTGCTCTTCAGCAGCATCCTGCACATGTAGCCTGCTCCATAACCCCTGTTTCTTTATCAGTGTGGTGTTGCGTGACACAATCCTGAGTCATTCATTCTCCGCTCCTCCCTTCCTCGCCCCTCACTTCTTCCTCCCCCACCCTTCCCCTCCCATCCTTTCCTACCTTCCTCTCTCTTTCGAGTTGTATGAATTATTTTCTTAAAAAATATTTATTTTATTTATTTATGTGTACAAGAACTGGGAATAGTACAAAGGTGTTGTGGGTGAGACAACTCACCAGAGAAAAAAATAGGTAACAACAGGTGGATCTATTGAAATCCACTGCTGAGGCAAGCAGTGGGCAAGACAGGAGAGGTCTGCTGTGCCATGTGGATTAGCTTTCTGGCCAGGGATTGAACTCAGGCTGCTGTGGCTGGTAATAGCTTGATAGTGCTGATAGTCCCTCTCAGCCACATACAGGGAGGGAGGCCCTGTATGAATTCTTTGTAGATTGTGGATGTTAATACTTTGCAGTTTTCTCCAATTCTGTGGGTGTCTTTACATTTATTTTTCTGTGCAGAAGCTTTGTAGTTTGATGTAGATCCATTTTTGTTTGTTTGTTTTTGCTTTTGTTTTCCTTGGCTCTGGAGGCTAGTTCCCAAAACATCACTGAACCCACTGATGAGTGACTTTGCCTATATTTTCGTCTATGTTTTTATAATTTCAGGTTTTCTATCCAAGTCTTTCATCCATTGTGAGTTAGTTATTGTATATGATTTGAGACAGTAGTCTAATTTCATTCTTTTTCATGTGTCTGTCCCAATTTTCCAACACCTTTTTTTTTTTTTAAACAATTTGTTGAGGAGATTTTCCTTTCTCCATTGCAGGCACATCATTCTGTTGTCATAAATTAACTACAGACATTCATATTTACTTCTGGACTATCAATTATATTCCATTAATTTGTGTTTTCTTTTTAGTCTAATGCCATAATGTTTTGATTATGATGGTTTTGTAGTATATGTGAAATCTGAAATTGTAACACTACATTATTTCTTGTTAGGACTGCTTTGGCTATTCAGGGTTTTTAGTGATCAACTCAGTAATGTCTGTTCTATTTCTTGGAAGTTTGCCCTTTAAACATTTATAAGAAATGCACTGAATTTCTATATTGCTAGTGTTCAACATTTTTTTTTTTTTCGATACCTGACTGATCCATATACATGGGTTCCCTGTGGTCCCTTCTAAATGGAAAATTGGGTGATAGTCACTCTACTACACATCTCTTCTGTGGGCAGATAATGAATCAGGGTTACACATCTACATACTCTTCTTACCTCTCTCCATTGTTTATTTTTCCCATATTCCCTTGCAGGCATAGAGAGGTTTTTATTTGCTTTCTGTGAGTCCTATTTATTTTCTTTCATAAAAGTGTCTTGTTTCTGTGAAAGAGTTACCCTAGCTATATATGACCAACTCCATATATGGGTGCTCCAGTCTGAATCTTTGATATCTTAATAAGAGATACAGAAATTGGGGGCACTCCCTTCTCTTCTCCCTAAGCCTGGTTTTAGAGACTATTTTCTTTTACAAAAATATAACTAATTGTTTTCTAAGTCTATCTTTTTTATTTTTTTTAGAATGGTGTCTAAACTACACACCATTCTCCACTCCAAGTCCAATCTCCAGAAGCAGAGAAATGTTCAAGTATAATAAACATAAAAGCCATGCATTCAGAAATACAAAAGGAAAAACATATACGAAATCTCAAATATTCCCTGATGACTAAATTTTGTGGAGAACCTCAGAAATAAAAATTAAATGAAGTTACATTGTTTTCATCCCAAGCTGTCTAAATCCTTTTACAAGTTCTCTTTTTCCAGTTACTTCAAGGCAACTTTGAAACACATGAGGCTTATCCATTATAGGTTTAGTATAAATATGCTGTGATCCTTTTCTGATACCAGGAACATGGATACTAAGGTTTAGACATATTGAACAATTTATCTTTTCATTCTAATTTCTATTCTCTGAGTCTAAGAAGCCATCAAAACACAAAATGATTTAACACAAATGAGGTAATGCCATGTATATATTTTAGGCTTTTCCTTGCCAAAGTTTCATTTAAAAAAAAGAAGAAAGAAAATAAAATTATTCTCAGAAGATACTACACATGATGAAAGCTATTTATATTCCTCCATCCCTCCATTGCTCAAAATGAAAACCACCACTTAAAAGCTTGTCAACAAATGCTTCAGTATGGTATACTAAAGCATCCTTGTTTTTAATGTGTTACAGTTAATAACAAAGCTTGAATTTATTGCTTCCATAAAAAACAAATACTCTGTGATTATGTAAACAAAATCAACATTTGAACCCCAGTGTTTTCATGTTGTTTCAAGAATATACCAGCAAGCCAAGAATATGTAGTGAAAGAAATTTGAAGTGAATGTTCTTCATTCAAATCCATTCAAATAATACATTTTGATCAGATGGAAAAATGATTGTATAATCGGTACCAATTTAAGGATGTAAGTTTACCATCACAGTGGTACAATAAATTAATATTATCTTTAAAATAGAACAGAAAGTACATATAATTTCTATCACTATTCACCCCCACTACCAAAGTTAACTGTTGTTGAAATGCTAACTGTAATATTATGAAGAACTGTAACTATTGAATGAACACAAAAATAGAAAATAGCAACATTAAGACATTTGGTGTTCTTATTTTAGAAGATGACTACACAAAGCCAGACTTAGGAAGGGGATAAGATTTCACATTTTATTGGCGTTTAGGGAAACTTTATACCCTGTCTCTGGAAAATCAGAAAGGGAAGTGGTTATAAGGAATCCACATAATAATGTATGGGAAAGCCAACTAGAATTTACAAGGGAGGGGACTCTGCTGGTGAATCAAAGAGCTGCCAAGTCACATGTTGCACAATTTATTAATCATAGGCTGCTCCACTAGCCAGCAGTTTCTCCATTTTCTCCTCATTTATGACTTTATTCCCACTAAGCCACTAAATTATTTTTGGTGCAAAAAAATGTGTTATGAGTGAAAACACAACACAGGAAGAATTGAGAATAAAGTAAATATTTGGCAACTTTCAAAAATAGGTGAAACAAGTCCAGATAATACATTGTCTACCTTTCATAATTTCTATTCTGGCTAGGGAATACTATTTTGTTGTTAAATGTTCCACAATAAGAACAAGGACTCGGCATCCTTTTGAAGTTCAATTGCTGATGATCCAAGGACACTAAAAAACAATTTGTGCCCTTGACCCTGTTTTAGTTCCCCAGCTGTAACTCCAAGTACAGGCAGTTTATAGATTACTACTGATAGAAAGATTTTTCTAAAAGTTCTCTTAAAGTCTCTTTTTACTCATTTAGAAATGAACCAAACATCATATGTGTTACTATTGTTATGCTCTACATGTTTGTGGATTTCTAATTTAAAAAATATAAAGTTATTTATATAAACTCCTTCTTTGAAAATACATGTATTTTTTATGTATGGTTAGTATTTTCAGATATTATATCTCTAAATGTACAATTCTCTAAACGTGGATAATATCAGCAATAGTTTGGTTCAAGACTTGTATTCTGCTTTCCTCTTTATCATTTACCCAAAACTAAGAAACTTTTACTATGGTAATTTAGGCTAAGTTGATGGTGGTGAGGAAAATTCTCTCTTAAAATTTATGTATAGCTGTTCTTTTAAATGAAATGCAATGGATCAAAGAAATATCATCTTCCTTCCAGATGCTATTAAATGCTCTTTTGCTCCATGACAAATCTCCACACCACTCTGCCCTTTAGCCTCGATTAATCTCACTGAAGAGGGTTGTAGAAAAAGGTCTGTCCATCCCTAACTCACCAGGAAAAAAAAAAAAAAAGAGTATCTTTTACAAGACTGAATTACCACTGTCTTTCTAAGTAAATAATACAGAGTGCATGCAGACAAAGGGAAATGCAGACACAAAACAGGCTATGTCCTCACTGCCTCTGGCCAACCCATCACACTCTTGATAGTAATATTTGTTGATGTTATTTAGATTCACCAGTTCCTTCTCCATACCGCCTTCATTCCCAGAAGAGGAACCTCATTTGGTAATTTATTGCACTGTCTGAATCCAATCAAAAACACTACCACAAATAGCTTCTGTAACTTTCCTGTGTCTTTATCCATTTTCTCTTTCCCCAGTTTTACTTGGACTTGTGCGAATTTGCTATGACCAATGTTCCCATCTCTAAGTTAGCTCTCTTATTCCTATTCCAGGGGTACTTTTCCATTATTTTCATTTCTATTTTGCTTCTTCATTATCTCTATCCCTGCTGACCACAGCTGTTTATTTACAAATATAATCAAGTCTTCCGTAGATACAATATCTCTACTTAAACACCCTCAATCCCTCAAAAAAGACACAGAATTTTAGACTTCCAGAACATTAGAGCTGGAAAAACACTTGCAAATATTTATTCTAACTAAATCATTGTACAAATAAAAGGAAAATTGTATTCAAATTCTCTTTGCTCACAATTTTGATAAAGACATTTTATGAGCTTATAAAAATAACATTTTCTTAGTCTTTATCTTTCCTTGTTTTTCTAACTTTGGTAATTGTTAATTCTCAGGGAAAGTATTTCCTCCCAGCAACAACAATCATAGATTTATTCCAACAATAAATGATTTAGGATCAGCTTAGATCCACACAAACCATCACCACCCTTCCTGTAGGCTCCAAAACAGGACCCTCAGTTATTGTCTATCTCCTCTAGTCCATTCCTTATATTTCTACACCACTGGTTTCCTCAAAAATCTGACAAATTCAGTTTATTCTTAAAACCATCACTAAATAGAACTCCAGTCCCAATACAACTGCAAACTACATAAACTGTAACACTTTGTATTTAAAACCCTTTGGTATCTGGCCCCATTTTTTTGTTCCAAATTTGCCATTCAGTAGACTTTACCTATTTTTCATTTTAGAACTTTAAGTAGTAGTCAAAAATGAGTGTATGGATGCTCTATTAATACGGAGTATGAGTATCTGGCCACTCTTTGTAACATCCACCTCTAACTTCTATACTTCCCTTCTTCACCACCATCTCTGTTAATATTCTCATGAATTAGCATGATGAACCTTCGGGAACAACTCACTCATGCAGCCTATCCGATCATCAGATCTGAAGAGAGATTTCTCTTTAAAAATCACAACAGTGCTTGTTATTTTTTAGTGTCACCAGGGATATTCTGTTATCTCAGAACCCTGGATCCAGGTGTTATTCCTTTCATTATAGTAACATTTAGGGCAGGGGCTCAGTTTGATTTTCATTCTCCCAGAAATCTTTGTATAATGTCTTGTGTTTAAGTATTTAGCTATAGGTTTAGGTGTTGTCTTACAGATTCTAGAAAACACACAATCTCTTCCCACAATCCACCTGACACTCACTAAAGTTTCTCTTTATAAATATTCCCTAAACTGGTTAATGACTCCACCAGTGACTCAGTAATCCAACACAGAGAACTGGAAGTCTTGTCATTCAGCATAATTCCCACTAGTTGTTCACATTGGTAAAAGGTTTTGTTAATGTTCTCTTTGAAATTCCTTAGAGATCTTTCACTTGTTCCACACTATCTCTACCTTTGATTAATTTCTTAAATTTCTTATGTAGGCAATTGTTATAGTTGGTAACTTTGTCTGATTTCTCCTTTGTAACCCATCCTCCACACTGCTGCAATATTATTATTTAACAAAGTTGATCATTTTATCTCTCTTTAAATCTTTCAAGTCTCTTAATCTTCAGTCTACAGAGGAGTGTTCAAACTCTGTATGACTTGAAAAGTCTTTCACAAAATTCTTTCCAGACCCATTTTCTGTCACCAGTTAACTACATAGATCATGCATATTTAGGAAAAGCTTCTTTAAGAAAATCTTGCTTCTTTTTAATAGCAAGTTAATTTTTCCAGTGGTACATATCATAAAGCAGAAGGTGCCTTTTTTTTTGTCACATTGTAACTATAAATTTATTTGCCTCTTTTCAGCAAAAGGATATGAACATCCCTACAAAGTGGGAAGTTGTTAATTTTTGGTTCATATTGTTAGTGAAATTCCTGTAATATAATGCAGTATTTGAAGAATTCAAAATGTATCACTTAGGAGACACATGCCTTTATACTTTTTATAAGTTCAAAACCAAATTAAAGTAGGGAACATTGCTTTAGGCATATACACATGAAAGAAAAAAGAGTAAAGACAGATAAACACAAATTTAAGGAGAATTGTTAATTCTATACAGAGGTCGAGGAGAGGTAGATAGAGAAAGCAGTAACATAGCAGACATTAGATGCTCATAGCCTACTTCTTTGGCTGGATAGTAAATTCCTGGTGTTTACTCATTGTATTGTGTTTTTTGGAAATATGACCATTCATGGACCAACAAGGATAGGGTGTCATGATCTGAGAATTGTGATTAATCTGACTTAATGTGGTGTTTGGAAACTGCATTAGACTTCTGATTTACTTAGTTACTAATTAACAAGAAACTACAATAATTATTTTATTATTTAGATAACTACTAATTGTACCTTCACAAATAGATTATTTTACAGATAAATGTAACTTCCTACAACATAGTCTTTTTAATGGTTTTACCATGGAGAAGATATAAAACACAATATAGTAGACAACTGTTTGTAACCCTAATGGTCAAATGTTTATGTGGATTTTTCCCTGAGCAAAAGCAACTGTAGACAAAAGAATCATCACAATTTTATATTTACCCTGGGTACTCTGATCAGATTCTCTTGCTTAGTGAAAAACTTATATATTCTAGGATATTTAGCATGTATTTAGAAACTACCATGTTTTAGTATATACTATACACTGGAGATAAATCAAGTAAAACACAGCTATTTACAACAAAGTTTCCTCCTTCTGTCACATTTAGATCTTGGAAATTAACTTATTAGAAATTTGATAGAGTACAACCAACAGAAGTCATTTTACTTTCAATCCAGTTAAGATGAAATTATGGGAAATTATGAAAAATTTTATTTAAGAAGAGGAAAATCTTAACTATTTTAATTAAACAAAGAATTTGATACTTTTAAAACTATAATTATATGCTAATCTTTTTGAAAGTGAATATAAACTGTAGTAGTAACATTTAGATCTTTAAATTATACTATTAAAATCTTATTTAGTAGTTTATAAAGGGGACACTATGTAATTTAATTTAAAATAGAAAAATAACTCATCAACTTTAGTGGTTTTGCAAATATTGTCTAATATAATGTAAATCAGATTATAAATTCTAGACTTTTACCTGTTGTATTTTGAAGCAAAGATTTAAAGATTTTCTTTTTGAGATATGCTCACTACACACTATTAATTATTTATTGATACCATCCCCTCTACCATAGTAAAGCTATAGTATCAACAAACATATTTATAGAAAATAAAACATATTTACAAAAATAATATCAATATTTAAATCAAAAGACAATAGAATAAGTTATATTTTCAAATCAGAAACATGAAAAGTATAAATATAACTCAGATTTTGTATGTTAATGTTAATATTTTGTAATATTAGCACTGGATTATTTTCATGTGAGAAATGTTATAAGTTGTGTCTATTATGGTGTATTGCATAAATAAAAGTTAAAGACAACTCGGCATTGTTTTAAAGTAAGTAAAGAAATTGAAGTTTACAGTGACAACATAGGTCAGTTTAAAGCAAATTAAACTGGTCTGATTCTTTTCACTTTCATTTTACTAGTATTTAACATATATTTCACAATTACAATGTAGTTTGCAGGTGGTATTCTTTGCAGGGAGAATCCACGCTCACCAGATGAAAAACGATAATGTAACATTTCTAGAAGTGGCGTGTGTAATCTAAATCATCAAAACTTTATGGAAGGAAGAGAAAAATAAAAAGGAAAGAAAGGAATGATAGTTCTGTTTTAAGGATAAGCCTAAGATTTCAGTGATTTATCATAATGAAAAGGCAGTAAGTAAAGAGAGAAAAATGAGAGCTTTAGCAGAAAGTACTTAGCATAAAACTTCAAAGAGACTTTCCATAATGTCTGTGATCGTAGTTATAAGGAAGAAAGAAAAGAAAATATCCATCTACTTGAATCTAAAACAAATGGTCATTTATATGGTATAAGTACCCTTTGTCCAGGCAGTGTGGTCAAATACAGAGAAGATAACAATTATTTTTTCAGTTCACAAAGTAAGCTAAACTTAATAGTTACATTTTCTAATGTTGGGAATGGGATTTCTGAGCATTATTGTTCTCTGCATCTGCAGTTTTGAGAATGCACAAGGCAAACCTGCAAACATTCTTTTGATTTATGATTATACATGTGTGTCTATTCCCAACGATAATACATAGCTAAATTTTGAAACATTGGGAGGTAAGAGAATATAGCTTTGTTTTCCTTCAGTATCTTAGTGGGTTTATGTGGAAAATGACTTTTATTGGTTTATGAGGAGTTGAGTATTAATTTATGAAATGGTAATTTTAGAGTTGTTTTCATAGCATATTTTTCAAAGCATGAAAACAAATCATTTGTCCACATCTGCGATGAGGTTCCAGTTCTTTGTTACTTTACAAACTAAAATATTAACTCATAGACTTTCAGTCAGGTTTTCAGACTGTTATTTGAAATCCATTTCTAGCAATTAATCATGCTGGTTTATATAACCTTCAGCTTTTGAGGTCATTAGGTCCAAAAACCTTTTATCAATCTAGATCCCAGTTTCTGGGCATCCTCATTTGTTTCAGAGTATATTTTGTTGTTGTTTTTTTCTTTTTCTTAAGATTTATTTATGCACAGAAGAACTGTGATGTAGACCAGAGATGTAGGGGCTGAGATGATTCACCAGAGACGGAGTGGCGAGCTACTGAAATAAACCACTAAAGGGAGCAGTGAGCCAGACAAGAGAGGTCTACTGAGCCACGTAGTTTAGCGCCTGGGCCAGGGATCGAAATCATACCACAATAGCTGGCGATAGCTTGATAGTGTTGTGTCTTTAATCTGTGCACCACCAGGGAGGCCCCAAAGAGCAGATTTTGAAAGGATATAAAGTTTCCTAATACTACCAGGGAGAATTCAGGTAAACACTCAGGGTTTCATTGCTAATTTGGGACATACAACCTTCAAATTAACCTCTTACTATATTTGTTCACCCCCATGCTATCATCAGATAATCACAAAACAATGAAAATAACTGGCAGTATATAATGAATGAGAAAAGAGAAAATAGAGAGAATCATGATTCTTGACATCTACTTTGAAACACAACATAGTGATGTGTTTATGGTTTTTTATAGCCAAGTACAATTCAAGAAAGTGTATGATCAACTGACATGCTAGTCTACGCAAACAAGCACATAATTGGAATGTGCCAAACATGAAAGGTGGTTAGAACAATGCATTTCCTCCTTGAAATTTCTTTCTTTGATTAATAGTCAACATCTTTCAACATCTACTGGATATATGAAATACTCTTTTACAGGTGAGACTATTGACATATACAGCTGATTTGAGTCATGAAATTAATATTCATTGTTGAAATTAGAGATAATCAAGAAATGTGGGTTACAAGAAGCAATATTCATTTTTGAAATTAGAGATAATCAAGAAATATGGGTTACAAGAAGCAATATTCATTGTAGAAATTAGAGATAATCAAGAAATATGGGTTATGAAACAATTTCATTGTTGAAATTAGAAATAATCAAGAAACATGGTGAACTTTGCTACGTAAAACAGATCTAAGCAGCATCAACATTACCTACAAGATTGTCAGAAATGTGACATCTCAGGCTCTGCTCTAGACTTACTATACTGGATTTTGCATGTTTAACTAGTTCCTCAGGTGATACACATGTGTTAAAAACATCCCCACCCTTTATGAGGAAGTTACAAAAGAGCTCTGGCAATGCTGAAACTTTGACTGTTAGGAATAATGCTTAGGTTCAACACTAAGGGATATGAACAATCAAAAGAATGATACAGTGGTAAAAGAATGGCCAATGGAATGATAGAATGGTGCATTATGTCAAAATACTATAGAGTGGCCCTCCCTGGTGGCACAGCAGATTAAAGCAGAGCACTAAGAAGCTTAAGCCACTTCCATATGAGTTCAATCACGCCTGCCCTGGAGGAGATCCACATGGTGAGGCAGACCTCTCCTGACCCGCCCGCTGTTCCCCTCAGCAGTGTTGTACTTCGTTGATCTGCCTGCTCCGCTCCCCACTCTGTCTCTGGTGAATCCTCTCACCCTCCGCTTCTCCAGCCTGTACCCCAGTTCTGTATGAATAAATAAATAAATCCTTAAAAAAATACTATAGAGTATATAGGGTCAGTCTCCTGAAAGGATCATACAGGCTTTCCTCAATATGCGAAGTTGAGGCCTCTTCCAGTGTCTTTCTTAGTGTGGAGAATGAGAGGCTACTTGATGCTCTGTGGCCTCAGATGGTCTATATCACTACATAAAGAACGCAGATTGCTTTGATTTGAGAGAAACAAGGTAGCTAATGGTAAGGGAAAGCTTCTTACCTTGTGTAAATACTTTGTCCTTCCCTCACTGAAGAGATCCTCTTGTCCTAAACTGCTCTTTTCCTCCTCAGAGAAGTCATCACTGTTGCCATTTAATGACCTAGTAGAATGTAGCTGAAGTAGGGGTCTCTAATAGGTGTACGTTTATAAAGAAGCCTGTCTTCTCCTCCTAAAATGCTCATCTTTACTCTCAGTTTAAATATGAAATAATACCCTTTCCTTGCCTGCCATGTGAAGTTAACCCTTCATGCTCCTTGATGTCCTAAATCCCTACACACAGGATAAATATGCCTGTCCTCTCCCCTTATTCTTCATCATTACCTCCATGGGAATTCTCTATAGATATATTTTTAATTTTTTTTCCTGTTGCTAATCAATCTGATGTTTTTTGATTATTTGCCAGTCTAGAAGAACTGAGAGGCATAAGATAAAATGAATTCCTTATGCCTCAACATTAAGTAGCAAAGAGGCTTGATTTGATAATGAGTTAACTTTACTATAGGACAGTCTTACTTTATTTCTATTGTCCCATTGTAATCACTAATAATATCCCAGTTCACACTCAACAATTCTGTATGATAAATTAACATGACAAATTTAAGAATAGATCATATGAACTTTCATTTTTGTGCTTGCTTAAGACTCCCAAACTGAGAATTTTTATAAAGGTAATCTTCATCCATCAACATATATGCTAGTCTTAAAATCAAGCACCTGAGTTATATATTTTAGCCAATATTAAAACCTAATGCTTTGTATATTCATAATTTCTTATAGTAATAGTTAAAGTGATAGAATTATAATGCTTTTTTTAAGTATTTAACCATATTGAATATTTAACCATATTTACACCAAAATGAATTTCTAACTGTGTAAATTAGGGGCATCCCTGGTGGTGCAAGGTGTTAAGTCTCAGCACTATGAAGCTATTGGCAACCACTACAGCAAGAATTTGACCCTCAGCCATGGAGCTGAACTGCATGGTGCAGCTGACCTCTCTTATCTTACCTACTGCTCCCTCAGCAGTGTATTTCAGTCAGTCTGCATGTTCTGCTCCCCAGTCTGTCTCTAGTGAATTCTCTCAATTACCCCCACAACACACACACACACATACATGCCCCTCTGGCCTGTACCCCAGCTCTTGTATACATAAATAAATACAATAAATCTTTTAAAAATTCAAATTATGGACATCATTCAGTTCTAAGTTAGTGTCTCTGAAAGTAAATATAGTGGTTTGGAACTTCTATTTAAATAGAGTCTAGATCGGTGGTATGTTTTTGACAATGATGAATTTTCTTGGTACATCAAAGTTACAATAATGGTTACAGAACTTATGAACATAGCATTTGTGGTAACCAATTTACTACTGAGAATCGAAAGATGCATTTTCAGGATCATAAATAAAGTAAAATACCCTTTTATTCAAAAGAAGGAATATCCAAAAACTGACCAAGTATACATGGATCCCAATTAACTAGGATGTTTCTTACTCGTGTACAGACAAGTGTATGTTTATCCTACAATTGTAGAAGCAGATCTCTGTGGACTTACTATCTGTCTTAACAATGCCCATTTCTCAGTGAATTTCAACTATTTTTATACTCAAGGTAGCAAATCAACTTGAACATTAAGATGTAACTCATAAATTTTGTCTCTGTTCACCAAGAACAAAATTTTATGTTCACTGAAATATCACATAATTTTATACAAAAATAAATTATAGTTCCTACGAATGGTTAAATCATTAAAACCTAATAGAAATATTTTATGTATTTAAAAATTAGAGCAATATCTTATTGCATTAATAAATATTTTAGAATATCTGTCTTTAAATAATTTTAAATCCATATACTCATTCACTCAAATTAATTACACTATAGACTCCCCTATAAAAAACAAATGTGGTTTTTTATATTAGATATTAGCCAATTAATATTTGAAAGATATATACTAAGTATGATGGCTTAGGTTTAAGTTTTGGAAGGGTTGACTTTAAAATACAACTTCAAAGTAATTTATTGTTTAAGTTACTCAAGATCATGTTAATAAATGCTGGTTGCTGGACTATACCAGGGAAATTCTCTTCTGTTTCCAAATCATGGGCAAGAAAGAAAGAAGGCAAGCTCGCTTTCATTTCACCTGCAAATCAGAGCAATTATGCAGTCAAAAAAAAAGAAGCAACAAAAGTTTGCAACATATATTCTTTGCTGAATTCATCGGAAGCACTCTTCCAATCTATGCTAGTAATCACTGCAGTGAGACAGTGTAAGTTATTTTAAGATTCATTTTCCATTGTTCTGCAGTTTTCAGAAAGTTTAGCTTCGTGTTACTCAGTGTCTGACTACTGGCACTACACTAAGGTGGATGTCAAAATGCTAATGCTTGAACGTAACCATGGATACACTAAGAATCCATTAGGAGCTTTGAGAAATCTGCATTTTTAACATATCTTTCAAATGAGTCATAAAAAAATCAGAATTAAGAACATCTTATTGTAATCTGATATGGTTGGGATGGAACAATTTCTTTATGTTTGTCTCATCTGTTTTTTGTTCCTTTTTTCTCTATTTCTGTTTCTTTTTGGATTAACTGAAATATATCATATGTGATCCCATTTTATTACTTGTTCTCATTTTCAGAGTTAATTACAAAAAGTCTGCTTATATTTGTTCCAAGGATGTTTTCTTTTTTTGTCTGTCTCTCTTAATTTTTTCTCTTTGTCACTGATATTTGTTTAAGTGACTTGACGGATTTTTCTTCATACATGTTCTTGGAGGTCTCTGAGCTTTTCACTTCTATGGTTTTACACTTTTCAACACATTTGAAAATGTTTTGGCCATTATTTCTTTCACTATCACTTCTACTCCACAAGTTCTTCTGTGTATTGAATATCAAATGTGTTAGAATACTTAATATTACTCCACAGGTCAATTTTATATAATTTTTAAAGATTTTTCTCCTTGTGAATTATTTTTATATTTTTCATTGCTGTGTCTTCAATTTCAGGAAGCTTTTCACTGCTGAACCTGTTGTTCTTCAAGACACTTGAGTATGTTTTTCATTTAAAATATTATATTTTATTTCTAAAAAAACATTTGGGTCCATATTATGTCTCTGTTTCATTTTACTTTAGCTTCTTGATCATATGGAATAAAGTTATAATGCCTTTACATCACTTTCCACAGATTCTATCTCCTGGGCCATTTCTGAGACTTTTTTTTTTTTTTAATCATCTCTTAGTTTTTAGGAATCATATTTCTCAACTTATTCCCACATCTAATAATTATGTATTTGTTTCCTGCAATGTGATGTCATTTGTTGGTATTTTTGCTGTATTTCATTAGATGTTGCTTGTCCATATGGGAGGATGCATCTAACTTCAAGAGAATCAATTTTGTTTCTTCAATCTTATTTTTTTTAAGATTTATTTATTATGCATACAGAACTGAGGAACAGGCCAGAAGGGCAGGGGCAGTGAGAGGATTCACCAGATGCAGAGTGGGGAGCAGAACTGGCTGACTAACGAAGTACACAGCTGGGGGGAACAGCCGGCAGACCAGTAGAGGTCTGCCGCACCATGTGGGTCACCTCCGGGGCAGGCGGGGGATCAGACTCATGCTGAAGTGGCTTTAGCTTCCTAGTGCTGTGCCTTAACCTACTGCACCACCAGAGAGGGCTCTCTTCAGTCTTATTTTTAATGCAAGTCCAGAAAAGCCTCTATTTGATTATAATTTTGTCCTACTGTAAAGTCAATTCACTTCTGAGGGTTCAACTCAAAGTTCCATACATTAGGAGATGTTTCATTTTGACATTAATTGTTCCTAGTCTTGTGTGAGCAGCAGAATGTCTTGTCTACTTCTTTCTGCTGATTCATTTCTTAGATTGACCTACTTTCCTCACATGTATATGTATAGTAGCTAGAACCTCACAGGGATCCCATGAAGAGATCTAAAGCTCCGTGTCTGCACTGCACCCTTATACTTGGTATTTTCCCCTGAAAATTCTATGTGTTTTGTCTACTCAAAAATCTGTCTCTTCACCTCTAAGCTTTGTTGAAGTTTTTCTTTACTACCTCCTGAAAATTCCAGATCTTGCATTGTGGCAATTGTAGGACTCATGTATTTTATTTTTTTCTTCTGAGGGATCAGTGTTCTGTGTTCCTTTTTGGATTTTGCCTGATCACTGATACTTACTATTTTTTTCTGTTTGTTTAATATGAAGGAGTAAAACTTTTTCTATTGTTCAGCACATTGATTAAAAGGAAATCTAAATTCTTTATTTTGTGCAAATGTTACTGAATGCTTTAAAAAATGTGAATTTAAATTTTATTTTTGAAAGTTATTGATATACAATAAAATATCAAATAAATCTGTTAGGAAATAAAATTTATCTGGAGCCTTGTTCATTGTATATCTTAATCATAACTGAATATGTAGTTAAATGGTTATAAGACTGCTTTTCTTTTGGAGTTAAAAGTGTTCTCCAGTTTAACTGTATTTTCTATATGCAGTGAAAATTGGGTCTTTAAAGTTCCAAAGATATTTTGAATAAATATCCTTTGCTAACAAAGCAAGCAGAATCAAACATTAAACAGACTTTTAAACAAGAACTTCATGTGGAAATATATTTTCAAAATTCCATATCTCTAGGGACTTTTCAAAGGTTTCATGTTTGCTATTTCATTAATTCTGAGACTTAAAGGAAAGTGCATGGCTCTGCTATGCTGAATTTCTCTATTGCTGATTTTTCATAAGCAAGAGATAAAAGAGCTCTCCATTCCTATTAGAATTTAGGAGTAGGATTGGTTAAAGGCCATAAAATACAAACTATAACTAAAAGAAAAAAAATGTTTTTGTGAAGAGAGGTTTCTTTCCAAATGAAACTATACATTTGTCTGGGACTTCTCTGTCCCATGAGATTATAGAGATGGCAATAGAATTTTATATTCAAAGAATATAAATTGAAAGCTAGTCCTTTTAATCCTGTTCAAAAGTGAATCATCTAATCATGCTTGCTTATTTCATCATGTTTCGTTTGTTTTCATTTTGGGTGTTTTGTTTTGTTTTTTGAGCAAGCATGAAAGATTTTCTTTGTCCGGAAAGCTGGAATGACTTCACTGAGTCATCTGAAAGTTGGGGGAAGAAAAGAATTGAACTGAGGTAGACCCAGGATGATTGATCCTTGGATTTTAAATTACCACAGCTCAATCTAGGTCAGCTAAGCCTTAATCTTTCATTTACAGAGTAAGTGCTTTTGAAACACATGTACTAAGAAAAGCTTTTCTGGCAAAGGATGGTGTGTTCAGTGGTTGGGTAATATGCTGTAATGACATTTTGATTGTGTACTACAAAAAAATGTTATGTCATTATGAAAACACTAGGTAACATTTGTCAAATCTAAGGGAAGGAGAAATTTCAAAGTTGCACCTATAATTATTGCAGTGTGAAATTTAAAATACTTTCATTTTACTTCCAGAATCAGATTTTGAAAGTGGTCAGAGTCTCTCTGCCAAGGGTTTGGATTAAACTAAAGGACATAAATATTTTTCTTCCTCTTAAAATAACAGGAATGGGAAACAACTTCTCAATTAGGAAAGACCTTAGATACTGGACTATTGACAACGGCTGCAAAACTGCTATTTGTTACTCTCAGTGATTATCAAACACCTTGATCTGAGCCTTAACTAAAATTATACTATGCACATGAATTTAAAGTAATTGATATTTCCAACTTACACTATTAGCAGGAAACCTTTTTAAAATCCTAAATGTCTATGAATGAAAGTATATTTTTTGAGTTATAAATTTGATTCATGTGGCCACAGAGGCTAGAGGAGTAGAATAGTCTTGCTCTCCATCCTGAGTGTCTATACTCACTTCAACATAGTTATGCTAAGATTGTATTTGTCTTTTCCATGATGTTTTTGATAAAACTTGGGAGGTGAATAAAGTACTATTTCTGTGGGAAATCAAAAAGTATCAAGAGCTAGCTAGCCTTTCTGATAGAAGTGAAAAGAAATGGAATAGTGTGAAAAAGCAAAGTTCTCTAGCCAGAAAATAAAGTGAAGGATAAGGTAAAGCACATGAATCAAATGTGTATTGTATGAGTAAATGCACCATATATTATGTACTAAAACAGAAAGCAAAATATGGGATGGGAGATAATGTGGCCATTATTTTGAAAAGTAAAATCTGCCCTATATACTTATTATTTATCCTATATTTCACCCACTTCTACTTTAACATGCAGCATTAAAAGTTATGCTTACATAGAAATGCTTTATTCTTGCAGCTACTATGAGTACAGTTCTTTTAGTCACTAATGGAGAATTTAAAACAAACAGGAAAGCATGTATTTTATTAAATTCATAGCATCATTAACCTGTCGACTAAATAAGACTGGTACAGCTGCTAAAACTTCAGCTAAAAGCATGCCAATGCCACTAAGGGTATAGAATCCCTAAGTGATTCTCTGGAAGAGGGCAGTGACCTGAGCCCTGAGTCCTGAGAAAGACATTGCCTTCTGGATGTTTTTGCTTTGACCCTGGATAAAATGTAATTTTTTTTTTAAATCATACACTCTTAAAATATTTTCCTTCTTTTACTTTTTGGATGCATGGGAGTTGTCTTGATATCTCATCTACACAAAGCAAAAAAACTTAAGACAAAGTATGTGTCCAACATCAAAAGTTGCAGTGTGAAAGTTCAGGTTAAAAGTGAAATTTTAGGGTACCTCCCTGGTGGCACACCAGGTTAAAGCACAGCTCAATGAAGCTATTCACAGCCACTGTAGCATAAGTGTGATCCCCGGCCAGGGAGGTGACCCACATGGCACAGCAGACCTCTCCTGTTTTGTCCACTGCTCCCCTCACAGTATACTTTGTCATCTGTCTGTCCTACTCCCCACTCTGTCTCTGGTGAATCCTCTCACCTCCCACATCTCTAGTCTGTACCCCAGTTCTGTATTCATAAATAAATAAATCTTAAAAAATATACATGACTATAAATGAATTTCTAGAAAATGGAACTTTCATATTGTGTTGGTTGGGACAGCCCTTATGGATAGACAAACAATAGTTGAAGGCATAAATCTCCTCTAAACCGACCTTGCAAATCATTAAATGAGTTTCTATAAAATGAAAAGAAATCTCACATACACCTAATATAAGATACCAAAAGACTAAAATATAGAGAGAGTAGAGTTAAAATGGGAACTGATATAAGCTCAAGATTAATTTGCTTACAATTTAAGATACATGTAATTACAGAATCCTATATACAGATCACCTGGTAACCTCTGAATAAAGCACCTAGAAGGAGCAAAGAAAAAAATAACAGTGGAACATAAATACTTCTAAAAATCTAGCTATCAAAATACAAGGAAAGAGAACAAAAAGAAACTAAAAACACTCAGAAAACAAATAGTAAAAAAGGCAACAAATACTTGCATGTTAGTAATTTTCTCAAAATCAATGGACTAAACACCAATCATAGGGCATAGAGTGACTAGTTGGATCAAAAAGAAAATATAATATTCTGCTCTCTTCAGGGGATTCATCTGAGCTCCAAATATAAACATACGTTCAAGAGAAGCATTGGAAAATGATCTATGAGCAAATAGTGTCCTATAAATGGATACATATGCACCAGGAGCAAATAGTGTCATGTAAGTGGATACATAGATTACAAATATAGCAGTATACAGCTTCATGAATACACACACACACATATATATGTATGTATAGACATATATGATAGTATGTGAAAAGGTAAGGTAAACATCCATATAGACTATAATCCAGTTTTATTCTAACTTTATGTACCTAAAAGAAAAACTGAAACAAAATACAACAGTGATTCTTAGTATGGTTAATTTGCAAAATTTTCTACAGGCACACATTAGTCTTCCTAGGGTAAAAACTTTTAAAGGATTACAAAATATAGTCATTTGATAAATAATGATGAAGGCGTGCTCTACCTGTTATGCCTGTTCAGGCTGCATTCATGAAACAGCTGTGTGCTAATTCTAGTGACTTTACTACAAAAACTTGACCATCATGTTCAATCTTTGAACTTCAGTATCGACAGGAATAAAAGAATGTCTTTTCTGATTGATTATTATGAAAGCCACATAACAAAAATAAAAGAGCATTTTTCAAATTATAAAGGGCTACAAGTTGTATCACTAACAGCATGACATATAGATGTTAGAGTTCTTGTGCAGCCTTCCACTTTAAGACAGGAACATAAGTAACACTAATTTCTCAGTTGTTACTCAAGTTTCCCACCTTCCTTTAAACACATCCTTTTAAAGTTTACAGATGGAATAATACCCATGGGCTCTGACTTAGATGAGGTAAACTTCATTGATCTGAGGTAACATAGACTCTCTACTAGTGACTGGCACAAAGAAGGCACTTACCAAATGGAAATGTATCTTCCCACTTTTCTCTTACACCCAGCAAACTCCCTCATCTGTAAACCGCTGTGTATAAATATGCAGAGTTGGGGAAAGATAAGTAGAAAGATAGCCAAGAATTCCCAGTCTTTCAGTTTGACTTTTTCCAAGAACATCAAATCTTTTTACAGAGCAGGCAGTGCGCTATTCTGTACAAATTCACAAATTCAACACTGTCTCTGCTGGAGCACACTGGGTGGGTGTGAACAGCACAGAGCACTGCTCCACCTGGGTGCCCAGCGGCTAATTATTTTTACATAAAGGATCACTGGGATTTTAGAGCCTCCAACAAACCAGTGCTGTCCAATTTGCCTTCCTAAGAAAATCTGGAACCCTAAGCTCACATGAATTTCACTGGAGTCATGGAGAGGGTACCCACCTGCAGCTGCACCCCACACGTTGCCCAATAATCAAGTCTAACTCAATAAAGAGTGGGTTGAGAATGATAAAAGAAACTACTTGAGGAAGGCAAAAGAGTGTCTACATTTAAGAACTGTGATTTTCCCTCTTCTCCCATAAAATTCGTACTACCCCTATGACCCGATCCCACTTTTCACACCTGAACTCTGCCCCCACACCCTTCTCCTCCAGCCTCTAGGGAAGTTCACCGGTGGCCACACTTCCCTTGCTCTTGCCTTAACCCTGTGGCAATTCTTCAAGATTCAAGACAAGAGCCTGTTCTTAACCCAAATTACTAGAGCCTGCTTAAAATCCTGGGCAGCTGAGAATGTAGCCCGTCCCCACAGGGTAGGAATGTATTAACCACCCAATAAAAGTTATTTTTAAAGTTTTATTTAAGGAACAGCAGCTGGAGAATAAAGGAAAGAAAGGCAAAACATGATTTCTTTATACCAGGGTTCCAATCCTCTCACACCAATCTCCCATGACTCAATGTGGGGATCACATCCATGCACATGTTTAAGTCTTGCCCTCAAATGTGGAAATTGGAGAATCCAGAAATAAAACAAACAGGAAACAAAACCAATCTTGTTTGATTAGATCTGTATACTTGACTTGCTTACATGTACTAGAAGCATTTGATAGCACATTTGGAATTCTTTCATTGGATTTGAGATTAAATGGAGTGATTTAAAAATTAAAGAGACATTAAAATACCACCATATATAATGAGATCAGTACCATTTGGAAATTGTTTTCTAACAACACATTACAAATGTTAGTAGTAAATTTTCTCACAGTTTCTATTCAGTGGATGAGAGAGCAGTCATGAGTAGTAAGGAAAAGAAATTTTGCAAACTGCAAAGCCAAAAATAAATAACTACTATCTCAGTCTATCTTTCATTAATCTCTAAATTATGATGAACATTCTGCTTTTCGGTGCCTTTTCAGTAATACTGAAATGCAGTAATGCTGTATTTAAATTATATAACTATGATAACTATTATATATATATATATATATATATATTGCACAACAATACACTGTCATTTTGGAATGCATCTCAGTTCAATGAGATTTATTAGAAGCATCTACTTTATGTGAAAGACAACTCCTACCTCAAAGGAACTAAACACTTACAATAAAAACAAAATATATCTGTGCATGCAGAAAACTAGATGCACAAAATGAAAAGTGCTGCAAAACTGAGAAACATTATATCTAATCAAGTGGCTTCAGGAAATTTCTATTAGACATTACCTTGAGAAAGAAGAATACAATACAGAAGGGCCCAGCCTAAACCAGGATAAGAGTGAGAAAGGTCAGGAGGATTCAGGAAACAAGAGAATGGACAGAGCAGCATGAGAATGGACAGCTAATTCAGAGGAAAAGTGCTCAAGCCTAGTTCTACACTTTTTAGCTGTTTTGCTTTCAGCCAGATGCATAACTACTCTAAACCTCCCTTTCTTCTTTGTTTAAAAACTAAGTTACTAATAAGTGTGCTGCAAGAATAAGGTCATGTGTGTGAAGTAAATACCACAGCAACTAGCACATCATAAATATTCAATAAATGTTTAAAACAAAAGGAGAAAGGAGAAGGAAGAAAGGGAAGAAAGAAGAGTGGAAAGGAAGCAGGGAGGGAGGCAGGGAGGAGAGCAGTCATGTAAGAAAGCATAGATTTGAGTCAGCAAGTTTGCATCAAGTTTGCATGCTTGACACCCTGGAAAGGAGAGGGTTGTAAGGGTCTATAAGTAGTAGTGACAATGTTATGAAAATTGCTCATGTGGTTTCAACAAAGCTCATGGAGACAGAACAAAGGTGACACCCTGAATTTTGAATCAGTAGAATGAAGATCCGTTGCCAGAGTATGCGAGTATGGAAAACAGGGCATAGAGCTCAAGAGGGAGATTTTTGAGTTCAAAAAGTATATCAAACTTCATGTATTTGGGTTTGATTCTCCCTGTTAGACGGGCCAGGAGTAGAACACTAGGCAAGGTCCTCTTGGGTCACGAGTTAATGGAGAAATTCTTTTTACCCAAGGCTCCAAGCAAATGATGACATCTGTGATAGGAGAGAATGCCAGTTAACAGGTGTGTGGTGAAGAGATCATCAAAACTGAGGAGACAAACAGAAAATATTGCTGGCAAATATTCAAGAAAATCACTCCACATTCAAAGAGCCAACAAAGAGGTGAAAAGCATTCCTTTGTATTCTTGGGGACATGCTTGCAAGGGCCAGATTCAACAGAGCAAATTGGGATCTCCTACCACAGGGGCAAAACTGACGAGACAAAGCTTGTTTATGCTGTACGGTGGCTGAAGTGGAGTATAGATTAAATGACTTGGGCCTCTAAAAACTAGAAAGCTAGAAAACTCACAGACAGAGTTTATGAAATCCCCAAAAAATGATAACTGAGGCAGTTAAGGAGAGAGGGCCCTCCCTGGTGGCGCAGTGGGTTAAAGCACAGCACTAAGAAGCTAAAGCCACTTCTGCGTAAGTTCAATTCCTGCCTGCCCCAGAGGTGACCACATGGTGCAGCAGACCTCTCCTGATCCGCCCGCTGCTCCCCTCAGCAGTGTACTTCGTCGATCTGCCTGTTCTGCTCCCCACTCTAGTGAAGCCTCTTGCCGCCCCTGTGCCTCTGGCCTGTACCTCAGTTCTGTATGTACAAATAAATAAATCTTTTTAAAAAAAAAAAAAAAGTAGAGAGATTGTTTAGCAATTTCAATTAAAAAAGGAAGTGAATCTCCAGTCTTTCTAACTTCTTTTCATGGAAACACCGATGCTTTTAGTTCTTTACATTCTAAAATTTAAAAACTCTGTCTTCTTTTCTTTGAAATTATCATTTCTCCCCTATGCATTGAATTCTAGTCCAAATGGGGGAGGCGGGGGTCCTGGGACAAAAAGAATTACCAGGAATGAACTGAAACTCACACCAGCTAACATACCAAAATAGCATTCAACTGGACAAATGTTCCCCAAACTGTGTTTTCAAACTTATTTTACAGGGTCAGCACCATGTTATCAGAAATTGCAAGAATAAGTTACAGTCAAGTACATTTTAGAAATGCCAAACAAAATAAACAAGTCAATCTCTAAAATCACAGAAATGCAGATAGGAAAAGGATCTTAGCTTTACTCTAACTTTACTTTTTGACAGCCAAAGAGTCTAGTACCAAAGTAGAGAAATGACTTACCTAAGACTTCACAACTACTGATATCCAATTCATTATTTTGATGCTTAATGCAAAGTTTTTATTTCCTTCTCTATACTAAATTATCTAGCTTACTCAGAGAGAAAGAATGAGAGAAAGAATTGTTAGTAAAAAATAACAAGTAATTAAGTCAGCATCCCTGAAAACTTTCTAGATACTGGCAATATCCCAGGGTAATGACAAAAGAAGCAGCATCAGAGTTGTCCTTAACAAACCCAAAGAGTGGATTGCTACAATCCCATGAAAACATATTATTTTCATGGTAAGACTATTAAAAACATGGACATCTAGATCTTAGAATAAAAGATATTACTTTTCACATTGAGAATGATGTTACTGGTGGGTTTGTCCCATATGGCCTTTATTATGTTGTGGTATGCTCCCAAAGACAGATGCATGGATTAAGAAGATTTGGTATGTGTACAGCAAGGATAATGTTTATATTAAAAAAAAAAAGATAAACAATGTTTACACCAACATGGGTGGAAATGAAAGGGATTATGTTAAGTGAAATAAGTTACAAAGAGAACTGCTGTCACTTATATGCAGAATATAGATTGAGAAAAACAGTCAGTCAAAAAATCTGACTGCAGAATGGAAGTTACCAAAAGATATAGTCGAGGAGTGAGAACAAAGTGAAGAAGGCCCACAAGGACTCATCATATAGGACTTTTAGTGCCTCGGTGGTGGATGAGATGTTGTTACATATACCTGAAGGGTGTGATATGGAAACTTTAAATCATATATAATGTTGTAAATCAGCTTTAAAAAAATGTATTCAAAGGATTGCTTTGGAAAAAAAAGTGCATCTACCATAGATATCATATGACCCAACAATTTCACTTCGAGTTATCTATTCAAAGAACCAATAAACATTAATTCAAAAGGAAACCTGCACTCCTATATTTATAGCAGCACTATTCACAATAGCCAAGAAACTATCTCAATGCCCCAAATAGATGAGTGGATCAAAAAGATGTGTTTCACACACACAATGGAATATTACTCCCCAATCAAAAAAAA
>NW_004567106.1:21716358-21740992 GCF_000260355.1 Condylura cristata | reverse complement strand
CAAAAGGAAACCTGCACTCCTATATTTATAGCATCACTATTCACAATAGCCAAGAAACAACCTCAATGCCCCAAATAGATGAGTGGATCAAAAAGGTATCTCTGAGTAACATGCATTTAAAAAAGCTGACCCTTTTATAAGATTCTAAAAATTGTATCATGCATAATTGTATCATGAATAATACTAGTTATCTAGAATGCATGAACCTTTTAAAGAAAAATAAAAGGACAAAATTCTCCAAAAATCTTGTTTTTTCCTCATATGTACTAACGGAATTGGGGTACAGCCTACGAAGGCCATTGCAGCAGCATTTGAAGGCAATGTATCCATGAAAGAAGGAAGACTGACTTATAGTCTCGGTCTCTATAGTCTGGTTGGAAACATAAGTGTGGCAATAACTGTCATTATTTCCAGGAATAATAATCTTTAGTTGGATGCATGATAGGTTCTGGGTAATTCATGATGTATCATGATTTGTGGGTCCCATTTATTTGCAAATGGTCAAAAACCAGTCCAAGATTTTAAGTTAAAAAAAAAAATCATCTCTCTTCAGCCAAAGTGATATAAAAATAGCTTGATGATATGTGTAATTTGGTAATAAATTAGACATCAATATTTTTTCTAACTGAATGGAATAAAAAAGATTATGCAGAGACTATAGGCATACAATCTTACCAGTGGCATTAGGGCCACTGGGCTTTTTGAGCCAAAGTCCAATCCTTTATCTTTTAGTTTTATCTTAGAGGTCCCATAATTCAATTAATTTTTCTCTCAATCTCAGTTGTTATTTTAAAAATGGCTTAAATTAAAAATAGTAGAAAGTTGATGGAAACTCCCAGGGATAAAACATGTATTTTTATTAAACTACTTTACTTCTGGCAACTGTTTTTGTGGTTTAGTGGTGGTAGCATTCTTTAAATGCCAACATTCCACTGGTGCTGAACGTTGGTGTTTTTCACGTATAACTGAGAACGCTGAAGGCTGAACCCGTGTGAATTTCCCACCTCATGCTGGCAGATGGCATAACATCAGGGTAGACTAAATAAAATGACAATGCTTCAGAATGGGTATTCAGATTTAGAGGTGGGATATCACAGTGTGCCTCGATTTATGCCTAGTAAAAATTTAGTGGGTTCAAATCTTCAACAAGTAGGATCTTAATCTCTAAATGACTTCTAGCTTCTTTACTTTGCAAGCTAATTTAGCTAATTAATCAAATCCATCTCTTTCCTGTGAATGTCTCCTGTTCTTTCTGATTTCCCTCCTCTCTTACCTATCTTCATGATGCCACCTGGTTATCTATGGGATGCATGTAACTCTAACTCAGTCTCGTTGACAGCTCTCCTTTTCTTCTCCATAATCACTTATGAATTTGTGAGTCCTCCCTATGTCATGTGGAGAGTCCAGAGCTTAGTTTTTGATTCATTCATTAAGTCACCCTGGCCTTCCAATTGTGGTCAGGTCTCTGAGCAGGAAGTTATGTTTCTCCTAGAGTCTTCTTTTTCTCTGGAATATGCCTAAGTGAACTGATTCTAATATCAGTGCAATTTTTTGGTATCTCCATAATAGATCTGTGTTTGCCTCTCCCCTTAAGGTTAAACCCTGATGCAAGAACATTTGCATCTTACTTTCTCTACCAACTGTCTATCTATTCTGTTCTGACATTTAGTAACCTGGATGTGTTGATGTAAGTTCAAAGGATTATTAAAACTCTTTAACTTTCTTAATATCATTTTTTTGCTATAGGCCTAAACCAAAAAATAAACATCAGTTTTGTCCCTCATGATCTCTTCAGTCAAGGTAATATCTGCTTTACTTTGGAAGAAAAGAAACCTATTCAATGAGAGGGCACAAGAAAACAGGATTTCACAACATTAAAATGCATTTCAAAATATATCTAATTACACCTCCACTAATTAGATAATGTACACTATCTCAGTACACTTTCTCAGTACTGACATATTTCCAAAATTCAAAGGTAAGACAAGCTTTCAAAATGAATGAATTCCACATAGACAAGTCTATGCTGATCCAGGTTTTACTAACTTGCCATCAGAAATGAGAGAAAATGGACACATGATTTGGATTCTAAATAATGACAAATTTACAAGGCAAAACTCCTTATGCTATGATTCATTGCTCCTTAATGAGTAGAAAATCTCAGACATCATAGAGTCTACACATATGGAGTTATATTTCATTAATTGAAGTTATTGATAACGTAAGACTTAATGAAGTAATAATTTATCAACATCACAGGTTGATGGGCTAGCAGATAAAACAATTTCTTTTATGCTTGCCAGTAACAGATGACTGAAAACATTTCCTTAATTTTCAACCCATTTGTCCACTCTCACCGACATAAGTATCCTGACACATTTCTTCTTCTTCATTTGTATTCTAAAATCTTTTTTTTTATATGCTAAGCTCTAGCTTAATCATTTGTTTTTGCTCCTCAAAAGTCACAGATCAGGCCCTCCCTGGTGGCGCAGCGGGTTAAAGCACAGACTGAGAATCTAAAGCCGCTTCCACATGAGTTCGATTCCCGCCTGCCTCGGAGGTGACCACATGGCGTGGCAGACCTCTCCTGACCCGCCCGCTGCTCCCCTCAGCAGTGTACTTCGTCGATCTGCCTGTTCTGCTCCCCACTCTGTCTCTGGTGAAGCCTCTCGCCACCCCTGAGCCTCTGGCCTGTATCCCAGTTCTGTATGCACAAATAAATAAATCCTTAAAAAAAAATTAAAAAAAAAGTCACAGATCAACATGTTTCCCAAAATTTAGTTCTAAATTATGTTCTTTTAAGAAGTCATGTCTATTCTTTACTCTTCAATTTTCTCTAAGGTGTAATTTCCCCCCAACTATTTCTAGCCTCTCCTCACCCTCTGAGAGAGGAGAAGATGAAGGAATATATCTGATTGGCAAGATGTGGAAGAAAAAAATGGATCTTACATAGTTCAGCCTCCTCAACTTTCTTCATTTTGAGGAGTTTTCTTGCTGCACTGAGTATGCGTTCTGATTTGCTCCTCAAAGCCACATATTTTACAAGACAGGCACTCCCATGTGGGAAAATTTGTGGTTGTTTAAAGTTGTCTATATCTTGATTGGTAAGTCTAATTCTAAGATTCAATTTTAGTTATACCATTGTTGTCATATCCTGCAATATATCATTTATCTGCATTACACATATTTTGATATACATCCACTTAAACTTTTTTTTGTCTAAATACATTTCAATTTCAAAGTATGATATTTATTATACTCCTTCAAAACCAGAAACTATTAAATAGTTTATTAAATGTATGTCTAATTTGTAACAGATGGCCACTCTTCTTGGGTTTTCTTCATATTCCTCTTTATCAACTTTCAACATTGACTTTACATTTATATTTAATAAATGCTACAAGAGTCTGCAAATAGCCTGAATAAAAGGCACATAACAAATTGGAAGATTAAATAAGGCAGCGGCATGACACAATATTGTTTTACTCAGATTACAGGTGGTAATTGTGACATGAGAATTTCTATTCCCCAGTCCTTTTGCTTCCCTGTGAAAGAATTTCCACTGGAGTAAAATCCTTTCCTCTTTTTAGAGATAGATTTAAGAGGGAGAAACTGAGAATAGATGACCCAGCTCCTCTGAATGTTATCTTTGGGGCATGCCTGCTCAGAGAAACACAGTTGTTTCTTGACAAAGAATATTTTGGGGACATGAGTTTGGCTTCTTGTGCTTATACAGATAATTCTGCTTAAGACTGGGTACAGGGACAAAAGTCCATTATTACCACCAACTGGGGTCACATTCCCCAAATCATTTTGTCAGTAATATAAGACACATTTCAAACCTAGTTTGAAACCCATTGGGGTGGGAGAGGGTGTCCTTTGTTAGGTGTTTCAGAACTGTAACCATAAAATTCATTCATTTCTGCAGGGCTTTTTTTTTTTTTTCATTTTTAGAGCATTAGTACCTACAACTGTGCATACCAAGTACATAATAATTACATGCATGATTTGTTGAATCATAATTTTATCATTTTCATACTTTACCCAAGAAGGTAATATTTATATATGCCTTTAGTTGTTCAGAGAAAACTACTCTCCTGACGCACTCGCTGCTCCCCTCAGTAGTATATTTCAGTAGATCAACCTGTTTTGCTTCCCACTCTTATCTCTGTTGAATTCTCTCACCCCTCACACTTCTGGCTTACGCTCCAATTCTTGTATGCATAAATAAATAAACAAATAACATCTTAAAAAAAGAAAAAGAAAATTAAAAAAATAAGAATGTAAAATGATGCAATATATCTGGAAAACAATCTGGCAGTTTTTTGTTTGTTTGTTTTTTTAAAGCTAACATATAACTCAGGAATTACAAAGAAATGACAATTTGTGTCCACACAAAAAATTGTACATGAATAGTCATTTCATTCATCATAGGCAGAAACTGGAAAAATTCCAGATGTCCTTCAAAAGGGAGGATGATTAAACAAATGGTATCAGTATAATGCAATAAAATTTGGAAATATAAAGAAATTAGTGAAACAATCATTAACTTAAATCTCAAAGGACCATTGCTGAGTAAAACACAGTAACCCCCAAATGTATTATTTCATTTATATAACATTCAAGGGTTGTGATTGTTTCAGAAAAGCACTTCAGTTGTTTTGATTAATGCAAACCTAGCAAAACTCCTTTCTAAGATATTTTGAGTTAGTGGTAGGGGAAAGAAAGGCAAATTAAAAATAAATTCCCCTATGTCTAAAATGTAGAGAATACAGGAAATTTCTCCATTTCATCATCCAGTCCCCACCCTAGTGTCCTAATTTAACACTCAAAAGAAATGTGATAGAGCTTATAGCTGGGTAAAATCACCAATGTATATTCTAAAATAAATACATCATAATTCTTGCTGTTCTACTTGTGCTATGTTGCTAGATTTTTTCTCCAAATTAGTACTAAAAGTAAAATTATGAACTCTGTCTCTGTCTCAAAGACAGGCATATAATCACCACCTTTAGTTATCTCTTCCACAGTCTGCTGCAATCATGTTTCTCATACTGCAATCTGCTTCAGCCCCAGAAAACTGTTTTTATTCTATGAAATACACTGGGGCTGGAGAGCAGGAGCAGGGTATGTGATGGTCACCCCTACACCTCTATGGATGTGGGATCACTTCCTGGAAGTGTCAAAAGCTGTCACTTTGATATCTGAAAGACAAGAGCCAAAAACCCACCTAGGACACAAGACTCCAAAGGACAGGATTGCATGGATGTTGAATTCAGATTTCTGCTCCCACCTCCAAAGACAGCCTGATGGCAGTGGCCCAGGAGTCACTGGCTTCAAGCCCAGAGCTGAGCTTAGTTAAGGGGTAAGAGTGACCTTGACTAGAGATTTAAAATCACGCGGGCCTGGGAATAGGACAACAGGGAATCTCCTCACTCAGTCCTTATTTTTTCACATACTCCAAGCAGCACAGTTTGAGCTTCTTTTCTGTTAGTTATAAACATTAAGCAAATGTGATCACAAGACAATTTCTTGCAACGAGTCTATCGAAGCAATAACATCATTTTATACGTCAATATTAGAAGAGAGTAAAAGTATGTGATTACCCAACATCAGTTGTAAAAATTAAAAATAACTCAATAAGATGGAAATGCTAGAAATATAAAACCCTTCTATGAAGTCTTATGCCTACCGTGCTTAAAATTACACATTAATCCAATTTGCAAAGTTGGTAATCTGATAAAAATAAACAAAGCTCATATTTAGATATGAACTAAATTCCTCCATCTACCAGAAAGTAACTACCATTTAAGCTGCCTTTTCATTGAAATGTGTCTATTTCAGGTCTTGTAACCACTAATGTGCTTGAATCATAAAATGAAAAAGCCTTAAATTTCATGTAAGATAACCTTTCCTCAGCATTTAAAATACTTTGCAATATGATCTTCTTCTTAGTTTTAAAATCAAACTTTGGTTTACATCAAAAGCAGTATGAATAATGAAATTGCTGTATGGTAAGCTTGGAAATAGATCAGACAGAACAGAAGTGGGGGAAGTAAATGACGGCACCCAAGCTAGACTCTTTCAATGCTATTTCCTGTGTCGAACTTCATTAGTTGTATAGTTCAGTGCACCAAGACCACATAAGACCTCCATCCCTCCTACTCTTGACTTTTGTTTTTTTCTCACCAAATGCAATAAAATGGATAAATCCACTAGGTTATAGTTTCATGTAAATAATTACCTTAAATGCTAATTAGCCAGTTTAATTCTCACAAATGTCCCATGAGGTAGGTACTACTGTTATCCACTTGTAGCAATACACAACTCAGTACACAAACAGCAATACAGTATCCAAAAGGTGGAAGTAATTCAAATGTCCATGGACAGATGAATGAATAATCACAAAGTAGCCTTTATATATATATATATATATATATATATATATAATACACACACACACACTATTCAGCTTTTGATATTTATTATAATATGGATGAGCCTAGAGAAGATTATGTTAAGTGAAATAAGCCAGTCACCAAAGATAAATACCAGTGCCATATGGTTCCACTTACATGAGATATCTAGAATAGTGAAATTCATAAAGACAAAAGATAGACAGTGATTGTCAGAGACTGGAGGAAAAAATGGGGGGTAGTTTTCTAACGGGCATAAGACCTCAGTTTGGAAAGATGAAATTGAGACACTGTACAACAAGTATTTAACATTACTGAACTCTACACTTAAAAATGGTTGAGATGGTAAATTTTATATAAAGTGTACTTGTATCACAATTTTAAAAGCATTTTTAAGCACACAAACTGAGGTTAAATAACAACTGTGCTCAAAATTTTACATTCTTACAAGTGCCATATTGAAATGGTTTTAAATTCAAAAAAAAATCTTTTTTTAACTTTAAAATAAATCTGTACTAAGAATCACCCCTGTAAGACATCCACTCCATTTGGATATGCAAGCCATAATATGGGCATGTTCCTAGTGTCAGACATCTTTTCTTCTTCTTTGAGTCCAACATTAAGTTAGTCACTAAACCTTACAGAATCAATCAATAAAATATCCATTATGGGCCCTCCCTGGTGGCGCAGTGGCTTAAAGCAAGCACTAAGAAGCTAAAGCCACTTCAGCATGAGTTCAATCCCCACCCCGGAGGTGACCCACATGGCACAGCAGACCTCTTCTGACCCCCCCCCCACTGCTCTCCTCAGCAGTGTATTTTGTCAGTTGGCCTGTTTTTCTCTCCACTCTGTCTGGTGAATCCTCTCTGCTCCTGTACCTCTGGCCTGTACCCCAGTTCTGTATGCATAAATAAAATAAAATAAATCTTTAAAAAATATATCCATTATGTTTGTCTCTTTGCTTTATTCAAGGTTGTCATCACAAGGACCTTTACAACTACTTCCTGCCTCCTCTCCTCGTATCTAAGAAAAAAATTCAGTTTTAATAGATTATCTGTACCTATACTGAAATCCTTCAAAATTAAACCACTTCAAATGAAACTTAACATTTTTCATAAAATACACATTCCAATCATGTTCTTATTTTCATCTATTGCATCTCATACCACTATCTCTGCTTCATTCTCTCCAGACACAACCAACACTTCGGAGACCCCAAATATTACAGATAGCTATTAAAATCTTCCTTTGTGTATGCCGCTCCTACACCTACCATTTCTCTTTCCCCTTCTCATTGTTGAAAATTTTCACAAATATCTAGTTTGGGACATTGTTCTGCAAAGAACTCTCAAAATGGTTAATAGTATTCATAGAATGTTGTTTTAATTATTAGTTTATGTATTTGTCACATGAAATCATGACATCTTTAGGATGGTTAATTTGTATTTCTCTGTCATAAGACTGCTACTCACTTGCACTGTGATCATCATATAGAAATATTCGATTAGCATCCGAAAGCTTAAGTGCATAAATGATGAATGATCTAAAAATTCATATTTATTCAACTTACTTGATAATTACAGCTATCAAAAAGACCACACCTAATTACTTAAAGTTAGGTCCTTATTCAAATAACTTGTCTTCTGGTCATTGAAGAAAGAAGATGGATATGAACAATACATCTATATTCTGGGCTAGACAGCACAGAATTGTTGAGATAAAAAAAAAAATGAGGAAGCAAATCTTTTAAAAATCCAGATTCTAGGGAGAAGTTAATTCAAAGCTAGTCTCAAGGTTTGGTCAAAAGTAACTATTCACACACACAAAAAAAAAAAGATCAAAAAATCTATACTATTCCAATAGCTCAACTCATTTAAGAGTCTTTCCACAGAGGATAAATTACATGCTTTGAAATGGAACAAATGATACCAAATTCTTCAAGAAATAGTTAAAAGAATGATGAGCCTTTGAATACTCTGAGAACTATTAAAAGCCCCCCAAAGAAGAAATGTACATTAACAACTGACAGCTTCCTACTGAAAAAAATACAAAGACATTATAATGTAGCACTGCTGTGACTAATCAGATGAGAAATATTTCTGGACTATGAGCATGGGATGTGAATACAAGTTGATCATTATTTAATTAAACCCATCGCCTGCTGACTCCTGACTTATATAGAAGAATTTAATAAAAAAGAAATGGAGGACGTATTTCAAGGGAACTACAAGTCCTTGTTGAAAAAATTGGAGGACTTAAAGACATAAAGGGCATTTTATTTTTTCCCAGATGAAAGTCATGAATTCAGAAAGAAAGTAGTAATGAGCTTGAGAAGTAGTTTGGGTAAAATCATAGAGTAAAGAATCCAACAGATTTGGAATTTACCCAATAAGCAATTAGGAGACATTGAAGTATTTTGCAAAGGGAAGTTACACTTGCATTCTAAGTATAAATTTAACTCATGTAAATTGAATTTATGGAATCAATTAAATATGACATAAATGTCTCTAGAATCTAATAAGACTAAATCATTTTATTGAACTTAAAAAAAAAAGTACTAAATCTTGATGGCAATAACGCTACTAAGCTCTACTGGGCCTTAAAAATCACAGTCCAAATAGTTTTTAATCCCTATATATCACTTCTTTTTTTTTTTGATCAAAGACCTTCAGGATTCTTATGAAGAATAAATGCATATTAAATCACTTGTGCCTTGCAAGATTGTGAGAATGGTTCCTATCCACTTCTATAAAGCTACATATAAATCTCCAGTCAGGTATTCCTATTAATAAATAATATAATTGCTGCAATAATAATAGTGTCATGATTCATTCACATGTCTATTTCCTACTGCATTACATCAGCAGGTGATGGGTTTCCTGCATTATCTACAAAGTGGATAGCTATAGCATCTCATATTTGGAAGGTATATTTGGGGTAACTACAATTAAAATGTAGATTTATACTAGACATGAATTTTCCATAGTGAGAGACCCAGAGAGGTGCCAAGGTTTAATAAGACATTTAAATAACTGCCAACTGAAAAGAATCTACCATATTTTAGAAGATAATCTGTACATAAATAAATAAAGTTGTTACTTAAAACTAAATCTCATCAGGAATTGCTCTTAATTGCAAACAGGGTGTTTAATTAAATTTCATCTCATTTGTATAACTTTCTGTAGTCTATTACAGGATTGGAAAAACAGAATTATTTATTTTATACTGTTTAGTAATTCTCCAAAGCAGCCTCACTGAGATTAGAGTGTGTATTTTCTCAGCACATGTTCCAAAAGAGCTGTTCATTATGGGACCTCTGGACACCTATAAGAACAGAACAATTGCCCAATCGAAACAAAGAAACAAAAGGCCTAGAATTATAGCGTCAAATTAGCTATTTGATAGCAGAAACATTACTGGCCCTAATTTAATCACAATAACAAATACATATATTGTGCTTCCTATATTCCAGATACTATTCTAAAATATATAGAACTACATATGTTCATTTCATTTCCACTTAGAGCAAACACAATCTCCCAACATCCTATAACTAGGTACATATCACTCACATTTTACAGAAGAGGAAAGAGTGAGAAAAAAAGGCATTAAGAAACTTAGCCAACATCACACACAGAGAAAATGGCAGGACTGAGATTTAAACGTATGGAATATGGTTCCAGAGTCCATTCACAATGAACAAGTTTCAATAAAATATTGATTCAATTTTATCCTTTTTTGTGATTATGTCACAACCTATAAGCCATACATGCCTCTGTTATGACACATCATATAGTATTATAAAGTGCTATTTCGGGCCCTCCCTAGTGGCACAGCGGGTTAAAGCACAGCACTAAGAAGCTTAAGCCACTTCTGCATGAGTTCGATTCCCGCCTGCCCCGGAGGAGATCCACATGGCATGGCAGACCTCTCCTGACCTGCCTGCTGCTCCCCTCAGCTGTGTACTTCCTAGATCTGCCTGCTATGCTCCCTTCTCTGTCTCTGGTGAATCCTCTCACCCTCCGCATCTCTGGCCTGTACCCCAGTTCTGTATGAATAAAAAAAAAATCTTAAAAAAAAATAAATAAATAAAGTGCTATTTGTTGGGTCCTTTGCCTGGACAGACCTCCCCACCTCCCCCACAGAATTATATGCACACTGTTGTGTGGAAACAAAGAATGAGCCATGGGTGCTGGAACAGAAAAACAGGAGGCAGGAAGTGTTCCTGCCTTGTGTTTGCTACCTTGTGTTCTTTGACCCCCATGTTATTGTTGCATGTTATTGATGCACTTGCTGAGAGCTTCCGCCTACCCCCAGCCCCAGGCTCCAGGCTGGAGGGGATAAATAGGGAAGGAGAGAAAAATAAAGTGTGCCTTTGCTTGCTGACCAAGAAGTGTGTGTGTTTTAATCCTGACGTCCTTCGCTCAAACCATCTCTGCTGTCCTGCTGGCGCGGCACTATTTTGTGTGCGTGTGTGTATATAATCTTTAAGTTGACTTTGGGGAAGAAGGGAGTTTATGTTACATCTCTTTGTGGACTTAATTCCCAAAATAATTATAATAAGCATAAATACAACAATAATCCCTTGTTGGGTAAACCCAAAAATATATGCTAATGAAAATTCATCGAAAATCCCAGTTGCTCCCCAGTTTGGGGTATTCTTGCTTAGTCTATTGGCTTTATACTGGCTTTATGACATGTGAGCTTCATCTTCAATTTTTTAGTTTTTTTCCTTTAAAATTTATTTTTTATTTTCTTGCATCATTCATTTTTGAACTGTATTGGTTACTCTCTTCAGAAGTAGTTCCCATGAAACTTGATCCTAAAACTTCTTTATTTGGGAATAAAAAGTAAAAACATATAATATCTGCTATGACAAAAACAATGACAAGAAGAATAACAATTAAAATGACAGGAACTAATATCTAATTTTGAGCATAAACTAAGACTTCAGTAATGGTTAGTCTAAGCTTATAGTGTATGTGGGTCTACACAATTAAAAGAAAGGATTTGTTCTGAGGTTGGTTTGATGGACCATGCAATTCCCAGAGAACAATCTAAAATATAGTACTTATTCAGCAAAAAAAAATTAATCAAAAATCTCCTGAGAGAACATTGCAGTTGTTTACTCTGTGAGAACATCTACATTATTTTTTTAAATCAAGATAGTTTTTCTTCCACAATTTAGAATATCAGCTCTTGGAAGAGAATTCAGGAAATTGAGCGCAAAATCTTACTTAGGATTTTAGCTAATGTTTCAATCTTACCTTTGGAATGCAATTAGGGGGAGCAACATGAAGTCACAACTTATCTCAGTATAATGACTTCTGGCTCTTACATATTAAAAAAAAACTATTAAATAATGAAAACAAGGGCTTTCTTCTTCACAATTAATATTTACTAAGTCTCCAGGGCTGAAATTACCTCAGTCTTTTTTCTTCAAGTCTACAATCACAGCTGCAGTTTTTTTTTTCCCCATTACTATGGCAACCACAGGAATGCAAGCATTGTGTTTCTTTCTCTGTCCAAAACATATAAAAGAGGCCAAAGTAGCAACAACCACCAGGAGACAGATAAATACCCTAGAAATGGTCATAATTAAGAATTTACATTTATGAGTGTATTTTGAAAGCACATCTGACTTCAGAGTACTTAGATCATTCAACTATGACAAAATACATATTCATACAAGTTTATTGAATCAAGATTCATTAGTTTCATTTACAGAGACTTTCCACACAGAAATCCTAAATTTACCAGTTTTGTCTTTTTGTTTAAACAAATGATAGTAAAAAATATCTCCCATTAAGGCTATAGAAAATTTTCCAAATTACATAAAAACAATGTCATACACACACACACAGTGTATATAGATAGATAGATAGATAGATAGATAGATATACACATACATATAGTGTGTGTATATATGTATATATATATATATATATAGGTGAATATATATAAAATATATATATTTTTTTTTAAAGAGAGAGAGAGACATATACACCCAAAAAGGGAGCTAGAAAACACCATAATATAAGAAGTTAATGGCTTGATTCCCAGTTTTGTTATCTGTACTTCTAAATAATAATGTTAAAGTCATTCCTTCATTCATACATTTGTATCTTTAACCTAAGTTCATTATAAAGTAGCACAAGCACAACATTTTAAAAACATCTGACTCCCATTCAGCATACCTATGACTAGGTGACTTCAGACATCATCGGACTTATTTTACCATAATCCATGCATTGAAATACGTGTAGTATAAAATCACACATATTATGAATACAATGGCTTTAGGTTTGGGGTATCGATACTATCTGTCCAGTTGGTGAATATATACATTATTATTATAAATAATTAGCATGTATGTTATATTATGTGTGTGTGTATATATTTGAGGAAAGGAAGGGGGAAAAGATTTGAAGTATCTTCCTCCACTATCTATTCACATTTCTTTTGTTTTCAAAAGGAATTAATAAAGAATTAAAGTGACAAACTCACAGGAAAGTTTACATATCTTTGTCATTTTTTTTAGCTTTTAAATTTTCAAAAGAGGTTTTCTCTAAATACATTATAAAGAAACATATATATGTTTAAAAAAATTGTCTTTTACAGAAAGCGCTACGTAATTTGGTTGGGTGAGTGCCTAGTAAGAGACAGAATATTATGCCAATATATAATTTACTGGCCTAAGTCTGTAATAAATGTTTTACAAAGCACAATGGAAACACATAGGATGGGCCTGCAGCAGCTTCTTAGAGGGAGGATCATTATTTGTTGGGTGTTAAACACTGTGTTCACCAGACAAAGGCACAATTTTAGGAGGAGGGTAGGAGGTGGAAAAATGTGCTGGAAGGTGGAAACAGTGAGTAAGAGGCTCTTTTGCAGAGAGTTGTGAATGCCATTCCTAAGAGTCTATACCTAATCTTGTGAAGAGTTTATACCTAATCTTGTGGGTAAGAGGAGAATTTGCCTTCAGCAAGTTAGTGACAATTTCAAACAGATAATAGGAAGACAGATTGCAGTGAGAGTCTGCTAGAGTAAATGAAAGAAGAAATGAATTGGATAAGTTATAGTGAAATGGAGAAGACTGGTTACAAGGTTATTTAGAAAAGGAGATTTCTCAGGATTTAACAACCTTGGGTACATTTCAGAGGCAATTAAATAGAAGAGTCAAGATAACCGTGATAAATACAATTGGAAAACAATGGAGGACAGAGCGAGCAATCCTTCTATGTTTGTGGATTTGTCAATAAAATTATAAGTCAGACTCTCTACTTCGAGATATTCTCTACTGTATATATTCTCCTTGACACTCAATTTACCATTATGGTTGTTTAAGATGGAATTAGGTTCTTCAAACGACTTGTTAACAGAAAGAAGAAAATACCAGAGTACACATATGACAATACCATGAAAAAGAAAATAATTTGATTTCTGGTTCTTAAATAAACCAATAGCTTAACATATTTTTTTAGAGATTTATTTATGTATGCATACAGAACAGGGGTACAGGCCAGAGGTGACGGGGTGGTGAGAGGCTTCACCCAGGATAGGCAGACTGATGAAGTACACTCCTGAGTAGAGCGGTGGGCAGGTCAGGAGAGGTCTGCCGCACCATTTGGGTTATCTCCGGGGCAGGTTTCGAACTCATGCTGAAGTGGCTTTAGCTTCTTAGTGCTGTGCTCTAACCTGTCACCAGGGAGGGCCTAATTTAAAATATTTTATGATTTTGTTTTAATCCTTTCTCAGAGAGAAAAGAAATTGTTGCAATCCAAAGAATATATTTTGCTTTCAAATATGACTGCTTTTTTTTTTTATTTTGTGCTTTTGTTCCATAGTTTTACCAACATTTTGTATTGATTTTCCTTTTCAAATTTTTGTGATTCTGAATAGTGGAGTAAATTCTGGTAGAACTATAGAGTAGAAATATGACTGCCAATGAAATCATAGTTACAGAGATTCTATAAAAATTCATTCTATACCATCTAGCTTTTTACAAAGTTGAAAAAATGTGCCTTTTTGATAGATCTTCAGGTAGTTATACTAAGCAAAATAAGTGAGAAAGTGAAAGATAATTACTGGATATCTTCTTTCAAATGTGGAATATTAACAAACACAGCAAGTGAACTAATATGTCATACCAAATAATGCCAAGACCTGAAAAATAGAGTGTTTACCAGAGGAGGAGAGGAAAGGCAGGTGAGAGGGAAGGGTAGAGGGCATCAGTCTGACAGCAGGAAAGTTACTAAAATTTAGGTGGTAGGTGAAGTAAGGTTATACATGAAGAGGTGAAACTGTACTCGTGAAATTTAGACAGTATGTTAAACCAATAAAATTTTATTCATTTTTAAAAAATTCATACCAGAAATATTTAGTGCTTATGGAGTACAAAGCACCACATTAGGTGCAAAAATATATACATTGCATTTCAGGCTCCACAAAAGGGCTCATCATTTAGATATGGAAAAAAAAAACACATGCAAACAATTATTTCCGATTGCTTGCATACTGCAGAGATATGCTTGCATGCAATGTACTTCAAGTACTCAAATGACAGGAAGCCTGTGTCAGGTGAAAGAGAAGTTCTTTGAAGAGAAGTATAATGTGAAGTTGAGTTGTAAAGGATAAACACTTGCCAAAAGACAGCCTTCTGGGAAGAAAAAGGAAGTGAAGACAAAGGCACTGAGGTGTGAAAGAGTACAGTCCTTTGGAGAGGTTCCCCATTGTCCTTTCTGGTTACAATCCTGGATATGTGTCCAAACCTTGCTGGTATAAGATTAGAGTTTGGAGAGATAGACAGGAAGCATATGAAAGTTTTCTATGCCCTTCTTGGGAGGTCTCCAGATGCTGAATCTACACCTATCAAAGATATACAGCCACAGATAGCAAGCATTGGTCTGGGAATCGGGGATGTGTTACGTGAAGACAGACAAGACCCTCTTGAAGGGTGTGAAGTGAACAACTGACAATCATATCTTAAGTTTTCAATGGTTAGACTTGATGCAGTGTAGAATAAAAAGCAGAAAATGAGGCTTTTTATGGCTATTGCCATAATTTGATCCTGAACTAAAGTACAAAAGTAAATAAGTTATGATAATCATCCTGACCTTAGTATAAAAATATAAAAACTTCCCAGTGTATGATCTAGTTGACTCTTAATGGATTCTGAGTGTCAAGTCCAAGGAAATAAGTCACTGAATGAAAAAAACGAAGATGCTATTCAGATTAATTCTATTTAATTAATTAATTCAGTCTCCAAACATTAAATGAATAACATGTATGTTCTAGACCACTATTCTATGAGTGTGGGGGGGGTAAAAATTTTAACAATAAATTTTTCTTCTAGCAAGAATTTTTGGAGGAGCAGAGAAAGTGAGAGCGAGAAAGAGAGATAGAGAGAGAGATTAATAAGTGAATACCCAGTTACAATGTCATGCAACTGGCATTCTGATAAGGGCTGTGCCAGAAGAGCCTGTGTTCTCAGATGTGTGTGAAGTGCAAGAAAGCATAAATTCAAACCAGGAAGTTTCGAAAGTACATTGCATGAAGTGTGGCAGGAATGGGATTTATGTGTTTTCTTAGAAGTCACTTAATTTTGTTATCATGGCACTTTTACAATTTAAAAGGCTGATGCAAGACAAAGAAAAGAGAATGAGCATCAAACACAGAGTAAACAGGAATTCATGGCATCCATTTCATTTCTTTCTATTAACAGAACTCATAGTGGTAATTCATGGGCAAATATTTGAAACAAATGAGGCAAGTATGCAGAGTTCCCCCCAATTTAAAAAGTTAAGTGTTTAATAATCAATGCCAGCAAATAGGTTGAAGAGGTGAAGCCTAGCAAAATATCAAGAACTAAGGAAACTAGATCAGATAACATTGTTTACACTCATTGATAAACATGTCAACTTGGTCTTAATTACCAATGATGTCTACAGTTCTGCCAGCTGCATTATAATTCAAATCACTCCTCCACTTCTTTGCCAAAATATTTTAGAGAATTTGTTGTGTGATATATGATAACATCATGGAAAAAACACTGAATCTAGATGGAGTTTTAGAAAACACAAATTCATTTTTCATATCACACAAAAACATGATATCCAAAAAATTGCTCAAACAAATTATGAAGGGTATTTGCATATGACAGATAAATAGAAAGTTAAGGGTTTAAGGACTTAGGGGACAGGCCTGGTTGGAAGGATTGCCTGGACGATCAAACCATTGTTTTATCATTAATTGTATTTTGTACTTTTTTTATCTTGGCTCATTATAATCATTAGTTTTGTCAAATGCATGTCTAGGATAATGCCTTTTAGGCTTTAATTTTGTGGCAGATTTTGGAAAGAAACCTGAACTTGAAACTAGAAGGTCTGTTTTGCTCTACCTTTTGCAAGCTCTGTGTCTGCACTAAAACCCAAATTCCTCGGACAATTTCACATAAAGTTGTTATGTTGTTTAAGTGAGACAACATATGCCAACATTTACAAAACAATAAAATGCCACGTAAATATCAGTTATTTATTACTTTATGTATAATTTTAAAGGACATTTCTAATTCTAATCAAAACCAAAAGAGTTAGGTTAAAAAAAATTCTTGACTAAAAGCAGGTTTTATCTGCTTTCATTACCTTGTCACCTCATAATATTCATTTTGAAGCATTTTTTTTTTAAGATGTAGGGTCATAATTGATGGACTCCAACAGAACAAAATCCAGAACTTTGGAGAACAAGGGAAAGATTAACATTTTTCACTGCTGTGAGGAAAATGCTGTAATTAAGGAATTTGTTTTCTGAAAATCTTAATGCTCAGATCTCTATATAATTAACCATTCCTCTGTCCCTTCTTGGTTTGTGTTAGTAATTTTATTCTCTTCTTAACAGAGAAAAACAAAGGTTAAGTGGTTGATACAGAACTCAAGTTAGTCACAAATCTTAGGTCTTCAGGCTATGAATCTAAGATCGTATTAGCCATGTCACACACAAACTTTTCAAGTTGTCACTGCCTCAAATAAAACTTCAAGTCAGTCCATATGTGTCATTGCTCCTTTATCTGTTGTATCTATTTGAAATATTACCTTCTTTTATAAAAATACAGTGACCTACAATAAGCACATTTTCCCTTCTGCTACCACTTCTGTATCTTAAGTCTCAAGCCACCTCTAAAAAGCCTCAATGGCAAAACATTTTCTGAAGGAAAAGTACTTCCAAGTATTATCTAGAAGGAAAAATTAGGTGGAAGTTTCTTCTCATTATACAGTTTTATAATTGACAACTTATATTTTGGCAGGAGTAACAATAATTTCTTCCTTAAGTTCTTCGATGACAAGTCTATTTGAAGGGAAGTTACATTTTCCCTAGTTACTACATCAGTAGTTTCACTGTAGTCTCAAAGAGACTAAAATCAGCAAAGCAGTACTCAGACAACTCTAGAGCACTTATTGTGTGTCATGCACTGTCCAATGTATTTCATACATTGCTAGTCCCACATGTTCCAACACTATTTCCAAGATATAATAGAGGAGCCTATAATTATCTTCTGCTACTTTTCAGGTCACAATGAACATCTTTAGGAAACTCTAAAGTTGTTTGTAATGACCATATTTTTGACAGACTTAATCACAAGTCCCACTTTCCTAGCAAAACCACTAACTAGAAAGCAAATAAAGCAATTTGGATTCCCTCTATTGTAACGTGAAGAATTTGGTAGCAAGAGGCAGAAACATGCTAAGAAAGAAAAGTTTGTGAGGCATTTAAGAATGTAATTATCTTCCAGGTAAAATGCAAATGAGAAATTATTATCTGCCTAAATTGAGGGAAGGCAATAAAATTCAGTTTATCTTAGTGCAGAAGACATTCTGTATCTGATAAACTTTTGCTGAATGTTAGCAGAATCATTCATAATGAAAAAAAAATTATCTGTTAACCCAAAATTGCATCTATTTGTGCCATAGAAAATAAGAAGAGAAATAACTATAGCCAGTAGAAATACAGGCACAATACTTTGATGTTTCACAGATGGTATTTGAGCAAGTGCAGACATAAACAAAGTGTTCTAAAATGAGGGTATCAGCTTGAGTTCAAGGAAATGATCAGTGGAATATGGGTCTGTAAGAGCTATCGACTAGGACAGATCATGGCAATGAAGAACCCAAACAAACATGGGTGTGTGTGTGCTCCATAAATATTTCACTGGTTGAACAGGTCATTATTTAATAAAACTGTTAGCTTGTTGTTTTGAATCTATTTGTTTTAACTTAAAACCAGAATGTGGCTGTTTACAGACTATTTAATATAAAAGCCATTCACTTGCCCAGTCTGTTGTTGAATTTATAAACTCTATTATCGTGTATTGTCCAATGCTTTGTTAGGGAGAATTACCTGCCTATTGTGACCCACTAAAATTGTGACCATTATCTTAAGAGATCCATAGGGGTACAACAAACAAAAACTGTTTTGCTTGAGTCAGCACAACCTTCTTGTTCACATCTTGAGCACGGAGCATGAAGAGCAAGCAAGAGGTATTACTTGTACTAACTCCATAACATTTCATTTAGGAAGTAGTAGAAATTACTAGCAAAAGTAAGTGCACAATGGCTTCACCTAATTCTTAAACAGACTTAACTAACTTATAAATTTAATTTGAAATAACACTCAAACTGAATTACAACTCAGTATTTATTTTCCATTCCACAACACTGCTGAATCTAGAACTAAAAGAAAAAAGGCTCAATTGTCTTTTGAATTGGCCAAATACTGCTGTCAAAAAGTAAAATGATTTTCAAAATGTAATCATAAAGCTTTTAGAGTTTTTAAAGTCTATATTAGAGCCTAAAACCCTAGTTACTTAAGTCCACTATATATTTACTCAATGAGGCTAAATGCAGGTGAAAACCATTATTGTTGGTGGATAAAATAAGATGATATGTTAAGCTCTTTAGAGACTATAAGTGAGTTGAATCAGATTTTCATAGTGATATAACTCAATATGACTATTTCTATAGAATAAGAATCTGGCTTTAGTTGTGTAATCATTTAAAAGTTCCCAAAGTCCCTCTCTTGGCTCTCTTCTCACCTCTCAGATGTCAAAAAACACATCTTTTGACACAGCTAAGCGGCGTGCCAGCTCACTGTCAATGAGAAGAAAGAATGAGAACTTTGACACAGTGGTCATCAACAGCTCTCTGTGGACCGCCACTGTTTGGAACCTGTTACTCTCAATGGTGATGAAACATCTTCTTGGTCCACTGCCTCTGCTCTCAGTTCTACAGCATTTTCAAGCAATAGTCCATTTGTGGTATTTTCAAGATTCCAAATAAACCATGTAATTTGTCTCTGTTCTTGACCAAACTTGGTTTTGGACACAAAATCATTTCTTAAGATGATCAGGCACCAAAATAATCAAACCCTTAATTTTCCAGCATTCCTATAATGCTGCAGTGACTAGAAATTTTAGAAAGAAATATATACCCAGGGATATAATCCAATGTATAAATATTAAACTTAATGAAAACTTAGGAATAAAGTGATAAATAATGGGAAATTAGAGTAGGAAAATTCTATCAGGTATAATAGGGTTGCACTCTTTGACTTGTCACTTTTTTAAAAAACATTGAGGTAAAGTTGAGGTTGGCTTACATTTTTGTTGGTATTTTGGAAGCATAGGACCCACCAGTTTAGGTGCTGTAACAGCCTAACCACCACTAAACTATGCATAGTCTGCCACCATAATCCAACGTGCTCCCTCTCTGTTCCCATCAACCCTCCTCCGCCCCCCTCCCCCATGCTTCAGCTCCAAGTCAGCTTCCAAGAGGTAGTGGAATGATGCTAGTGAAATAAATCAAAAGAAAAAGATAACTACCAGAGTTTCTCTTATATATGGACTATAGTAAAACCAAGGAAAGGATCAGATAAAGACAAGCTTACAAACTAACACTTGACATAACATTTAATTTCATGAACTCAACATTCATTTGTTTACAATAACTAGCATATGCACATTCAATGAAAACTCATGATTAGTCTTAGAATAGTGGTTGGGGAATGTGTGTATCCAAAAATAAGAGTGAAAACAGAGTCAGATGAAGGGAGACATATGCTATGATATATATAATATAAATTTTAAAATATTTATGGCACAGCAGTAGTTATTCCTAGGAACAATTGGGTGGAAGGAGAGGAGAGGACAGAATACTGTTAATAGAGAATTCATGGAGAAATTTCATGCTTTCTTGCTCTTGCTTGAGTCTGAATAAATGGGAACACTGCCTACCATTTTGAAGACACTATGAAACCTTGAATGAATAAAAAAAAAAATGCAATCACTTATACTATAATTTGCCGGGTGGAAACTCACAACAAACACTAACTGATCAAGGATCCTGAAAAATCCTGCTGCTAAAGTAACCTACTTACCTTCTGTTTTCACTTAGCTTTTTTTAAAACTCATTTGACACAGAACACTTCCTTTTGAAAAGGAAAATTATTACTAGTTCAAGGAATTGATATGCTAAGGAATTATTTAAGGTACAAAAATAATAATACACAAACACAATTTGCATCCCTGAAGAGTTCAATGGTATTTGCAGATACATATACACACACACATATACACACCACACACACACACACATATTTCACTATGATGAAGACCAGGATGAAAATTATTACATCTATTATCATAAATATTTAAAATATACTTATTTTTTTTCTATTTTAAGGTACTATAAATGTTATAGCATTAAAATGTTACTATACTATAGCTATTCATTGTGTGAACAAATTAGAAGCATTAATATTGTGACAATATATCATTGACATACTATTAATGTTATGAGATGATTATTTTACTAAAACCAAACTTATAGAGAATGAGTAAAATAGAAGCATCTTTAATCTCTTAGCTTAGTGTAAGATTTTATTAAATTTATTCAAACAAATAAAATTATCCTCATGAAAAGATAGCATGCCCCAATCATGCAGTCTCCAGAAATGTTACTCTAGAGAATTTTTTAAAAACTTGTTTTGAAAACCCTAATGAAACAGCCTGTCACTCCATAAAAGAACAGTAACAACAAAAAGATAGGGTCTTGACTTGAGCAAAAGTATGAAGTAGACTTCTGGCACTGGTAGAAGTAAGCATATATAGGTAATAATGACAAATGTCAATTATGAAGTATACAAAACATCCTGTGTATTACCTAATTGCTCCTCAAAAATCCCCCACAAAACAGAAGAAAGTTGATATCTACTCATCCAATAAGCCACTGTTTCAAGATGAAGTGCTTGATTTTTTATTTATCGTACCCGAAAGCCCTCCAGTAACATTCACACAATTATATGATAATCTCTGTAAAAATATAAACAACTAGAGCAAATATCTTAAATATCTCTGCCTGTATAAGGGAGAACTAGAAATTAATTCTCCTATCCATGCTCTTTCTTACTCATAAAGATTTTTACCACTTCCTAAATAGAGATCTATAGTTCCTCTGTAAGATGTTATACAATAATATTCAGATTTACTAATATAAATTTATGTGACATATACTGTAATTTGACCATTCTCAACAATTATGCATATGATCTTCATAAAAATCTGGCTCAAAAAATATTTCCAAGTATTTGTAAACAGATGTCTAAGACTATATGAACTCTACTACTGGAATCATATTTGGGAAGCCAAATTCAGCAAGACCATTTAAATTATACCATTAGAAAATGTACCTTACCATATTTACTACTGCTCCCATGTGCTACATGTAATGCTTCAATTTGTTAAGAATTTTTGTTAAGATAGAAAGTAGCTAGTGTTGCACAAACAGATGATGCAAGGAAATTAATTCCCATTATTTGTTCTGTATCCAACTAAAACACCTATTTTAAGTTCATAACATAAAGATATTCCTTTGCTTTTGACCAATAGGTTTCATGCAAAGGATTGAAGGAGTGTCTATTTCCAAGAGCCTGTTTTTACCATTGAAAACTGTCTTCTTCAGGCATTTGCTGAATGATGCATTAGCAAGAGCTACAAGGATCACATTGTTTCACACCAAATAGCCTCTACACTTTGATTCATGTATCACACATGTTCTGTTTCTTACATTTCTGTTTTCACACCCACTACCTAAGTGCAAAGGGATTTGAAGACAAGTACCACAGATTTCTAACTTTCAGCTGCTTTGGTTGTATTGATGGAAGAAGTTATGGAACATGTAGAAAATAGAATCAAGATTAAGGAGATCATATTTCTGTTTTATGCCCTGTGATACAGTGAAGTTCACCAAGCAACAATTATTCAAAATGTTCATTTTTAGATCATTTAACTTCACTGAAAATACCTGAAATTGGAAAATACAATATAGAAAAAAGTATTTAGTACAAATTTGAGCAAGACAGAGGTGTGACTTCATAGAATGTGAAGGCTACCAATAAAAAGTGACTGTTCTATTAAGTAATAATTGGCATAAAAGCCTCCTTAACTTGTGAGGTTAAATCACTTTCCAGAAAAGTTTACTTCTTATATATACTGAGAAAAAATGAGAAAGGTTACATTCTTAGTGCTTAATAATATATGCTCATTTACAGTGAGTCTTGAAATTTGCAGTTGTTATTCTTCCAAGTAATTCCAGGATTCTTAACAATGAATCAAAATGATAATTATGTTTGAAACTATTAATTCACAATTTATAAATTAACTAAATAAATTTCTGATCCACCAAATGACTAGGTAACATTATGTTCAATTTTCTGACCAGAACTGTACTATTGGAAATAACAGAATTAATTTTACAATGGAAGAAATCCTCATGGCCATATAACTAAACATTTTTACAATATAGAGCATGACAATGAGGATAGAAAAATACTACAACAAACTTTTTAATGCCTCAAAGTTGTAACATCCCAATTCTATAGTTTGGGAATCTTGATTTGCATGACAGAACTTTCACCTCTATGTATCATTTGCCACTTTATCTGAAATTCTACAAGCTCTTAATCCACTTTCAAGGCAAACTTTCTGACCTCAGTATACCTGGAAGGAGACTCAACAACCTGTTTTTCTACCACTACATAAAGTTTTTGTATAATTTCTTAAGACTACTCTAGCACATATAGAATAAAACAAAAGCAGCACTATGTCAATGTTAACAAAATGAGGAGCAAAATTGAATAGAGGTGACGTAGGCACAAATTAAATCAAGCTTATGGAGGAACAAGTGGGAGTGATTATTGCTGACCAGGGACCATCAGGCCTAGGACATAAGAAGCACATAATAAATATTTTTAACTAAATTAAGAGAAGAATACAATGCGACTTGTAACCATAAAAAAGAAACATGTGGATTCTTGTCCACCTCTTTTCACCCTTCTGTCCCAGCAAGTTTGCTGTCCACTGAACATATTTCTACCATGTTATATGTTAACCTGCTTTAGAAGATTCTACTTTCATTTCTCTTTTGTTAGCAGAAATAGCATGGACCACATTTTTGAACTATTATTGCTATTGAATTACATTATTTATCAATATTATCAAATATTTGAATATTCGGTTTGTAGAACCTAATATTGCACTGTCTAGCAGACCTTTAGACAAAATGAATATCTAAGAAAAAAGTGCCTTGAAAATAATGAAGGAAAAAATTCCACATATATTTTTACCATCTATATGTACATATGTTTATGTATACATATACAGAAAGAGAAATTTGGCGAAGCAAAGGAAGTAGATGATAAAATATTACATATAATATCACTTAGCACATCATGCCACTTAATGATACCTCATGATTACATGTGGTTCTAAAGATATATTAATACAAAATAAACATTCTGAATTATGCAAGAAAAGTCTCAATTAAGAAAGAAATTTGGTTTTTCAAAGTCACTGACAATATACACTAGGGGATTTTGATAGGTAGAACATATTACTTTTAGAGAAATATAAATTCTGCATAAAAACTTTTCCGTTTAGTGCTCGCTTCGGCAGCACATGTACTAAAATTGGAACGATACAGAGAAGATTAGCATGGCCCCTGCACAAGGATGACACGCAAATTCGTGAAGCGTTCCATATTTTTAAACCACATAATCATTTCGATAGATGCGGAGAAGGCTTTCAACAAGGTTCAACACCCATTTATGTTTAAGGCCCTTGAAGTCCTCGGAATAGAAGGAACATACCTCAACATGATAAAAGCCATCTA
>NW_004567106.1:21659119-21713907 GCF_000260355.1 Condylura cristata | reverse complement strand
CACCCTCCGCATCTCTGGCCTGTACCCCAGTTCTGTATGAATAAATAAATAAATCTTAAAAAAAAAAACTTTTCAGTTTATCAAAGAATACAATCAAAATCTCACTATTATAATTCATGAACTCACTATTTTCCAAATATCACAAGTGTAGATACCTATGGTGTTCTCAACTCATCACTGACCACTCAGCATCTTGGCAAGGAAGGAAGATGGCTGTTTGTAAAAAGTGAAAGTTCTGCTTGTGAAGAGAGACCAGCTAAGTCCTCTGAAAGAAAGGAAAATATTATTTACTTCAGTGAGGGGGATCTCTCCAAGGCAACTTTATCCATATGGGACTAAGATAAAAAGATTCTAAGAAGTCACATTTTTGGCATCTTTCTTAATTCCCATTATTAAGCATATTTTTGAAAAATTTAGTTTAATGTTGTTCAGGTCCAGAGTGGCATCCCTAGGTGCCCCACACAGGAAATGAACCTAGACTTGATTCAGTAACTAACACAGAACAATGTTCAATGTTAGGTGATGTTGTATAGTATAAGGTTTGGAGGGTATATACTAACATCTATGCTTTCTGGGTGACTGGGAGTCTAAGCATAACTGAAGTCATGGAGCCTTTTTAGATTTATTTACTTTAATTAAAGAGAGAATTACTAGCTTCTAGTCATTTGTATTCATTTTTGCCAAGTCCCCATATTCATGTTTAACTAAAAAAGCACATAAGTACCAGAAAGTTCACTGCTTTCACTTGAAAAGCCCAAAATCCTTTGATTGGAGTTACAAATTTATTTCAGATAGGGCTCTATTTAAAATTAGCTGACAGAGGACTATAAAGAGAAACATCTAGTCTGAAAGGCAATTCTTTGCTGTGTTTTTTTCACATTTACAAAGCTACCATCATTTTCCCTTGTGCACAAAATATTTTTTTTTTTAATTGGCACAATTCTCATTTGAATAAAAAGACTCTAACCTTAAACGTAGGTACCCCACATCACAGGGAAGATACATCATAGAGGCCAAGTTATTTCTCACACATACAGGCCAACTGATTACCTGATAAACAAATAACATTACCTAGATACTTTATAAAGGGGCTCCTACTTGATTCTAAAAGGTATACACCAATCCAGCTTACAAATAATAAGACTATAGCACAAACACCTGTATAACAGACATAGCAAACTCTACCTTGGAATCGAATATTTTCATTTTGGACATGTGTTTTTGTCAGTGAATGACCAGTCCTTAGAAACATAGTCTAAGTAGGATTCAGAAAATTGGCGGCATGTCTATGGGGAACCCATGCAAATTCCCAGAACTTACAGAAGTGTTTTAGAAACTACATTAACATGATCACCAAGACACTGCTTTAAAAAAACAGACAACAGAATATCTAATGGTCACATACAGACTATGTTATGTCCCTTGGCTGAGTGTGAGAGCCAATTATGAAAGAAGTGAAGAAGTACTCATAGACTCGAGAAAATACAAGGCTTTTTTTTTTTTTTAACCCCTTCAGATATCCAGGTTCCACAATCCTCCACAGTTTTTGATTTCCCATCAAAGGAACATTTATTTTCCTATGTTGTCTCAATACATAAGCACAAAATTATTATGTTATTATGTGATTTAATTAGTTTTTCCCTTGATTTGAAGATATCAGGAATAAATTACCCAGTACTTTATGGTTATTTTTTAATATTTCTACTGTATTTTTAAATAGGAAAATAACTTTTTTGTTTTCTTATTGATGTCACAAAGTTACAGCTAATGCACCAGAGCTCCTGTTCCTTCATGACAGCATGTGGACAGAATGAGGCTTTCCCATCCCAAGATTTCCAAAATCTTATTGAAAATGCATAAACTCAAAAGGGAACGTTTACTTTTCTCTACCTGTTTGGTCCCTATTAGCATGTGCTTACATGAGAAAGATAAGCCCATCTTTTATTAATAAAATAATCTAAATGCTGACCGATATGTAGTAAATTGGAAAAACAGTTAGCCCAAAAGCAAAGGGTAAACTTTTGATTACTGATGAACTCCTTGAAGTCATACTAATTTTATATTCACTATTCTTCTCTACTATTATTCAGTTATTGCTGTTTTAATGTTTTTAGGCAAAGCACATGGTATATCTCCAGCCATACTTCAGCTGTATCTTTCCTCTTTTATTGGGTCTCTTAAAACTATTGTGCTATTATTTGTCTCTCTCTCTCTTTCTCACTTTGTCATTGTACTTGTGGTTTCATCCTTTAGCTACTCACTCTTTACCAGGTCTTATTTATCTTTAAAGTGGGGACAGACCATGAAATAGCATGAAAAGTATGTACAAAGTGATACTGATGTAATGGTCATGCCTATTATGATTCTGAGTGTGCTGTTATGATTTCCTTTATATTAGGCATTTGCAAACAAAGAGATTTTAAATAACTAAATGGGAGGATTCAAGGGAGAAGACACACCCAAAAATATGACAGCAGTTTTTTGCTTTGTGCGACAGATTTTATGCTAAAGCAAATAGTTAAGTTTTCAATCTTTTAGAAACAATCCCCAGAAGTCACATTAGATCTAAATTTAAAATGTGAAGTGCAAATGAAATAAACTGTGAGGATGTACACAAGTTAGAAGTAACATGAAATGCAGCTTTAACAAATAAGTGTGTAGGATTTACTTGTTATGTCCAAATGAAAACCATCTAACCAAGATAGTTTCCTAACACAACAGTTTAGGTACGTTAAATTTTTAAGCAGAACTCACACTTCAATCTCCTTAATTCACTCACTTATAGCTTAACAATAGTGATGCAGGCATAAAACACTGAAATTAAGAATAGCAGGTATACATCAGAGTTTAAAATCAAATTTTTAACTGTGAAAAGTAACTTTTCCCTGTAATTTCTATCTTCGTTGTTTCTCTAAATCATGAAAAATTTAGTGCATTTTCTTTTGACTGTTTATTATCACCTTACAGTTTAAAAACAAACCTATGAGACCAACAGTGTAGTTTGAGATCACCTGCTTAAAAATAGATACTAACCTGAGAGCTACCAAGCTTGCTTTTATGCTCAGCACTGCTAAAACATGCTCACCTTCCTGGCAACACATATGTATCTGGGGTAGAAAGACCTTTGTAGCAGGTCATTTCCTGTAACAATCATTTATATTTTGGTTTAGTCAGAGAACTAACATTTGTTGCACAGACTTTTTCTTTACCAGATCAACTTCAAGCTGAATGTGGTTCCCTTAGAAAGGCTAAATTTCCTCAGAGAGGTCCTGTGGTTGCATACAGGATTCTTACTGCAGCCAAAATGCTGTGTGGTGTGATTTCACATGCCTCTTCACAGCACCACACAAGCAATCATCAGACACTGTTGTCGCCAGAAAACCACAGTGACTGGAAGCGCTGTGTTTGTGGGTGTGCCAGATGAGTTCCTGTTATCTGCCCCTGCCTCCGAATTTCATTCATGAGCCATAACTACACTCCTTGACTCTAAACTTCATTGCAATGTAATGCATACAAAAAAAGAAGTATCCCAAATGAAAGTCACCCTAACTTTACATACAAACATTTCCCTGGTTAACGGAATATAGTATTAACCCAGGGATAACATCTCCTACCTCTAATATTTTACAAGTACTTCCTGAAAGCTTGATGAATTGAAAAGATGACATCTCTCTTGCTAGTCCTTTGCCAACCTGCCCCCAATTGCCACGCCATATTATATAATACTTCCTTAGCCAGATTCCAAGAATTCTATAGGCTGTAATTTAATCCCAGAAAAACCAGAGGATATTAAATGATCTAAACTGTCTTAACCAGAAATCTCTGATTTGGCTGCTCTTTGAAGTTTGTATCTGAGACTTTTTGATGGCTTAATATTGTTTTAGAAATTAGGGGGACAGTTGACTTTGTAAATCATTTTAGGATTGCAAAAATGACATTATGATGATGAATGGCACAAGGCTTTAAAAAAAGTTTTCTGAATATTAAATGAATCACAAACCAAGGCTGTCTAATATTAGCTTCTGATAACTTAGAGATCCTGTGGCATTCCAGATGCTCAATGAAACAGAAATATTCTGTCTTTATTATGAGCACCTTTCCACATCTGCAATTCTGTTATACAATAAAGTCTTGTTCTTTTGTTGCAAGATTTTTCTGGTTCATTTTTTTATTATTAATTTAAACCATGTGGGTAAAGGGTAATCCAGTAAGCCAAGGGATTTCAGATCAGAGCTTTCTTACAATCACATATAACATCAAACATCTGTATATTTAGATGGATAAGGATAGAGGGAAAATTAACAGGAACTAAGGCATTGTCTGAATGAATAGATTTTAATTGCACATAATTGTAGTCATTTTATTATATTTTCTTTTTACATATAATATTGTCTCAACATACTTTGTTTAAACAATGACCAGGTTATAAAGAAATAAAAAATCATAAACCTGATTACATCAGTCCCATATAAGTGAATAATAGCCAAATAGCTTTGAGTTAAAAAAAAAAAAACTTTTGAAGTTATTAAAAGTTGCTTGAGTAACCTATAATCACTTTTATTATGCCTAAAAGCATGTTTGACAGTCCACTTAAAAAAATATAGTCTACATGTTTTCTTGGAATATTTGTCTATTTAATATAAACATTTTGTCCCAGAAACATTTTGTCTCTAAAGCATACTATTCAATTTTTCACAACAATTAATATTTTCCTTCCTCCTTTTTTTTTATTTTTTTTTTGTTTATGGCTAATTCTTGTACTTTTCCTAACCTCACTTCCATATAACTTTTGGGAAAAGGGAAGTCATGGTGATATATAACTGATATAAAATTTGTTGGCTTGATTCAAATTTTTACATTTTTTTCAAGTCACATAAAACTTGCACATTAAAAGATAGCATAAGAGAGATGCTTCTGTAGCTTACTAACGAATGTTTCTCTTCTGAGTTTTAGAAATTTATATAAGCCAGAATGGAAGCTCAAATGTGGGAACTTAAAAAAGCAAAAGCAGACATTGTTAGTAAATATAATGGATTACTATTGCTTGGAATTAAAATGAGATGGAGAATAGTGAAAGATCCTATTCAACACCAAAAAGAGAGGTATTACAGATCCATCTAAAAAGAAAAAAGTTCAAGTTGACTTCCCAAATCATATGAAGTTCTACTGTATTCCATATCAAGTTATTTCTCGTGTATAATGCAAATACTAAAGCAGTTATTCTTAAAAGTTTTGCCTGAATGTTACTTGCATTCTGTAATCCAGATGCTGTTTAGTTTACTGCAGATGCCAGGTGTGGACATTCAAAAGTAAAAACCTAAAGATCAAAGAAACAAAGGTTGATCCTGTTGAAATATTTAGTCACAAGTTATTCATATGACTAGAGACTTTTTGTTTCATGAGGTGTTTACATCCTTTGTTGTTAAAGCTATTCATTACCTTTAAAAACAGTTCACCTTCCTTTCTGGAATCCTATCAAGTGTGATACAGTTTCAATATGTATGAAAGGAACATCCATGTTTGCAATAGAAATCAACACCACTATTATCACAAAAATAAATTCAATATTTTTAGTTACAAAATAAAAACAGGTCAATGTCAATGTTTCATTTAGCAAAGAGGTAGCACAGGCCTTTAAATAATACATAGTATAAATTATATAAATACAAAACTAAAATAAATGAGAAAAAGAATGATGAAGCTCCACTAATTTGAAAGTTAGTTGGACAAAGGAAAACAAAACCCAGGTCATAATTTCAATTACAGAATAATGCTCTTTTTCTTCTGAGTAGGCATCAATGAAGTGAATTCACACATGGATTCATTAATGGCTTTAGGGAGCTTACAATCTGTTGGAAAAGACAGGCAAATACAGAAAAATACCAATTTTTGCAGTGTAATAGAATAGGTATTAGATTAAGCAAAGACTAGTTATCTGCAGAAAAATTAAGGAAGGAGATCTCTACTTGTTTTTATTCATCTGAACAGACTTCTCAGAATGATTTCTATTGTGAAGGTAGAAAAACAAACATTACACATTATTCAGAGAAAGAGAAGGGGGTAAGTGAATCTGGCAGGAGGAAAAGATGTGCAGCTTCCCAGAAATCATAGCAAGTGTGCATAAACTCACACAGGCAATGAGGATGCTAAGGCACATTGTGGGGAGAATTGTGCATGAAAGATAATTAAAAAAATATTTCCAGATCATGAAGAATTTTATCTCTCTTTTTACTTCCACTACCTCTTTGGCAAAGAATGTCATCTCAGCTCAACCCACAGTGTGCACTACTCAGTTCAATTTAAGCAAGGAATTCTTTAAGCATTCCTTTACATCTGTAAATACTTTATTCCCTGGTCAAGACTGAAAGGCATACCTTCAGAAATATAAATTTAATCACTTTAAAATGACAGATCTACACAGGGAACATTTTACACTGGTGTCCAAATATTTACTACTTAGGACAAATTTTTAAAATTCTTTAGGACAATGTCAACTAACAATGGGGAAATACTAGGGTCTCACTGTACTCTGCTTAAAACTAGAGAAATTGTGGACTTAACATCTTTCTAGCCAACCTCTTTTACTACTACTTTTTATTTCCATTATTATTATTATTATTTAAATGTTGTAATAACAATGATATTAATAATAATAAAGTTCATTGGACATCCTATGTCAATCACTGCTCTGAACTCTTCCTGAGTTCTCTCATTTGTTCTTCAAAACAAAGATATGTAGGCTTTTCACATATTCTGATAATACATATACTCCACCAAATAGAAAAAAGAATGATCCTCTCACAAAAGAAAAAAATTCCAAATTTATGTATTCCCATAGAAACATACTAAATGTTCCCTGGAGGATAATAAAAGAATCCCTAGGAATTACATTTACAAGTATTAACAAAATCAAATTATTTTCAAGTGCATCAAATTTAACTATAGTTGCAAAAAACAATCATTTCCTTTTCTTTCTTGTCACCCCAATAATAAATTTCAAACCAATCAAAACCTTAAACATTCAGGTACTACTTCTTATTTCCTGTTTCTTTTCCCGGTTTTCTTAGATAACAATAAATTATTTTAGTAAAAACAGAGTACACATGACTCTACTGATATGTTTTATTTTAGCACAATTACCATAACATCCCTAGTCTTATGCAACAGCTTGGAACACATGTTCTTTATACTTAATGTTTGTACATTCTTTACCCCCGAATCTTAATGGTTTAAAATTAGTTCTGTCACATTATTCTGTGGGTAATGTAGACTGAGAGAGTGGAGAGTGGTTGAAAAATGTTCATTTGGGGTTTTAGGTGTGCAGCCCAGGGGACACAGACCCAAGAAGCACTTAGAGTGCTCGGGTGGACTAGGCTGCAGGCACTTATAAACAAGAAAAGGAAGCATAGTCCACACCCAGGACCATTTTATGCAAAGGAAGTTTTTGCTGAGTGCAGTTGTGATTGGTGAAAATTTTGTCAGAGTGATGAGTCAAATTTCAAATCTGGATGGCCTTTGGCTAACCCAGAAGATAACATTTTCTTCTTGATGGGTGATAACTGAACATATCAATGACAATGAAGTGCCTGGAGGCCTAATATTCAACAGACTCCCTACTCTGTTTGCTTTTTACCCAGTCTAAGGAAACCTCCATTTTTTGTTCTTCAAGTTTCTGTGTCATTTGTCAGTTGATTGAACTCAACTGAAGTGGTTCTTGTTTGAGGGTTTTTCCTTGGAGTAAGTCAGAGAATAGCTGGTGGTAGGTAGAGTCGTCTGAAGGTTTCTTCATCCAAATGCCTGATGCCTGTACTAAAATGCTGGAATAGCTAGGGAGTTACAGAGTCATCCACCTGCTTTTTAGGTCACTAGTGTGGGTGGGTTTCTTTATAACATGATTCTCCTAGCCCGATCAGTTTTTTACATGAATGAGCATTCCAAAAATAGAGAATCAGAAACTGCCAGATTCTTAAAAAAGTAAGCCTTAGAAATATACACAAGGGATCTCTCTGGTGATGCAATGGGTAAGGATGCAGCACTGCGAGCTAGCTATAGCCGCTTTAGTGTGAGTTCAATCCCTAGTCCTGGAGATGGCCTGGCAGACCTCTCCTGACTCACACACTGCTATCTAGCAGTGTACTTCTTAGATCTGCCTGTTCTGCTCCCCACTCTGTCTCTCGTGAATCCTCTCACCGCCCCTGCACCTCTGCCTTTTACCCCAGTTCTGTATGCCTTGTACCCCAGTTCTGTATGCATAAATAAGTAAATCTTTTTAAAAAAAAGCAATACACACGAGACCACATAGGCATAATCTACTAATCAAAGAAGTCACAGTACTCACTACAGATTTTAAAATTGAAAAAGAGATCCTACCTATCAATGGGAGGGAAGTCAAATAATTTGTAACCACCATTTTTTTATGACACTAAGCTCCTGTCTGCTAGAAAACCTTAATCTCAAAATTTATTTAATGATATATTTCAATTTCTAAAATATAAAAAGTAGTAAAATTCAATTTGATTAATCATTGTTCATTTGAAGGAAGCAATTTAAATTCTGTTATAAATTTAAGTTTTAATTAGCCTATAATTAGTACATAATGTTGACCATGGTTTAAGTGTAGATATTCATGTTAGCCACTAGCCTACATATTTGATGAATGGTGTTATTTATGGATCATAACTTCAACTCAGTCCAGATGAACTAGCGAAGATGCCGAGGTTCAAGATTATAGGGGAGGAAATGGCAACTCTCTCATAGTACTTAAATGATTTTTTAAAATAAAACTGCATGATGTACTGCATAACAAATAGTATATTCCTTTTAAATGATTTTATAATGATAGGACCAAATTTCACATATTTCCATGGGAGAATTTTTCTCTGCACAAGTGTTTTTTAATGACTATTCAAACAATATGTGATATTCACAAAGAATGTAAGCCTCACCATTATGGTTTGATTCACTTCATTAGTAAGTAAGTCTAGGGGAGAATCAGTATCTCCTCAGTGGCCCCCTAATTTGAGATTAAAAGGTTTCTTATGATGGCCTTTAATTTGAATTCCCACGGAGAAACAGGATATGAGTCTTTAAAGTTACATACATGAAGGTAGGCTATCTTAAATGCAGCAATTAATGCACTATATTTGCACACTGAAATTTATGACCCAATCCACAATGGTTGAGAAGTTATACAAGGATTATCTGTGATGCTAAGATATAGAGCTTTAGTCCACCACTGGGAAATGAGATAAAGTATATAGGTGCATACTATAAGCTATGATGTGGTAATATGGACACTATTGAAATGATTTTTAATAAAGTTACATAGATTTTAAAAGCTTAATACTGAAAGAGGAAAAAAAGAACAAAATTAGATCTATATTGCAAAACGATACATATAAACACAAAATTCATACAATATACAGAGTATTTACAAGATACACCTCAGACACACTCAAACATTGCTCATAAAGTTGTGGATATAGGTGGGAATTGCAGATACAATATGATAAATTGTTTTAAATATTTGCAAACAGAAGAAACTTTACACAGGTCAAGCTGAGTATTTATGTTTGACTCAACCCTTTTCACCAAATAAAATGAATTATGATCCAATTACTATCATCAGTTAAACAATGTATATTTTTTACATTTGTACATAATTCTTACAAATGTACATAATCCTTAAGTTATTTTTTAAATGAATACTGCATGCTATAACTGCATATCAAATAGTATACCCCTTTCAAATGACTTAAGATAAATCTATTTTCAGAGAAGTGAGTAATTTAGGTTCTTAATAAATTAAGGTCTGAATCCACAAATAATTTAAGAATTATGTAAGTTTATACATTAAAATTGTGCAAATTAATTAATTTTTAAAATATACAAGAATTTGAATAGATATTTTTAAAGAACTAATCATGTACTAAGAATATGAATGGATATTTCTCTTAATATGACCAACAGGGACATAAAAAGATGACCAGCATTGCTAATCACTGGGGAAACATAAATCACTGTGACAATGAGATGCTACCTCCCACATCTTAGCATACCTACTATCAAAAGAAAGGAAAGGATAGGAAAGAAATCAATGATGACAAGGATACAGAGAAACCGGAAACTTTGTGCACAGTTGGTGGAAATGTAAAGTGGTATAAGTGCTGTTAAAAAAAAAAGTATTTTGGTTCCTCAAAACATTGAATATAGGATTACTATATGATATATCCTCCCCCCCCCAAAAAAAAAAAAAAAAACCCTGAAAGTAAGGTCTTGCAGAAATAATTGCTGATGCACAGCCACGGTAGCATTATTCATTAGAGCTTAAACATGGAAGCAATTCAAGCATCCATAACATATAATGGAATATTATTTAGTCTTAAATAGGAAGGAAATTCTGATATATGCTACAGGAATAAAACTTAAGAACATTATGCTAAATTAAATAAGTCTGTCACAACAGACACATATTTAATATGAAGTACTTAGAGTAGTTAAAATCATATAAGTGCAAAGTAGAATGCTGGTTAATATGAGCTGCTGGGTGTGGGAAATGGAAAATTATTGTTTAATAGATGCAGTTTCAGTTTTGCAAGATGAAAAAAAAATTCTGGAGATAGGTGGTGGTGAAGATTATACAACAATAAGAATGTATTTAATATTATTTAACTGTATATTTACTTTACCACACATTTTAAAATTGAGGAAAAGGAAGGACGGAGAAATGAAGACTCACAGCAATCACAGATCTATTATAATTCTGGAATAGAGCTCAAAGCACATCTCCAATTCCTTGATTAAAACCAGACCAGTACTCTGAAAGTAGATGTACTATAGATATTGGCTATGCTTTCTGGTTTGTGTTTAGAGCAGAATAAATTTCTCTGACTGTTGAAAATCTGTATAAGTCTGAAGACCCACATCTCTTTTCATTATAGAGTGACTATGTTTCTTAAATTCAAGTTACAGTATACTTTCTTTAAAAGTATGGTGGGTTTTTTGCTTATCAAATGATAATTCACATCACATCGATTATGAATGAGCTAAAGTTTAATGATCCAGGAATGTAAAAGCTTATTAAAGAAATGGCTGCACAAGTATAAGAATTTGTTGAAAGTGAAATTTCATAAAACAGTCAATAATAATGCCCTCACAAATGTTTCTAACATAGACCCATATGCTGAAAATGTTGTTCCGATAGCATTATGTAAATTAGCTACAAATCTGTAAGAAATATTGTAAAACACTACCTTGCTAGCATCAATTTTCAACAGCCCAAACACTCTGATTTTAATATAAATGATAATGAGCTATCATAAGAGTTGCTGGATTTAGTTCACTTTGATAAAAAGTTGGCAGTTTTATGTTTTTACTTTAAATTCATATCAGTTTCTTTAAGAAGGACAAATCAGTTTTATCAATGTGAAAGTGAATGTTGAAGGAAAATTATTTGTGTTCCTCACATATTTGGAAAACTTATAAGTATACTTGGAATAATTTGAATATGTAAATCTTTTTCAACTGTAAATTTTATGAAACTTAAACATAGAGGAAACACATTGAATGAAAATTTAAATTACTATGCTGTAAGTACTAAATATACATTTATTTTTTAATAACTAGATTTAACTGAATGCAGATATCTAATAATTTGATGTTGCATTATTAATATTAATTTCATTTGTTTCTTTTTACACATGATAATGTTTCAGTTACCAACTTATTGCTTTTGAACTCCTTATCTACTTTCCTGTACATACTCTGTGATAATGAAACCAAAAGCACTTTGCATTTTCTGTTCACATAAGTTTACATCTTATCAATTGAGTCAATTGAGGGCATTAGAAGAACACTGCAGGATGAAGGGAACAATTGAGCATTTGGGTTTTATTTTGCTCTTAATGCACGGCCATCAACAGTGTGGATGTTAAGGATATCTGGGAGTATTCTCCCCAAGTCCAGTGATCACCTTCCTTTTGCCCTTCTGATACAGACACTGCATGTTACAAGTTTCACGCTCACAGGAGTGCCCAACTCTTTTTAACCACATACCTAAAAGTGAGCTTTTATAAAATTTATAGTTGAAAAAGATTTTACATATTCAAATTATTCCAAGTATACTTAAAAGTTTTCTAAATACATGAGGAACATAAATAATTTTCCTTCAACATACACTTTCACATTGATAAAACTGATTTGTCCTTTTTAGAGAAACTGATATGAATTTAAAGTAAAAACATAAAACCTTCTAATTTTTATCAAAGTGAACTAAATCCAGCAACTCTAAAAGTGAGCCATGGCTCACTTATACTCATGAGGGTTGTTCCTTGCTGCTCTCTAATTCTCTGGCCCAGTATCCCAACAAATTTCTCTACCATTCAGTGGACTGAAATTATACCTTTTCCAGAAGGCCTGAATTTCACCCTTACAGTAGAATCCATAAGGTTATCTTTTTTCCTTGAATACTCTACTCTCCCTTACTCTAGAGGCCTCTAGAATTCACTTATATCTACCTAATCACTCTCTTTTCTTAGCTTAATAATTATGTATATATAAACTTCCCTATTTAAATATATATATATGATTTCTCTTTGCTGACTGTATTCAAGCTATTATAAGGTACAGGTACAATTTTAAATTATATATGTGACTTGTATTATATTTAGACAGTGTTGCTCTAAAAGATAAACCTACAAAAAACAAAGAGAGAAAATAGGAGATCCAAAACTGTGAAAAAAGGATTAAAATTTTTTCAATTATATTTAAGTAAAATGAAGAATCAAAAATAAGTTCAAGCTTCAGAAGACAAATGAAATTGGCAAATCAAAATGGTATTGAAATATGACTGTCATATACAATTCAAAAATTTGATTATTGAAAATCCAGAAGCCTACCTAAGAGGTTAGATTATTTATTCCACAGAAGGTAATATAAGTGCCATAACTTGACAGTAGAGAAAGATGGAGAAGAGAGACATAATAACTAACCAAAAATGGAGGAGTAAAATTGGCAATCTAGTCTTGATACAGGAGAAATATGATTGACTAAAGTCAGTGTAATATTGTAATATTGTAATGTGAACAATTAAGCAATGATAAATATATTTATAGGGGGAAAGAGGTTTATTTGTGTCTTCCAAAGTACTAGTCTGAGGCTGAATGAAGAGTACATCATAAATAAAAACACAAGTTACGCCTTCCCTGGTGGCACAGCGGGTTAAAGCACAGCACTAAGAAGCTAAAGCCACTTCAGCATGAGTTCAATCCCGGCCCTGGAGGTGACCCACATGGTGTGGCAGACCTCTCCTGACCCACCTACTGCTCTCCTTAGCAGTGTACTTCGTCAGTCGGCCTGTTCTGCTCCCCACTCTGTCTCTGGTGAAGCCTCTCACCACCCTTGCACCTCTGGCCTGTACCCCAGTTCTGTATGAATAAATAAATAAATCTTTCTAAAAAAATTTTTTTAACACAAGTTAAACAATAAAATAAAATTATATTTGAACGTTCTAGTGTAAATTTAGGTAAGTAATTAATATTTGGATATAAACAACTACATATAAATCTTTTACATACTGGGTCCTCCCAGATGGCACAGCAGGTTAAAGCACAGCACTGAGAAGCGAAAAGCCACTTCACCATGTGTTTGGTCCCTGCCCTGGAGGTGACCACATGGCCAGCAGACCTCTCCTGACCGGCTCACTGCTCCCCTCAACAGTGTACTTAGTTGATCCGCCTGTTCTGCTCCCTACTCTGTCTCTCATGCCCTGCAACTCTGGCCTGTATCCCAGTTCTGTGTGCATAAATAAGTAAATCTTAAAAAAATAAATTAATTAAATCTTTTACATATTAATAAAATGGACTGAACATTATAGACTACTATACTAACATTTACCACCAAACTGTTAAATGTTAGATAGAATCTAATTATTATAAAGAAGACAATAGCTAGTACAATCTATGCATGCAATGTTATAATAATATCGATTTCATTTTTGAAGTGAATTATATGCAATACCACTTCTTATTAAAAAAATCCAATTAATTTTATTCTTTACATAAATTTTAAATTATTTGGATAGTCTCTGACTACTGGGTGATCTTATTAACATAAACTAGATTACAGACTATTATATTAATCAAAAACAATACTCTGAATAGCAAAGGAAAGGAATTTTACAGTAACGTAAATTCTGTATTCCAATTATAATTTCAGTCATGCAAGGAGCAGAATATTAAGCCATTTAAAAAATAATCCATGAGAAAACTGCTGATTCCATGTTCTTTTGGACTGAATACAATCCTAAAATATGTTTTAGAAAGTTTGCTTAGTATTATGTAACTACTTGGGTTATGTGGTTTTCATATTTTTTAGCCTATTTACTAAAACCATTGAACTTACATTTAATTGCTCACCACATAGGGAAGCTTTCCAAGCTTCTAAAATAATGAAATCACATTAAATTTCATCGATGCTTAGGATGAGAATTGCATTAGATTGCATACTGATGATAAATGTAATCAAAATAATTTTAAAAGCATGTTTACTATGGTTGAAATGCTAAAATAATAACTTAAAATTATATAGAGCTCTTTTTCAAAGTTCTAGAATCAATTAAGGTGATTACACACTGGATTTTACAATACTACCTATATTAGGAGTTATACACATAAGGTAAACAAACAATAAACAACAAGCAATCTCACAGAACCATCAGTGATATAAAACCAATTTATTAAATGCATAATTGGATCATGGGCCAGCATTCCAAACTAGTAACAATTTTTAGGTTATGGAAATTCCTAGGTCTGTATAAGAACACTACAGGGCCTTCCCTGGTGGCACAGTGAGTTAAAACACAGCACTAAGAAGCTAAAGCCACTTCAGCATGATTTTGATCCCGCCTGCCCTGGAGGTGATCCCATGGCATGGCAGACCTCTCCTGACCCGACTGCTGATCCCCTCAGCAGTGTATTTCGCTGATCTGCCTTTTCTACTCCCCACTCTGTCTCTGGTGAATCATCTCACCGCCCCTGTACCTCTGGCCTGTACCCCAGTTCTGTATGAATAAATAAATAAATCTTAAAAAAAAAATGTGCCATTCTCACTGGTGTGAGATGATATTTCATTGTGTTTTTAATTTGTATTTCCCTTATCACAAGTGACATGGAACATTTTTCATATGTGTATTACATTTCCTCTTTGGGGAAGTGTCTCTTTAGCTCTTCTGCCCATTTTTTGATGGGGTTGTTCACTTTATTTTTGTTGATTTAGTAAGCTCTTTGTAGATCTTTGCGATTAGTCCTTTGTCATTAGTATTATGTGCAAAAATTTTCTCCTAAACTAATCGTGGGAATGCAAACTGGTTTAACCACTATGGAAAGCTGTTTGGAAACTGCTGAAAATGGAGCCTCCATATGACCCAGCAACCCCACTACTAGGTATCGACACAAAGGACACAAAAACATTGACTCAAAAGGACATCTGTACCTCCATGCTTATTGCTGCTCTAATTACAATAGGGAAGATGTGGAATCAACCCAAATGCCCACAAATAGATGATTAGATTAAAAAGATGTGGTACATATACACACTGGAATATTAGTCAGTAATCAAAAAACATAAACTCATGACTGTTGCAGCAAGATGGATGGAGCTGGAATGGATAATGCTTAGTGAAATAAGCCAGAAAGGAAAAAAAAAAGCCAAATGGTTTCACTCATAGCAGCAGCATAAAAGAACCGTGGTGGGGTGGGGGGAAAGCAGCCAGAATAAAGAAAAAATTAAAATCAGTGAACAGCAATAAACCAGAGACATTTTATAGTGGTAGAGAGGGGAATAGGATCAAAACTGGGGTGGGGTAGGAAGAGTACACAGGACTATGGTGATGGTATACCAGTGAACTGGTGGTGGGAAGTCCATGAGGATTACAACTCAGATGAAAAAATGCACAAAATGAAGAATGGTATAAAAAATAAATAATTAAGAAAATATTAATTAGAAAAAGAAATATAAAAGGGACTTCTATAAAACCAAAAGAAAGTTCACTCAGAAACAGAAAGACACCAACACCTCTAAAATATGGCTCTCGGGGAAACCTAAAAGCCATATTTCCCTATCGGGAAAGTAAAAATAAGGACTAATTGAGGGCCTTCATGATAAACTCACTTTCAATTTAAGAAAGATTATTAATATAGAATCCTACATATGTCACCTGTTAACCTCAGAATAAAAATAATTAGAAGAAACAAATAAAAAATTAAAAATGAATCCAAATACTACATACAAAAGAGAACTACCAAAGTACAAGGGAAGAAAATAAGAGAAGAACTAAAGAACAGAAAACACCAGAAAACAAATAGCAAAATAGGTATATAAAGTCCCTAAATATCAATGGTCTGCACTCACAAATCAAAAAACACAGAGTGACTGATATGGAAAAACAAACAAATTCTTTTTCTATTATTTCCAGAGTTCTATTTTATTATATTATAGCAGTTTATATTTTCTATATTATGTAAATTGTTTCTGATTACATTTAGTCATATTGCACCCCATATAATTTTGATTATGCTAAATATCTTAACTATGAAAACTCTTTCTATTTATTGATTAAAATCCCAATCTCTTTAAGCATTTTATATAGGAATGCCAAATTAATGTCTTAATGGTTATCATTATCAATTAAGGAAAATGATAATAAACTGATACATGTATAATTTCCCATCCTTTTATAACTATTCTTAGAAAATTGAATTGTGATAAAATTATATTCTTTTGCTAAAATCTGTGATTTGGTTTTTACTATTGATCAAAAATTATATTATATACTACTACTGATTTTTTTCCTCTTTCTAAATTGCAATTACTTATTTTAAAGCAATTTACCCAAAGAACACAAAAACACTAATCCAAAAGCACACCTGCGACTCTATGTTTATTGCAGCACAATTTATGATAGGTAATCTATGGAAGAAACCCAGATGCCCAAAAATAAATGACTAAATCAAGAAGATGTAGTATATTCACATGATGGAATATTATTCATCAATCTAAAAGTTTTATGCCCTGTTTTTTTTTAAATAAATGATATTACAAAGGAAATAAAAGAATGACTTAATCATAAAAAAAATAGCTACATCCTATCAATGAAAAGAAATGACCAGGTTAAATAAAATTATTATCACCATAAGCTTAAATTCATAAATGAAAATTCATTCTAGATAGAAATATACAAACTTCTCTCTGTGTGTGTCTGTGTTTTGGTGCGGGAAGCTGCTGTGGCTATTGAATCTAGAATCCACTAAGGAATGATATGCCATACCTGAGAACTTTTGGGAAGTCATTTAGGAAATCATCTGATACACAGCCATAGAACATTATTTGGAGCATTCACTATGTCTTGGCAATTTAAAAGTGATAAAGAAAAAAACTCAACATCAGTCACAGCACTATGCCTTCATGCATCCAATTTCAATCAACTTTCTAAATGGATAAGATGGAAAGAATGGATTTTTCTTTTCAATTTAACATTATCTTTCAAAGCTCAGGGGGAATTATTTAGTGAAATATATTTTGAAACTTATTTTATTAGTACAAAATTTGCCTAACTTTAACATGAAATATTTTTATTTTTATAACACCTAAGACAAAATTTCACAGATAATAGGTGAAAACCAGTATTCTAGTGCTATGTTATTATGGATTCCGAATATGTCTCATTTTCTTCCCTTTGGAAGTATGACTGAACCGATTCCATAAAAATCTGACTTTGATTAAAATATACACAGGAAGACAAGAAAAAAGCAAGGTGAAAGTAAGATTTTTTATTCTTTATGTAATACTACTTTCAGTATTACATCCAAGAATAAACTTCAACTACAACTATGTATTAAGAATCCCTTGATGAAGTCAGTGTAAATGCTGACTTAATTTTTCTGAAATATTATCCCATTAGCTATAGTTTTCAATTCACAGGCAATTCTAACTATAATATTCAGCTAGCATGGAAAAGCACTATGAAACTTAACTTAAGAACTGAAATCTTTAGTGTAAATCACAATATCTTGGATAGATAAACTTCTGTCTATCATCAGATAGTCTGAGCCCTCACTTCTAGGATGGGTCCAGGAATCTGCTTTTTAGCTAGTAGGTGAGCCATGTGACATGTTATTATGAGAAGTGTGGTCTATACATTACACTAATATGAAAAACAAGCTTTCTGTTTTATGAATCTCTGCCCATTAAGGCCTATCAGGATTATATATCCTCAGACGTAGAGTAGAAAGGAGAATGAAAACTGAGATCAGGTTGACTTGTAAAGGCTCCAAAATTCTCCTAATTTTCATATAATGTCACCAAATGAGGAAAACCCAGGGTGAACAGAAGATCTGCCCATTCAAATTCTACACATTAGGACAGCGATCCAGTGAACTCTCCCAGAATATATCAAGTAATTATTTTTTCCTTGAGAAGGCAATTAGAAGACTACTAGAGAAGCCTGTGCTCTTCCTAACAGCTATTGTTTCCAATGTAATTACTATTATTAGAAAAAAAAAGACGAGTTGATTTTTTTCCAGGACTATAATAGTACACTATTAATGCTTCATAACTTAAAATCCCAAAGGTAGCATATTTTAGGATGTAAATGTAAAAGCCCATCATGGCTCCAATACCATCAAAATCAACGTGCTTTTCTTACAGAACTCTGAAATGGAACATTCAAGGCCAATAGTTTACCGAGGAAATATAATTATCCACAGTCATATCTTAGCAGAAAACGAACTGCCTTGTGTGGGTAATCCTGAGCAAAAGTGAGGAGGAGGGACCAGTAAGCGGCAGAGTGACACATGCGCAGAGCTACCACACACACACACACACACACACACACACACACACACACACACACACACCCCGAGGGACCAGTAAGTGGCAGAGTGACACGTGCGCAGAACTACTACACACACACACACACACACACACACACGATCGGGCGCAGTCCTGGTGGCTCCCAAGCAAGGCCTGGCAGAGGCTCCTGCAGCGCACCCCTGACCAAGGCTCTCGGTTACCTGCATCACAAGAACCTGCCCCCCTTTAGCCGAGAAATCTAAGCACCACCTGGGCCATGGACCAGCACCTGCTTGCCTGCAGATTCAAGAACAGCAGCAAGTGCCAACACGTGCTCATGGGGTTGAGGAGATATCCCCCAGTGAGTTCTTGCCCAGCCAGTCCTACTCACACCCCCTCTGCCCACTGCCCTGGCACCTCAGACTAAGACAAGTTCAAGATCCTTCATTGAAAAGTAACCTCTCAAACTCTCCTCCAACCTCAACCCCTCTCCACTTTCCGTGTAGCCCAGCAAGTGCCTGGACCCAGAAATAGCGCCTGCCTCCCCAAGTAGGCCCAGCTGAGGGCCATGATGGCGCGGAAGTTCCTAAGTTGAGCCTCCCAAGTGCAGTCACAACCAAAGACACTCTTATGGTCATTGCCAAAATGAAAGGATTGGGTCAGTGGGTCTCTCAGGGCCCTGAGCAAGACTGGGGTCAGAGAGATCTTGTGTCCCTGCCCAAAAGTCCTCGTTCCCCAAGACAGTCACTTGAGGGAAATCTGGCTGAGCTGGGAACCGGCCAGATGGGTCAGATGTCGCGCTGGCTCCCAGGACTCCCTCAACCCTGGCCTACCTGCACAAGGGGCCCAGCACCTTCCCGGTGGACAAGGTTCTAGCCAACGTCGATCTGCTGAGGCTTCAGAGGCCGAGACCTGCCGCTGGAGAACCGGCATGCGCATCATCCTGGAAGCGCCGCAGGCGGACTGACAAGAGACTATGACCTCCAGGTGCCCCTTTGTATTTTAATAGTAGCGCTTTAGGTGCGATGGAGCCTAGGAACTAGTGGCCAGGGGAATTTTGCCATCGGAAAGTCAGTGAGTAAATATCTGATAAGAGGAAAACAAAATGTGTAAGGGCAAATGTCTTAATGTATGGAACCCCTGAAAAGTGTAAGGTTCCAGAAGCCCCCTTCTTTATAATCTGTGTGTTTTGGAATCTTTCTTCTTAGATGAAAGAAGTTGATAATGACTAACATCATTATGGTATTATTTCTATATTTATTAATCACAAGAGCAGCACTGAAACATCTCACACTTTCCCTATACAGTTTTTGGTTTCCATGACATGCTAACTTTAAATCTGATCTCTTAACAAGGTCAGACTGTGACCTAGAGCTAGAACAAAACAAATCTCGCAAGTGTTATTTTATCTATAAAGTAAAGATAAATTGTCACATATTTTCAATGCCATTTGACCATTTTTTTTCTCTAGAATCTTAAAATTTCCAATGCAGCATCTAATCATCTCTGCTATATTCAGTACGACTATCATAGTATAATTATACCTTGTAATGAACTGTAAAATTTATCATACACTGCCTAATGGATTTCAACCCAAAATAACCAGCCAAAAATAATGATCCTAAGAGCCACTTCAAAGTGAGTTAAACATGGAAAAGAAGAATAAAACAAATTCAAGGTATATAATCATAGCCTTGGTAGTAGGAACAGAGACTAAGTTTGGTCCTTGGGGAGAAAAAGACTGAGATCACATACTTGTGTGGGATCATATGTAAAGAGACTTGAGAATAATTTTATTAATCTGACCACTGATGGATGAGATATCTTGCTTTTAAAGGACATTTACCTTAATGATGTGTAAGTGAGTCAATGTAACTCAAAAAGTCAGCAGGGGGATAAGCTCAAGCCTAGATTTGAAAACTAGGTGAAAAAACAGGGTAACTAAAGTGCATAACACTTTGTTGAGTAAGGTAACTGATAGGACATTAATGCCACTTGGATGAAATGAGGGGAGATTTGTTTTAAACATATATTTTTTATTTTCGCAGAGAGCAAAACATTATTGAGTTTTCATCACTCAGGACCCACAGAGATAAAGACAGTAATGTTTTCCACTATGATGATTTTCTCTATCCATGATATTAACCAATATGAGATTACATAATCCTCAAATGATAGTTCTAAGAAACCACAAAGAGGCTAAAGACAGTGGCAGGAAACCAGAAAACCCTGCCCAAGGAGACTGATGAGTTAGGAAGCAGAAAAATGGTTAAAGAGCCTTTCACTTGAAAGTTCTGAGTTCTGATACAGCCAGCATTTTTAAGCTTAAATAAATCACTTGAATTTGGAAGAGAATATAGGACAGAAATAAATCTAAATGATACCCTTGGTAGTCTCACTTAAAGAAAGTTATTAAATAAAAAATATCTAGTGAATCCAATACACTATTCTTCATTGACATAAAGGATAATAAAGAGTTCAAACAGAATACAAATAAATTTGAGGGTATAAACTTAACAGAAAACTGAAATTTTCTGAGAAAAGATTGTGTGAAATTCTGCTGATAACAGTTAAGATTTAATAGGAAGCATTATAATGTGTTATTCAAACCCCTGATGCTCAGGTGTGCATCCTGACTTTATCATGTACAAATTTGTGAATTCAATCATTTTGAGACTCATTTGGAAAATGGGACAGTGAGAACATTTTTTGAATAAGGTTGTGGTACTAAATGAAGAAAATGCACACTCAGCACTTAACACATCATTAATATTAACATTTGTTATTGTTGGTGTTACTAGTATTATACTAGTCCTAAAAGAATCCACGTTTAATGAGAAGGGAATAATTATGTACAATTCAGTTTACATCTTGTAACAATGCCTACAACTTGGAAGATAGCGTTCAAAACACTGGGGATTCACCGAGAAGCATAAAGATAAAATCCTGCCTTCGTGGAGGCTCCCAATTAGTGCCCTCAATGAAACAGACACTGAGACCCAGGCAGAAATGAAAGAGATTGATGTATGTATGCATAAAAAAAGGGTGGGGTGGAAAGCCCATGAAAAATAAAGAGGGACCAAGCAAAACTGGCAAGTAAGTTTAGATTATTATGTTGATTCAACCAATCTTAATCACTACAAGCCTTCAAAGGAGGCTGCTAGCTAATTGTATTTTTCAGAGATGAATAAAAAATTTTTGTATTATCATATTTTTAGTTTTTTTTTTTACATCATTCTGTGTATTTACATCATTTTGTGTATTTTTCCATCTCAGTTGTAATCCCCGTGGGATTCCCAACCAATTCATCCATGTGCCATCACCACAGTCCAGTGCACTTTTCCCACCCCAAGTTTTGATCTCATCCCCCCTCGCATCCCCATAAAATGTCTCTGGTTTATAGTTGTTGATTGTTTTCATTTTTATTCTATTACATTTTTTTGTCTCTCTCACTCTTTTTTTCCCCCCTATCACTTTTGCTTCTGCTATGACTGAAACCGTCCAGTATTTTTTCTTTTTCTTTCTGGCGTATTTCACTAAGCATGATCTCTTCCAGCTCCATCCATGTTGCTGCAAAATGCATGAGTTTATTTTTGCTTGCTGAGTAATATTCCATTGTGTATAGCAACAACAGATGTTGGTGAGGATGTGGAGAAAAAGGAATTCTCCTGCACTACTGGTGGGAATGCAAACTGATACAACCACTATGGAAAGCTGTTTGGAGGTTTCTCAAAAGACTAAAAATAGAGCTTCCATATGACTCAGCAATCCCACTCCTAGGTATAAACCCAAAGGATGAATAAGTTCTTTCCAGGAACTATATTTGGCCAGTCCATCTGCCTGGATGCCACACTTCACTCTTTCGCCACATGCATGTGTTGAGTGGTGACTCCTCAAGCTACTCATTGATTTCAGCAGAAATTTAGAAAAGAGAGATTAATGGAACTAATTCTAGTTCCACCACTGCAAATTTGTTGGAATTACAAGTACTATTCCATGTCTTCCTTTTCCACTCTCTATTCCAATTCCTCCCACCATCGGCTTTCATCTCTGCTGGTCCTGGAAGTTTATATAATGATGTACCTCAAACATTCTTTGCAAGAGCTTGGGTCTAGTCAGCTTATCCTCCTCAGTTGTAATTAGACATGGAAGTGTCAAAGTGGATCACCAAAGTTTCATACATTTTCCCTCTATTAGTTCCTGTTCATCAAAGGCTACTGACTCCTCTTCCTACCTGCTGGTCCCTGAGGACTTCTAAGTATGCCCATCACACCAGAGCTTATAGTTTAATAAGACCTTTGCTGTTTTTGAAACTCAGTAACTCTAAATATTGAGTCCTAAATTTTGTTTCCAGCTTTTCCTACACTTCCACTGCTGGAGATTCGAACTTCTTGCTGCACACTTTGTTTTTAATCGAATGAAAAGTTTTTTTTTATTCTACCCTATGCCATCATTGCAGCTTATTAATAACCAGCTAGTTCCAGTGTCCTTAAGTGCATTGCATCCTCCATGCTTTTAAAAAAATATTGTAGTGCAATACAATACTTAACACTTGCAGAGGTGCAAGGGGTTAAAACACAGCACTATGAAGCTATCTGCAGCCACTGCAGCACAACTTTGATCCTCAGCTAGGGAGGCAATCCATATAGCACAGCAGACCTCTCCTGATCTTCCTGCTGTTCCACTCAGCAGTGTATTTCAGTAGATCTGCCTATTCTGCTCTCCATTCAGTCTCTGGTGAATCCTCTCACACACCCCTGCCCCCTTCCCCCCACACACACCTCTGGCCTGTATGCATAAGTAAATAAATATTTTCTTAAAAAATATTATTCCAAAAAAAAGTATTATTCATTATACCACTCAAAACAATCCCTTCCGGCCCTCCCTGGTGGCACAGCGGATTAAAGCACAGCACTATGAGGCTAAAGCCACTTCCGCATGAGTTCAATCCCGCCTGCCCTGGAGGTGACCACATGGTGAGGCAGACCTCTCCTGACCCGCCCGCTGCTCCCCTCAGCAGTGTACTTCATTGATCTGCCTGTTCCGTTCCCCACTCTGTCTCTGGTGAATCCTCTCACCGGCCCTGAGCCTCTGGCCTGTACCCCAGTTCTGTATGAACAAATAAATAAATTTAAAAAAAAAATCCCTTCCACAGAACATGCTCCATATCTCCATATCACCGCCAGTGAAAGTGGTAGCAAATAGATCACTACTTTTTCATGAGAACTGTGCTCCACTCAGGATAGCAAGTTTTCCACTCCCCAAATTTCAATATAAACGGCTATTATCCAAAACATACCTCATAACATCTAGGTCAGTTCAGATATTCTAGAAAGACCAAATTGGAAGTACATGAAGATGTTTTTATTATTGTTTTGAGATTTTTCAAGAAGACTATGGTAACTCTTATGAAAAATAAAGGCAGAAAATAGGATTAAGCTGAAAAAATTTGAGACCACAATACTGAGTTATATCTATGAAAGAGAAGAGGACTAAGAACTGCACAAAAAGTACCTCATATTTTAATTCAGAGCTGGAATAAAAATAAGATCAGCAAACATAACAAGGCATAAGAGAGAAAAGATTATTCACTGAGAATCCTACATTGGACTGAAATGGTGAGCTTCCAGTTTCCAGTATTCCTTGGCCAGGCTCTAGTACTCTTTTTGTGTGTTAACATTAAGAAAGAGAATAGTCTGAGCATGATTCCTATAGTTGGAGCATATAAATTCAATCCTTGAGTTGAAAGAGAAATCTGAGCAGGACCCATCAATGATTACCATTTGGAGTTCATATGCTAATGAGGGAATCTGAAGATAAATAGGTATTGTGTTGGGTGCTTTGTGTGCTACAGAGAAAAATCAGGCAAGGGGAGAGGGTTAGTGTATGACTAAAAAGAAAAGCACTAGCGATATATTAAATAGACAGGGGGTGCTTCTCTGATAAGCTGGCATCATTGAGGATCCTTAAGGTAGAAATGAAGTGAGCTATGTTCATATCTGAGAGAAGATTTGCAGCCAGGCACAACAGAAATGAGAAGGCAGTGAAGCATATAATGTGCCTGAATGTTTAAAGATCAGCATGGAACCTTGTGTAACTAAAGACAGTATAAAATGAAGGGGGAGACAATAACGACTTAACCCCTAGAAAGACAGAAACTTAGTGTCTCTACTTGGCTACCTAATAGTATTTCGAACTTAAGATATTCAAAACTGAAATCCTGATCTTTGCTCTTCTCCAAATATGTTTTCCTGAGGTCTTCCCATTTTCATGTATGACAGTTTTTTTCTTGTGATCACTAATCACTGATCTCATCGCCTTTCCTTCACTCCGCATACAATGCATCAGCAAATCTTGTTGAATATTCTTCAAAGTGTACCCCGACTGCAACCACCATATATCACTACAACCACCACCACCAACCTGGCTTACTCTAAGGACTTCCTGACAGTTCTCTCTATTTTTTTCTTATCCCCTTTTGAATTTAATTTCAATACATTAGCCAGTGGAAATCTTTCAAACTATGTAAATCTTCAAAGGTCTTCTTATTCAAAGGCATGTTACGCAAATTAAAAGTAACTGAAAATACCCTTCATGATATAACCCTACCCCATATTACCACACTTATCTCATCTCCTAGTATTCATCCTTCCCTCCTTCTCTCTGGTGATCTCATGATGTTCCTTCGATATGCCAGGCATTTCTCCATCTTACCTTCTCTGAAATGTCAATTTTTTCTGCCTGACACCCTCTCATCTGATATGAATTTACCTCCTTTCTTTCTGCCTTCAGTATTGCAAGGATGAGGTATAGCATAGACATTCAATAAAAATATATAGTTTTAAATTTGGTGTACAGTAAATTTAGTGTAAAATAGGAAGACAGACAATAACTTGTATATTGGTGCAAGGAGTGTATTAATGTATATTAACAATTTTAATAGATTTTACTCCATTTTTTTGTATTAAATTGAATGTATGTTTAAATATATTAAGCTGAACCAAATTAAATTGCCTGCTCTTTTTCGGTTAAAGATGGTTTGATTTTGGCAATTACATATGTTTCAAGTTAATGGTAGTATTTTCCTAATATCAAAAATGACTAATATAATGGCAAAATCTTTTTGAAATATTTTAAATTGAAAAATCTTACATAGTTTAATCTCCACATATACAAATAATTTATAGATTTTAAGGAACATTGTCAAGCCTATAACATTTATTACAAAGAAAAGTCACTATTAAAATAATGTGCAAAAATATAGCATAGGAAATGAGAGAAAAAAGGAAATTATTTGGGAGTCATAGTTTATAGTGTCCTGAGGGATATTTTTTCCTTCACACCTCTCTAATTCTCCACATGTTGTTTTCCCAAAAAAGTGAAGAATTTGGAGAGGGTTCAAACAACAAATCACATAAGAACAAAATTGAAAATTTGGAAAATAGATTTATCCCAAAGGCTGACCAAAATGAAATTATTTCATATGAAGTAGGAAAACCTGGAGAAAAGAAATGCAGTAACTGTTTTTAAGAAAATTATAAATGCTACTTTTAAATTGATACAAAGTATCTACCTGTTCAAGCCTTTCATCCTCTAGATGCCAGCAGAAAATTCAGCTCTATAATAAAAAAGATCAGAGATATACAGGAAGTAGATTCCCTCTCACATATTAACCTGTATTTGAGAAGCCCAACTCTACTCCATTAGATCATTGCAAACCCCAGTGTCCTGTTGCTTTGCCATTCCGAGGGTTGGAATCAATAAACTATGACCTGAGAACCAAATTCTGCCTGCCACCTACTTTTGTAAATAAATTTCTATTGTAATGTAACTATACCCTTCATGTATATATTGTCTATGACTGTTTTGACACCACAACAGTAGCAGCCATACAGTCTGCCAAACTGAAAACAGGAGCTCTCTAGCCCTTCACACAAAAAGTTTCTCAACTCCTGCAATAAGGTCTATATGACAGTCCTCACTCACCATTAAAACGCCAATGTTCCAGACTGTGGGAAAAGGGCAAGAGACCAAGTGAAAGGCAAACACTTCCCTTTTCAAACGACCAACTTGAGCTTGTACATATCACTTCTCATTTATTCAATTGGTGTGAATGTAGCCAGGCAGAAATGTGCCCAGTTACAAAAAGTGTGAGTCTGTTACTAAAAAGAAAAAAGGTAGATAGATCCTGAGAAGCAGCAAGCTGATTCTGACACAGTTTTCCTTGAAAAAAAGGAAGATGCTATGGAAATAAAGATGGAAAGGATAAGTCTTTTTTTAAATCAACTAAATAGATTTAGACAGGGGTACTTCACAAATAGGAAGCCTACTCTAGGATCTTGGTCTCCTCCTTACTTATTCATAGTTTAATATAGTTCACCCAGAACAAATATTAATAATTTAAAGAGCAGCAAAACATCAGATTTGGTACTTGTTTTCAGAGACTAGAAATAAGTTATTCTATAATACCTCAATGCACTTGCAAAGATTCTAGCTACCGATTCAATTGTTAGAGGAGAATTTTTACACTCCCTGTTTTCCTTCACCTCCCTGACACACACACAAGCACACATAAATAAGATGCATGGTCAACAATTTAATCTGCATATATATTTTTGAGTGCCTTATCTCCATGTGGAAATAAACTTATTAAATAGGATAGGAGTCAGCAAGCTCAAGCCCAAGGGCCAAATCTAGCCAACTTCCAAATGTTGTAAATAATTTTAGAGAACAGTCTTCTTTTACATATCACCTGTGGCTAATTTCATACTACAAAGGCAAAGTAATTCAACAAAGACTGTATGACCTGTAAAATGTCTCAATTATTTACTATTTGCCTCCCTAACCTACAATATTTGGGGGAAGCCCTTAGTTTCATTTGAACTCAGAATTATAATGAGAATAGCAACAAGTTACTTGTATGTAAGCAAGAATTTCTTAAGTCTGAATATAGATAAAACCTAGAAAAGAATTCCTTTTACATTTCATGATATTTTCCCTAGAAATTTGAAGCAAAGAAAAGGTAATACTTAGTTTGTAAATATTTTAATAAAATGAATGTTGAAGGAAGAAAGAATGGTATTTTCAATAATAAATTATGCTGTATTAATTTGACCTCCAGTTAAAACGCAAATAAATCTTGATCACCCCTTCTGTTACTAATACCTACCTCATAAAAATCATGTCTAGGTTGGTTAAATTTCTAAATGTAAGAGGAAAAATAACAAGTTTTAAAATGAAATATAAAACAATATCTTTCATGATTTTGAAGTTAAGATTTATTAAACATGACATGAAGAGTACTAAAGAGGAATATATATATATATAGTACATATATACTACATGTAGTTTATATGTGTGTGTGTGTGTATATATATATATAGATAGATACTTATATCTATCTATATACTATATATATACAGTTTGTCATATATTAAAACTAAAAACTTTCTACCAAAGGATAAAGAGCAACAGGAACCCTCAATCAGTACCCATGGGAATACACAATAGTTATAGCCATGTTGAAAGGCAATTTAGCAATTTCTTATAAATGAAATATAGTCTTATCTTACAATTCTGCAGTTGTGCTCCTTGGTATTTATCCAAAGCAGTTGAAAACTTAATGTCTGCACAAAATGTGCTCATAGAGGTTTACATCATTTTTTCATAATTATTAAAATTTGGAAGCCACTGAACAATAATTTAGTAATTCTATCCAGGCAGTGAAATAATATTCAGCAGTAAAAACTAAATGCTTTATCAAGCCCTAAAAACATGGAGGAACTCTAAATGCATATTACTCAATGAAAGAAGCCAGTCTGAAAAGTCCTCATTCTGTATAACTCCAACTGTATGACATGCTAGAAAATACAAAACTATGGAGAAAGTATAAAGATCAGTGATTACTAAAGGGTAGAGGAAGAGGAAAATGAATGGGCAGAGTGCAGGAAATTTCTAGGACATCATGATTGCTATGTCTCTTTATATATTTTTCCAAATCCATAGAATATACCAAAAGTAAATGCCAAATCTGGCAGCTAAATATTTGTTAATAAACTATTAATTTTAGTAATTCTGTTGTGTACTTCATTAGTTGTAATAAAGTTCTCTGGTGTGAGTTATTGATAATAAAGTAAACTATTTGTATGTGCATGTAAATCTCTATCTTTCCCTCAATTCTGCTGCAAAGCTTAAATTTACATTAAGTTTAAATTTTTAAGTCATAATAAAACTGAAGGAAAACTACTTTTAATTGAAAGACAATTATCAAGAAAATGGAAAGGAAAGTCATAGAGTAATAGAAGATATATGAAATACCTATATCTGATAACACTCATATCTAGAACATGTATACAAATAAATACAAATTATAAAATTTAGCAACACATTTCAGCACTTTACAAAGGATACAGTCCTACTTAATTGCTATGAGATGGTTTTCAATTGCATTTATCAGAGAAATGTAGCTCAAAACCGCAATGTGATACTCTTGCATATCTTCAGAATGGCTCAAAAATGCCAGTGCCAACTTATGAAGAAACTGGAATACTCTACATCACTGGAAATCCTTTAAAATATGATTTACTAATAACTACTAAAACCTATTATATACAAAACCTATTACAGCTGTAGGCTTATACCTAAAAGGAATGCATAAAAGTTCCTAGCAAAGATATGTACAGCAGTATCTATAGCACTGTCATTTGTCAAAACTGAAAACTATCTTAAATGCCATTCATCAGGACTATAAAAATTGAGGGAAAAAGCATGTAAGCTCCTTCTCTCTGACAGCTGAGGGGATATTTCTTAGAACTTTCTCTCCTTCAATCAATCATTATATCCATCTACCTTTCTTCTATTTTATCATTTTCTCTAGAATTACTTAATGGTTCTAAAAAAGTAAGAAAAGGGGCATAAGAAGCGAGAGTTCAGTACTTGTTTTATTTCTTGGATTCTTCTTTTATCTACCATTTTCTGCTTATCACTCTCACTGTCATCTTTCAGACACCTTGTGAATTATTGCCCAAGTTACTTTTGGCCATTTGTTTTTTTCTGCTTTGATTCTGAGTCTAAAATAATATTACACACAAAATGTTTAATGTTTAATTACAATGGCCAATAGAGGTAGAGTAGATTGTAAACTAGGAAGAACTGTCATTTCACAAAACATCTTTAGCAAAATTTGTCTTTGGCTAATCAAATTTTCTTTGAAAGACTAAATAAAGTCATTGGATAATTATATAAACTATGAGCCTAGAACACAAAATAACCAAATTGATTTAACTTGCTTTAATCCTCAGTTGTTATTTTTCTTTTTTTGAAAAGTGTTTCTCTCTTAACTTTCAGATCTAGAAAAGAAAATATTGTTTCTTTAAGGGGGGTAACTTTTAAATCACTATTTTTTAATTTACTATGTTTACTGCTTATAATAACAGGGAGCACATATCTACAAAAGTCTTTTAAATAAAATAGGTATTTTAAAATAAGCAGAGAAACAGAATTGTACTTTCTTGTTCTATATCTAGTTATACTTACAAAGAAAAAAGTCAATCACCACCAAAGCATAGATTTTTAACATTTCTGTTCGAATTATGTCACCATTATTAGAAATTTGCAAGATAAACTGAAATTACTCCAATATAACAGCAGCGGTTATCTTTGGATTTTGTGATGAAAATGAAGAGAAAATATTTTAAAATTATTGCTACATATAAAAATTTCCTAAATTTCTTAATATTTAAAATTGGTATGTCAACCCAATGCTGCATGTTGGTTACCTTCATTTTGTTGCAAATTCTCTTGTGAAATGGTTGTTGGAATATTCATTTCCTTGGCTAAAATTGTTAAGTATTTATGTGACTTATATAGTCACATAATAACCAGGACTCTTATTTTAATAAATTTAAAGCAAATTCCTATCATTTTTCCTCATTAAGTGTCCTAATGTATTTTGTTTAGAAATAGTCTCTCACTGGGTGAGATATTTAATCCATTATGTATTAAATGAGTGTATTTTCTGAAAAGGAAAAATACAAATCACTGCGAAATGCTTACCAACTAAAATTCAGCTCTAAAATTTGCCCCAATATTTAATACCATGTTAAGTTAAACGGTGGTAAGAAAGCATGCTACTGCTTGTCAGAACAAAAATTAATATCTCATTTATTCCTTAGCTGGTGTTGAAATTCCAATTTATTCTAAAGCTTCAGTCTTCTCTTTGAAAGAAGTTTAGTAAAAACAAATAAATCATTATAATAATCTATATAATTCTCATTAACTCTTCTAAGAATCTAATTTTTTATGTTTTCTGCCTATTAAAGCAAATTGGAACGTGAACAGTAAACACACCAAGAAAATCAATGAACAGAAAAAAAGAACAAGAGAGAGCCAAGATGAAAGGAGTTAAGAAAATGAAAAACTTAACATGCTACTGTTTAATCAAAGCAATATCTGGTAGTACACATTAGGAGGCCAGGAAGAAAAGAAATTGTGCTTACCTGTCAGAAATAGGAGGTCTCTGGGAGCTGTCCAATGTACTAACTAAACTTCACAGTAACATTTGCCTTCTTAATAGGAATCATGTCCAGAGCGATTCTTCCTTTAACCAAGACTCCTCCATACTTTTCTTTTAAAAAGCTATCTCTTCTAATCTATGTCACCCTGCCCCCACCATGTCTTTTTTTTTTTTTCAGTCCTACACTGAACAATTAAAGGAATACAGCTACTGGCAAAGAATAGCTTCTTTGTTAAAATATCAGAAATAATATGAAATCAGCAAAATTTCATCTTAATTGTGACAAATTTAAAATATTTTTTCAAAAAAATGAACTGAATAAACCAAACTCTTCCTTAAATTCAATGAAACACCACTTCGTTTCTTAAGTCCTTAAGGAGATACAAATCAAGTAGGAAAATAAATCTAATGGAAGTATCAGAATTTTTCTTTATTCAAAAATGCTGATCAGCAACAGAGGTTGAACTGATCAACCCATTGTTTAGCAAAGTAAGATTGCACATTTGAAAGAAGATTGAGTTTGTTTTGTTTGGGGGAGGGTTTTCTTCTCCCTTTCCTCCCAGATTGGAAATAATACAGTAAAGCATCCTTGAAGAAAATATTCTGAGCCTGCACTTTTTATTTGCCACCATAACTATTGTCCTTGAAGTAAAATCCTCTGAGCGAGTAGGAGATAAAGGATAGGGAAAGTAAAGTCAAGTATCTCAATTGTTAGGCTGATTACAACAAAACAGACTTTAGAAGTCAGGGTTTGTGAAGCTGCTGGAGACCTGTTTACCGTGCCCTGGAAGGAGAAAGCCGGTTCCAACAGCTACTCTGGGGAATGCGCTCTTAGCTCCCCTACCGTGCTTACTTAAGCTAATGGAAGGTCTTGCCTTTCAGCAGCCGCTGCACTGGGATACCAGACAAACAGCTCCCCTGACCCTTGGCAGGCAGGGCCCCTCTTCAGGACATCATTAAAAGCACATGCACTTGTTTCACACTCATTGGCAGCCTCGGGTGGCAGAACTCCTACCCTGAAGCCAAGGAGAAACCAGAGCAGTGGAAAACACCTTCGCTTTGAAAAGTTTAACGTGAATTAAGGAGCTAAATGAGATAAGGAGCCTGAAGAACATCAGTTGACTGCAGGGTGAGGAAGGACACAAAAAACACAGCAGGTAAGAACTGGGGGTTGTTGCCAAGAAGGAACTGTTCCAGGTGGTGCAGCAAAAAGGAGCTCAGTGTTGGAGATCTGTTTCCTCAGACTTCCAATAGTGCTCAAGCTTGTCTTCCTCCATCAGTTTCCAGAGGAGTGATTTTTCAGAGCTTCTAAAGGTGCGACTAATCCTTTTATCAGCTTGCTTAACATATTAAAGTCCTCTGGGTCTTAAGTGATGGTGCTTAATTCGAATTTAAGACTATTAGTAAGCACATCACCAGTCTTACCCCTCCCTGAGTAAAACCGATGAGACGCGGAACCAAGGCAACGTTATGGCGGTCTATCCAGAGAGCTGCGTGGATAGCTCCGTGCTGGACTTCGTCGCAGACTTGTCCTTGGCCACTTCGGGGCACCCTCTTCTCTGTGACTTCGCGCCCGGGGTCCGCTTTGGGGACCAAGACTTTGCACTCCGAGAGGATAGACCCAGGAGGTTGGCGCGCTTTGAGGAGGGGGGCCCAGTAGAGGAGGAGGGAGAAGAAGAGGAGGAGGAGGAGGAGGAAGAAGAGGAGCATGGAAGAAACCCCTCCCTGCTGTGCCGCCCCAAGAGGAAAAGGGTGATCACATTTGCCCAGCGCCAAGCCGCCAATATCCGCGAAAGGAAGAGGATGTTCAACCTCAATGAGGCCTTCGACCAACTGCGGAGAAAGGTGCCCACTTTTGCTTATGAGAAGAGGCTGTCCAGGATCGAGACTCTACGTTTGGCTATCGTCTACATTTCCTTCATGACTGAGCTCTTAGAGAACGGCGAGAAGAAGGAAACGGGCTGAGCCGGGGTGGGATGGCGGTATCTGTCCCCTCGTCGCCTGAGAGTGCGCTGGCTGGGGTGTTTCTGGACCCCCCGCAGTGGAGAAAGCTGACAGGCCAGGCGGGGCGCTCCAAATCTAAGTCTCTCTTTCTGGAGCTTGATTCTAGATTGCAAAATCCCTTCTGCCCTTGAGAAGCAGCAGCGTAGAGTTACTGTATATGCGACTTCCTTAAACCAGTTTCAATCAGGAGCGAAGCGAGCAAGTTAGAGCAGTTTGCCTAACCCAGCGCACTGAAGTATCTTATACAGTCGGAGTAGATGGGAAGCTAATCCTCTTCGAAAATGGTAGCGTTAGGGGTTTTAAAATTCGTCTCTCCTCCTTGCCATTTTTATTAATAGAAAAGTAAAGTAGACGTCACTTTTTTTTTTTTTTTTTTTAAGCCTCTAGACTCAGTGCTGCGCGTTCCCGGCAGTTCTTGTCCTGCTGTGCTCTTAGAAAGCAGACACCTGCAGAGGTGTAAGTTGCTACATCCCTTCCCCTCCTGAGAGGCCAGGGAGCTCTAGATGACAAGTTAGGAGATCCGTTTCTCCTCCTTTTGTGGAGAGATAGAGGGATGAATAAAGAAAAGTCTAGAAGAGAAGCTGAAAAGTGCGACTTCAGAGGAAGAACTTACTTCTCTCTTTACTCTTTCCCGCTTTCTAACTTTCTCTTTTCAACCCCCACTCTACCAGAACGCAAATTTTGCCCCTTAACGCGAAGAATCAACAGCAACGTTCGAGTTTTTCTAAGGGCCCAAAGCTTTATCATAAAGGTGCGTAGGTGGTGCGCTGGATGTCTGGGTGGCGCTCATGGGTCTGCAGGGTGCCTTGGCGCCCCAAGCTTTGCCCCTTTCCCGCCCTCAGAACGCACCCACCCTCCCCCTGCCCCCCCCCTCCCCCCATTATTTACCCTGTGGCCTCCAGAAAACTGCGGGGTCTACTAAGGAGCAGTGCCCGCCTGAGGGCGCTTTTCCTTTCTTTCTTTTTTTTTTTTTTTTTTTTTTAGCAATGGGTAAGGAAGAGAGCGATTGCATGTTAGGGCTGAGGAGGCACAAAATCAAATGAGACGCGTTCTGTTTTGCAAAATAAACATCTGCGGTTAGAAATACTATTGAAACAGACCCGTGCAGCGGGACCTCAGCTCACCTCTAGTTTAGAGTCTCCCATTCTGCAATTCTGCATTCTGGGTGACCTGCTATCAATGGAGTCCCGATAGGCGAGGATGAGGAGATCAGGAGTGTATAATGCCCATCGTACTGTAAATTCTGTTACCCTAAAGTATAAATCCTCAGTCATTTCAACAATTTGTCACTCCTTGCTTTCGCACCCGCGCGTGCACGCACACAATTCTATCATACTTATAGAAATGCAATTCATTTTATTAAAAAAGTAATATATACTCGTCCTAGAAAGTTTGGAGGAAAAGTTTTAAAAGTAAGAAAATTTATTGCTCCATATTAACATACAGTTAACATTTTAATCTATTTCCTTATAGTCTTTTCTTTTTCTCTTGTGCAGGTATAAATTCAATATTTTGCAAAGTTGAGATACTTTTGGGCGTTGATTTTTTTCATTCAACATTTTAGAGTGAGCACTTTGCCCTTGACCTTAAGTATTATTTAAACGTAATTTTGTTTAATGAATTTTATTGTCATATCTGTGTATTAGAACTTCAATCCTTTGAGGTGGGTAGTTAAAATATTTCCTCATTAAAGAAATAAAAAATGTTACAAAAGCAATTCTATAAATACCTTTTTTGCCAATGATAATTTTCTGATATTAGGAAATGAAGTGAAATTTCTTTACCAAGTAAACATATAAGTTTTGGGCTATAAATGGTCAGATTTTCTTCCAGGTAGGTTCTGCCACTTCTCACTATCTCCAGCCAGCATTGTTTCTCAAGAGCCTTCATTTAAAACTTTCCTAGTTATCCCACTTATAGGAAGTAGATTACTCTAAAATAACTCCCCTCCCAAATACGAATTTTTATTTTGCCTTTATCTTTTCATCAGGATTTTTTTCCACCTCTACCAAAAGAAAATTAAGATAAATAAATTTATCTAAGACTAACACAAAACCAGTGTTTTTTTTTAATCCTTTAGCACTTTTATCAATATAAACTTATATAGGAAATGGCCTCTCTAGTTTTATGATATAAAATTACTCTCTTTGCTTTTTTGCTCCTCTTCTTTTTCTAAACACCCTTTTGCCTGTTATAGAGTAGCATACCTGTATTTTTTTAGATTAAGTGTGTAATTCAAAGACTCATTTTCAATATGATATAAGAAAATTCAATACAAACTGTATTATGTTCCCCCATTTCTTAGTTTATCTAGTTATTCACTCCTTCAATAAAGAAATATGCTTAACATTTTACTTGGTGTTAATGGGTTCAAAACTGAAAAGACTTACAGAAGCTCCCTTCTTTCTCCCACTCTACATCCTCCTGGTAATTAAACATCACTTAAAAAAACTGCAAGTTGAAGTAAGGGGTAATCACTCAATTCTGTAAAAAGAACCAATTTTGACAACCAGAAATGACAGCAAAACTGTACAAAAAAGACTTCAAAACTATTGAGTCATTAAGAGTGAATATAATTACCCCATAAGCCTTAATCTTCTCCTTCATATGCTGAATCATTCTGTTAAATACTTAGTAAGTACAGAATATCTGCAGTGACTAAGAGTTCAGTATAGTAAATATTACCTGAAGAACTTCTAAAATGAGAAAATACTTCCTTCATTATTTATTATTTTTGCTAGTACATGTCCATCATTCTTAAAATGGTTAGAACTTATAAATGCTTTTTATTTAAGTTTCTGCCTACTTAGAAGCTATTTAAAATGTAGTTTTATTAAAGGAATTTTCTTTTCCATTATACTAATAGAATAATTTAAAGTCAAGTAATCAGCTACAGCACAAATGGACTGATATATATTATACCAAATCACTCATAGAGAAAAGAAAAAAATAGTATGCATTTCAAATATGAATCTTTTATACCTCCATATGTTGTCACTCGGCTTTTCTCTGCAAAGTGATAGTTTCAATTTCCTCATGTTAGAGCCATTCAGTGTACTTTGTTGGGGCACATGATTTTTAGTATATTGGGCACACCACATTAATTTTTTAAATTACTTTTTGTCTTCTAAACCAACATTGATAGAAATATTACACTTTAGTTTTCAGTAACTTCTATCAGAAAAAGGAATCCTAAGGGTGTCAAGCATTTTTGTAAAATTGTAGTAATTACTTTTTGAAATTTTAAAGTTATCTGGTCATTTGGAATCTAAATGCCATTTTAAATGATGCTTGGAGGTTAATTTATTTATGCACTACTTACTGATGAAAAAGTGCCTTTTAGTCTCAAACTAAGTTCCCTATAACTATCAGGTTACTATTAGTATTCAGACATGTAAACCAAAAAAAACCTAAATGAAATCATATTTGAAAGACATAATCAGGCTTTCCAAGGAAAGTAAAAATAATCAGAAGCCTTTGCCATCAACAGGCAGCCGTTCAAACCTATCATCTTTTACAGTTACCCAATGTGAAAGCAGATTTTGGCAAAATTAACACTGGAAACTGAATCAAATATTATGCTGGTGTGCATAATTCCTGTATGACCATACAATTAAACCCTTGGATGGGTGTTTATTATTGCATTTGTCAGCATTTCCATTATAAAAGCACTATTGTGGAAGGTTTATAGCATAGCTATAAAAATACTGAGATGAAACTCGATAAGCATAGTTTTTACATAACTTTCTTTTGGTAATTACAAATCTTCAACGAAAATAATCAAAATTAATGAGAACACTTAAACACATTTTACATTATAGGTCCAAAATGGACCTATAGCTTAAATTAACCAGATTTTCTTTAACACAAAGTAGAAATTAAATTTTTATTTTTATAAAAAAATAGCTGACAGATTAATATTGAACTTTAAGTACTCAATCTTCTTGTTATATGGTGGCATTATTTTATTAAATTATATTTTAAAATTTTTACAAACTTATTTAAGTTTTTGGTATATATCTGTAATTTGGCTCAAGTTCACTTAAAAGTCCCTGATTTTTGCCAGTGTTTTGGATGAAGTTAGGCCTGATGTCTGGTGAGCACCCGTTCTTCCTGTGAATACTGAACTCAAAAAGGTTACAAAACAAGAGTCAGCAATTCTGGCTCTTTTTTGTTTTGACTTTGGGGTTTCTCGAAATCCAAAACTCAAAACCAAACCTGGCGGAGGAGGAGAAGGAAAGGAAAGATGCAATACAAACTGACAGGAATAAAATACCAGAAGGATGAAAAATGTCTTCAAGTCTCTATAAACCAAAGTCTATAAATTTCCCCCACTTTTTCTGCGACACCAAATTTAAAGATCTACCTCTGAAATACAAGTTTAAGTTCTACCCCTGAAAATGCAAATAATAATAATATGAAATGTATTTTAAAACTCTCTTCATGGTTAACACCCCTCTTATTTTTGCAGGTGGCAAAGAATTTTAATATTCCATGAACTCAAGAATTTCACAAATTTGATTGAAATTATCTTAATCAGATATCTCACAATATCTTAATGTTTTGTTGTTTTCAAAGCACCATTCACACACTTTCAGTTCACCCTCCCAACTGGATATCAACAGCATGTAGGGTCTTTCAATGAAACTAAGTCATCAGTGTGCCATCTTAAAAATTCATTCACTCATCATTGAAATCAGCGTGATACTGCAATTTCTAAAAAGGACAAGTGGTCACATATAAGCTCCACATTACTTTGAAAGATATTGCCTTCAAAGATCAAAAGCACCTTAACACGCTCTGTGGATGATAAATTATACGAAAGTCTGGTACTGTCTGGCTCCCTCAAAGGCCAAATTTTACAACCTTCTATTTAAGGTCCTGTGAAGGAGATTTCCACCTGCAGCTAGCAAATGTAGATGACCTCAAAGCAGCTGTTATGGACAGCTTTTTATGATTTCCAGTCTTCAAAAGGGAGGAAAATATCTATGAGAATATGGAAATAGATCAAACAGTTTGTGAACAATAGAAAGCAGCAACATCACATAAACGCATTTGAATGAATGAACGTGATTACAAAATCATTTCACTGCAGATAACTTTGTGACTTCTTCAGAACTTACTAAAATCACAGGCTGTATTTTTCCAGTTCAAAGCTTGAGCAGATTGACTTTATTTATAGCATAGTTTATTGAAATTTTGAAGAAATTCAAAACAGTCTCAAGAACAATAATTGGATTATTAGACCTGAATGATATAGTATTACCTATAATAAGAAATAGTAAAATCTATAATATACTTACTGTATTACTTACATGACAGCACATATTCAAAGCACTGTGTTGAGTTCCTTATATAAATATAAATTTCTCATAATTTTAGGGTATAGAAACAATTGTTAGTGTCTCAGGGATGAGGACAGTATGCAGTAGACAAATTAAGTAAACTTCCCAATCTCAATCAGCTAATAAATGGTAAAACAAATATTTACAGCTAGTCAAGGATTTCAGAGCCCTAACTCTTAGAAACCAATGTATTTATGTAAATAATTACACAATTATTATATGTAAGTAGAAATGATATGGTAAACATAAGTATTTTTTAATCTTTTCTGAGGACCAGAAATATAGGCATAGGTTTATCAGATATCAGAGAGCTACAGGCTCTGCATTGAAACTGAGGTGAACTACTGGTAGAAAAATTTTAAGAGGCCTTAAAATAATGTACAGGTATTTAAAGCCACAAATTTCTTCATGTGACTTCAGTGCAGTTTTGCTAGAAGAGACAAACTCGAAGAACATGATTACTAAAAGAAGCTTTGCCACTTGGCAGACGTAGATTTCAATTGCAAGTACAGCACATCATGCTATGAAAGAGAATACAACTTACTTGAGCTGTTGACTTTCAATTCCTTCCTCTTTAAAATAGAGATAATAATATTCATCTTACAAGGTCATTATGAGGATGGATTGGTATATATGTATGATGAATAAAGGAGTGTAGAGCAAGCACCCTGTAATAGTTACTATGAAAACGCACATCATCACTGTCATTATTATATATCCCTTCCAATTCTATGGCATTTAAAACTATGAACCAGCAGTTCATCACTAATGGCAATGTATGATAGCATAAATACATCATCACTAATGGCAACGTATGGAAGCATAAAATATATGAAGATTAGGAAAATCCCCTAACATTTTCCCCCCTGGACTATGGAGTGTCCCCATTTTGTCTTAGTGTATGCATCCTTCTGTTTGGAGTTGTACTCAACCAACAAATGAACATGGGAACCAAAATGCCCTCCTTTAACCTGCTATGGAAATACCACATTTATTAAAAAGAGGAGGTAAGCAAGTGAAAAAAAATTACCTGAATTCATTCAGAGAAGTCCTATTTTGTCAGCAGCTGAGATATTATATTTCCATGTTAAATCATTAGTGATGGAATCCTTGTGCATCTTAATTGCAATAGTGCAATGTTGCACTAATTTACATATATGACAGAATGGCATAGAACTCTGCCCTTTTTATACTAATTTTGATTTTCTGGTTTTCATATTGTATTATATACATATAAGTTATGCCCAATGGAAGAAACTGAATATGGGTAAGCAGACTTCTGTTACTATCTTTGCAACATCCTGTGAATCTATAACTATGAAAAGTGAAAAATATCAATTAGTATGATCTTACTTTGAATCTATAAAGACTCATACAAGTGTAAATTATTAATTTTAAGGAGATATTCACATATATTTGATTCACATCATATTCTACTGTTTATGTTGCAGTGTTTCATAAAGGTCAAACCAAAGTGAGTGCATGGTGTTATGTGGGTTCTGGGATAAAATTCAGGATTCTACCTGAATATCATGTTTCCTTCCTAAATATCATGGTATGGCCAAGAACTGACTATCTGATTCTGGGTACTTTGGTTCATGTTGATGTTCTTGGACATATATATTCCCAAGTATGGTTTATAGCAAAGTAGGAGCTTCCCATGCTTAATTCCTCTGCGTTACTGAATAAAGGGGGGAAAAAAAACATTAAAAAACACTATTGGGTTTCAGAGCATACCTTTATCTGTAATTAAAAAATGACACTGTTGCGCTCTCCCTGGTGGCTCAACAGGTTAAAGCACCACATTATGAAGCTTTCCAAAGCCACTGCAGCATGAATTCAATCCCTGGTCAGGGAGCTGACCCACATGGCGTGGCAGACCTCTTCTGACCTGTCCACGGCTCCCCTCAGCGTGTACTTTGTTAATTTGCCTGGTCTGCTCCCCACTCTGTCTCTGGTGAATCCTCTCACCCACCACACCTCTGGCCTGTACCCCAGTTCTGTATGCACAAATAAATAAATCTTTTAAAAATATTTATTTATTTATGCTTACAGAACTGGGGTACAGGCCAGAGGATCAGGGGCGGTGAGAAGCTTCACCAGAGACAGAGTGAGGAGCAGACAGGCAGATCGAGGAAGTACACTGCTGAGGGGAGCAGTGGGCGGGTCAGGAGAGGTCTGCCACGCCATGTGTTCACCTCTGGGGCAGGCGGGAGTCGAACTTGTGCGGAAGTGGCTTTAGCTTCTTAGTGCAGTGCTTTAACCCGCTGCGCCACCTGCGCCACCAGGGAGGGCCAAATAAATCTTTTTTTAAAAAAATGATAGTGTTAATGTGACCGAAGAGATCACATAAAGTACTTAGTACAGTGCCTCACACAAAGTAAATACTTAACAAATGTTACTACTATTTATGCTATTTCGATGTTGACTGTGTATGTCAAGCAAAATGACAATTCTGCCTTTTGAAAGGGCTCATGTGAATATAGTCACATCAAGTAATTGTTCTGCTTCTAAGCAGAATCAGAATCTTACCTGGTATCATGTGCCCCATTTTAGTAACTGCCTCACTAACATATTTTTGTTTTACTTGTTTTTAAAACATCGAAGCAAAAAGATGTTTTAGTCCATGACATATATAATTCAAAACAAACAAAAAAAACTCCAAATTTTACATAAAAAACTTTAAGATTTAGATATAAAAATTTCATATGAAAAAGTGATACTTCAATCCTAAGGGAGATTTACTTTTTGAACAAATTCATCAAAAACTACAGTTTTGGTAATAGTGACTGAGTGGCACTGTCTTACTTATTAATAATATATGTGAGTTTGATCCAGGCTGATGTGAAATCTGAAAACCTGTATTTTAATAAGCCCTGTCAGTAGACAATGGGGTAGGATAGTCACCTGTTGTTCTAGAACACCCTGTCCTCCACAGGAAGTTGACTGGTGTCACCTGGCTCCCACGGAATCAGAGGAAAAAAGGTCTCTATTTGGAGCAACAGAGGGATGTTGGCTCCCAAAATGCATTCTTGGATGTCTGTGTTTTTTTCTGCCATTCACAGTCTTTGAAAATTTGGTAACTGAACTTGTCCTCTTTATTCATGGAGACCCTTTTTTCACTTTACTTACAATGTATTTATATTAAATCTTTGAAAAATTTGCATACTTATTTGCAATTTAAACATCAGTTTTTCAAAAGATAAAGTTGGTATTAACTTGAACATAATTTCACAATTTTTTTAAAAATGAGGTGGTCTTTCCATATGTGCTAATTTATATGATAATTTTCTTACTGGAACATAAAGTTAAAAGGATAATTATTGAATATCATGTTTCTTTTTAAAAGCTTTTATTTAACTTCATGTGGCTTATTTGAAGATTGATGGTAAAGACCTTCTGAAATTTGCTAAAATTTTTCCAATTTCGAAAACATACCCAATTTCAAATATTCTCACCATGAGTTCATATTTTTAGACTAAAAAAAAAAATGTGGTAACTTTCATTAACAAGCATTTGACAAGTAGTGGTTTTGTCAATTGTAGATCTTACTGAACATGTCGCGCCATTTCTTTCATCACTATCCATTGCCTAATCTCAACAAAGTCTATTAAAATTAGAGCAGATGAGTTCAGTAAAGAGATACATACATTATATATATACATATATATAATGCCACTTTGCTTCAAGATGACACAACCACAAATTAAACTTCGTACCATTATTAGTGTACTACATTTCATCAAATTCAATCATTTGCTTCTGAAGTTAACATGAAACAGGCTGAAAAAATGCCCAGAATTCAAAGAACTATACAACAAAAATCTACCCAAATTGCATCCACATGAAAATATATACATTACCTCAATCTAAACCTCAGTGTACTTACACCCTCAGAGCTTCTACTTCTAATCTTATAACCCTTCCTTCCTTTGTGTGATTCACATATTTGCAAGCATGTTATATTCAAAAGCCACTCATAAGTATATTGGAACGGATGGCACATATGTTAATTTTTTACTCCTAGCTCAAATCTCTAAAAACTGTATTTTTTCCCTTTTTCTTCATACTTTGGTCGTTTCACCCTTTTTTACTAATAGGCATTTCTTTCTTGAATACTTTATATGTCGTAATATTAATGTATGTCTTTGCCAATGAAACAGGTATTTAAGTGTGTCTTTCTATACATGGAAAGCAAGGCCAGTAATTACTCCAGTTCTTGACGGAGCGTTTGTTGCACATAAGTATATGAGGTCTGAATATAATTACTAAGACCTGCAGCTAGTCAGTTACATAAAAAGGTGTCTGGAATTGCCATTTGGGAAACCTGCAGCACACTCATTGATTAGATGAGGGTCATTGCTCAATGAGAAAAACAGAGAACAGTGCAACTTCCTCTTGAAGAGATTCAGTAGTATCTGAAGTTCGAGTAATTTGCCATGTCAAGAAAGGAGTTAAAAAGGGTTTCAAGAATGCTGTCAAACTGATTCTTTTTGGGAAGATTTGAGCAATATTTTAGTGAATTAGGACAAATTGTAGATTTTTAGAACTTACTTAGAGAAATTTCACAAATGGAAATTTAGCTTAAAGAAGTAATCAAATCTGAATCAAAGATTAGTCTACAAAATGTTCACCTAGTATTGTTCATCTCAATCTATAGAAATAATCTGAATGTCTAAAAATATGAATACTTTCACTTTTGTCTCACATGGGATTGTACATAAACAAGTATAGCTATATTTTAATATTTATGAATATAACTATTTCACATATACTGTAGTAAAATTATTTTTAATTGTAGTTTTTGAGGTATCGTTGTTATAAAACATTGTATATGATTTTTAAATTTAATTAACTTATTGATTTTTAATTGAGGTAACATTTGATCCCTCTATCAGGTATTGCCACATAATGCACACATCCCCAAATCACACATAGTCCATCATAGTCCATTGTGCTTCTTTCCTTCTTTTTTCAAACTTTCTGCTTCCCTTCTACCTCCTTCCTCTGGGTTCTTCAGTTCTGTAGTCAGTTTTCAAGCTTGTGTTACCTGACTCTTAGTTTCTCTATTTTCCTCATATTAGTGACATCATCCATATTTATTTTTCTCCTTGTGACTTATTTCACTCAGCATTTTCCCTTCTGAACTAGCTATTTTTGTAGTTGGTTATGTTTTTAAATTTTATACCACGTTTCTGTAGTCAAACAATTAAGCTATTTTGAAACAAATGGGGCTACAGCAAAATAGTAACTTCCAGCACAGCAAAAGAACCAATGAACAAAATAAAAAGGTAACCTATGAAAGAGAGAAGATATTTGCACACCATCTATCTGATAAGAGGTTAGTAACAAAAACATACATAATAAAACTATACAATTCAATAGAAAAAAATAATCTGACTTTAGAAATTGCACAAAGGACCAAGATAAACATTCTTCTTTAAAAGACATACAAATGGCCAATAGGTACATGCAAAAATGTTTAATCTTTGTAGTCATCAGGGAAATGCTAGCCAAAACCAATGTGCTACAACCTCACACTTAGAACATGGCTAATAAAAAAAAGTCAGGAAGTAACAAATATTGAGAAGGATGTGGACAAAAGGGAGGTCTTCTGCATTGTTAGTAGGAATGTTAATTGGTACAGACACAACTGATATGTAAGGAGATTCCTCAAAAATTAAAATGAAATGTGAAACCATCCAGGAATCTCACATCTCAGTATATAGCTGACAAAAAATTAAGTCATGTTCATTGCAGTTTTATTTAGAATACCTGAGACAGCTTGGGGGAAAAAAAAAAAAAACCTAATGTCCAGTGATAGTTGACTAGATAAAGAAAATACAGAATATACAATGGACTGTTATTCAGCCATCAAAAGAAAGGACTCCTGACTTTTCTTTAACAACATGAATGGACTCTGCACACATTATGCTAAATCAGACACAGAAACACAAATACTGCATGTTCTCACTTATATGTATAATCTAAAATCTTCAATCTCAAAAAATAGAGTAAGATGGTGGTTTCCAGGAATTGTGCAGTGGAGGAAATGGGAAGCTACACATTTTAACATATAGGGTGATTCATCTCTGAGCTTCTAATATACATCATGGGGAGCCTAGTTAATAATACCTGAGAGTTTCCGGCATCCGGCAGAGTATATCTTAAATATCACCACTAAACAAGAGAAAAAAAATCATTAGGTTATTTTAAAATTAACCACACCACAGTACAATTTGTGAACTCCATCCTTAGTCAAAAAGTAAAATGCTTTGAATTATGTGAGAGAGTTCTGCCTTCTTAACATCTTTAAAATAATTTATTTGTTTATATATATTTTACATCATTGTTCATTTTTCTTTTTACAAAGTTTGCTTTTTCTCCTTAGGTGTAGTCCATAGAGTTTTCACCACCAGTTCACCTGTGCACCATCACCACAGTCCCTTGTGCCTCCCTGTGTCTTTCTGACCCCTCTCCCTCCCTGCTCTCTACAGAATGTCTCTGGTTTATAGTTGTCTGTTTACCTTGTTTTTTTTTTTCTGTTGTTATTATCTTTTCCTTGATTTTCTTGTATGGCTTTTCTATATCCCTCCTATAACTGAAACCATCTGATACTTTTCTTTTTCCTTCTTGCTTATTTCATTGAGCATAGTCCCTTCTAGCTCCATCCATGTTGCTGAGAATGGCATTATTAACTCTAAAACATGTATGCTACCTGTTGAACAAGCTTAGAAATGATATTCTGCTATAGTTTTTGGATACTAGAGAGCCGAACAGTACCAGCATGTTAAAAGCCTCTGCCATGATTCCTTCCAATTATTGCTCTTCTCTTCCTTCAAGGATAGCCAATATTCTGATCTCAAACAGCCTTTATTAGTTTCCCAGATATTTGTATCATTTTACATATATAAATGAAATTACTGTATTTTAGAAAGAGATTGATTTTCTTTTGTAAATCTCTCTTCAATAAAGCAAGTATTCTGGCAATATCCCCAAAAGAGAATTTGAAATTAGTAAGATAAGAATTAAATTCTTCTTTAAACACAATTCAAAATTAAAATGAAATGCACTTACCAAATAGGCACTTTAATTTTGTTGATACTAAAATGGAAAATTCAGAGTATTACTATATTACTTCTTTAACACAACTAAGTTCACCAGTAAATTATACACACACACACACACCCAATAAAATGCCACAGTAATCTATACAAGTGTTAAGACAGTTATTTACTAGTCGGGAATACACTACAAATTTCTTGTGGCATTCATAGTTTCTAAAAATTAATACCAAGGTTTGGTTCCTATTTATCTCTAAGAGAATTTATACACACACACACACACACACACACATACACATATATATAGAATTTATATATATATACACATACACACATTTACACACACACATATAATATATATAAATATATATTTATATACATATAATTATATATTATATACTTATACATAAACACATATATATAAATGTTATACAATATCTTGTATCTTTGTACCTATAACACATACAACAGAATAAGCACATTCTGTTGTATGTGTTATAGGTACAAAGATACAATAGAGGTTGTATAGCATGTAATATTTACTTTATTTTTAAAGGATTCATTAGAACCTAATAAATGTGATTCCAAAATATGTTACATATTTATAGTCACATTCATATGCATATTCATTTTCACATACTCTTCATATTTATAGTTTGAAAATTCAACCATACCAAAATTTTAAGAAATACTTTCAAACATAAATAATTTCAAAATATTTAAAACCTACACTGTTTTTAATAACTTTTATTGTTTTTAACATGTGACATTTTATCCCCATTAGCAATAACAGATGTCTAATGCATTAAAAAGGAAAATGCTGCACACGTGTTGAAATAGAGAACTTTACTGAAAGGAAAGCATGTGCTTTGATTTATATTAGTCAAAATTTAGATACTGTACTTGGTGCTATTTCAGGAAATGAAAAGGTGAGGAAACAGTTATATACCAGTAAACCAGAGCAAAAGTCTCCATAGAAACAAAAAGAGTTTCAGTGGAAACCATTTAAGCTAAATTAATACCTAGAATATGGTCATATTAGTCCCTAGAGAGCTAGTTCGAACAAAACAAAACCCTGTCCATTGATCCATACAAATTACATACAATTCACAATTCTTCTTTGTTCACATTTAGTTGTCAGAAATTAGTCAGTCATCGAACTAACAATCTGGGTGAATTCTAAAGAGAAAAAAAAAAACTACAAAAATGAAAAAATGAACACTGTTTTCTTGCTGTCCCCAACTCCATCATCTTCACTACTGTTCAAAGGGAACACAAAGGGCAAATTGAAAATAATGAGTAACAAATCCAATTTTATTTGCTTGGATTTTTTCACCTCAACTTCATAGGCACTTGGGCTCCTGTAGACAGTTCTACTGAGTTATTACTCCTCATCCCCCAACTACAGCCAGTGCTGAGTGAGAGACCACAAAACCAGCAGAGACAGCAATTTATTGAAATACTACTATGCATAGTTATTTACATAAGCTGTATCATCCAATCCTTATGAAATATTATGATCAATAAATTGCTATATCACTTTGAAAATAAGAAAATTAGTTAAGATAATTTGTTAAACTTAGGCAGTGGTGGAGCCATTTAGTAACCTTTTGTCATCTTTACTTCTAGAGAATGACACAGTGTCGCCATGATTTTAATCCATGTTCCTATCAGTTAGTTGTAAACTTGCCTATAATTCTGGCAAAGATAGTTCAACTTTGTTTAGGTATCCAGGGTGGTAATGTATTTTTTAAAAATATTTATTTATTTATGCGTACAGAACTGGGGTACAGGCCAGAGGTGCAGTGAGAGGATTCACCAGAGACAGAGTAAGATGCAGAACAGGAAGATTGATGCTCAGGGGAGCAGCGGTCAGGTCAGTAGAGGTCTGTCAAGCCATTTAGATCACCTCTGGAGCTGGGGCTCGAACTCACACTGAAGCGGCTGCCTCTAGCTTGCAGTGCTGGACTCTAACCCATTGCACCGCCAGGGAGGGCCGATGGTAAAGTATTTTTACAAACATAAACTGAAGGAGTACTTTAAAAGTTGCTGTTAGTTCTTATGGTTTTAATTTATACCATCTTTCAAATAAAACACCTGCTATAGCTGGAACAATTTCTATCACAGATAACTTGTATTCTGTTCCCCTACTCTCCTTGTATACATTGTTATTAGTTTATGTTGGTGAAATGTGAAAGAAGTAGAGTTCTGCATCTAAATTGAGCTATTCTCTTAAGTTTGCTTCAGAAATGCATATGTGTGTGTGTTCCATATATAGCTTCTTACTACCTGATGCTGAAATAAAAAGGTTACCACCCGAATAACATACAATTCTTGGTTTTTCCTTCAGGCGATAAATTTCATTAGTCTTGCTTCATATTTAACTATAATGAATGCTATCAGTTAATGTACCCTAGATACAATATTCATCATAGTTATAATGCTTAGAAGAGAAGAAAATTGAGAAATATGACAATTAGCTAAATCTATCCTGTGTTCAGGCCGCATCTGTCCCATTATGGTCAAACCAGATATCACTAACCTTATGTTAATCAACCAAGTCACTCTCAAGTCTTTTCTCTTTTGGTTCACTCTGGCCTTTAACAAAATTCAATTGAGATGAACTTCTGAATGCAAAGTTTTAAGGTTAAGATAGAAAGAATTTGTAGAAATGTTTTCTTCATCTCAACAAAAGAAAAATTTCCAGATTGAAAACTAAGATTGGTTCATGTTTATAGTCAAAACCGGTATAATAAGTTTCAAAGTTATAATGTCATTCCCAAAGAACCCAAAATAATACCAAGAGCATAGAACAGAGATGCTGCAATTCCTGGTAGTATGAGAGGATAGTATGGACAAACATCAAGGAAAGAACTTTTAAGAGGAAAAGAATACTCAGACTAACCTTAACCAAGAGTTTGAGGGAGGCTGGAAACTTTTTTTAAAGACTTCTTTATTTATGCTTACAGAACTGGGGTACAGGCCAGAGGTGTGGTGGGTAAGAGGATTCACCAGAGACTGAGTGGGGAGCAGAATAGGCAGATTAACAAAGTACACTGCTGAGGGGAGCAGCAGGCAGGTCAGAAGAGGTCTGTGACACCATGTGAGTCAGCTCCCTGGCTAGATATGGAACTCATGGTGCAGTGGCTTCAGAGAGCTTCACAATGTGGTGCTTTCACCCATGTGCCACAGGGAGAGCCCTGGAAACTTTTTTCTTTTTTTTTAAGACTTACTTATGCATCAGAACTTGGGTACAGGCCAGAGGTGACAGGATCCACCAGAGACAGAGTGGGGAACAGGACAGGCAAATTGACAAAGTACACTGCTGAGGGGAACAGTGGGGAGACAGGAGAAGTCTGTTGTGCCATGAGGATCACCTCCTTGGCTGGATATTGAAGTGGCTGCTACCTGCTTACAGTGCTGTGCCTTAACCCATTGTGTCACCAGGGAGGTCCCAAGGCTGGAAACTTTTTTTTTTTAAAGACTTATTTATTTGTGTATGCATACAGAACTGGGGGATAAGCCAGAGGTGCAGAGATGGTAAGAAGACTCACCAGAGACAGAATGGGGAGCAGAACAGGTTGACTGAGGAAGAACACTGTTGAGGGGAGCAGCGGGCAGGTAAGGAGCGGTCTGCTGTGCCATGTGGATCACTCTGGATGGGGATCAAACTCATGCTGAAGTGGCTTTAGCTTCTTAGTGCTGTGCTTTAACCTGCTGCACCACCAGGGAGGGCCAGAGGCTGGAAACTTTTAATGGAGGCTTGCCATAAAGTTATTACTGAGTGGATCGAGTGACAAAAGTGAATACAATTCTCAGACTTATGGATGGCATTTAATTTAAAAATAGAAGTCCTCTTGAAATAAAATTCCAGTCACTGGGACAAAATCAGAAGATATAATTTATAACATTTTCTTCATCATCTTAAAGTATAATGCTAATATTATGTCTCTGATTTTGTGGATGTTCTTTGGAGTCCTTCATTCTCTCATCAATCTGTTTTTCCTTCATACTCTAATTTGCTATAATTTAGTTGTAGTTGCTTTTTAATGTCTCTTTATCATTGGTAATTGGCTTTCAATTTACTGTACAGTATTGCAGTTCTACTAGCTGTTCATATCACAAGGATAAGTGGCTCTGTAAAACAAAATAAAATCACTAAGTCTCTCTCCTGCTCCCCTTTTCCCTACCTACTCACATTGTTTTTTTGTTTGTTTGTTTGTTTTTCCTTTTATGCTGTGCTGTCTTACTGTCTGTTGGATGCATGGAAGTGTATGGAATTACAATTTTATTTTATTTTTGAGATTCTTTCTTTCTGTAGAAATGCATGCTTTCTACAGAAATTTTAGAGAAAGAAAGCATGAAGATATATTTTGTTAGAGTTTGTTGGCATTATTGGCCCATGTAAATGTCTCCTTTGGGAAAGAGGGGTTGACAAAATGATCAAGAAGGTGAACTATTTCCTGACTCCCCTTTCCTACGTCAAATGGTCATCATCATTCTCATGTGTAGCCCTAAACTAAACAAGCATATAAATCTCATAGTGAGGAGAACGCAAAAATTAGGAATAATGTAGGCTCATTTTTGCTCTTAAATTCAGTTGGATCAGATTGAGTTTTCTTTCTCTGTTTGGCATCCAGCTTTTGACGAACTTTCATTACCAATTTAACAAAAGCTTATCAAATATTTATTGGATGCTCACTATGGACTTGGCAGTGTTGTCAGTTGTAAGTTTAGTTAAGATATCTTGTCTAAAAGGAACTTCTAGTAGAATGAGGTACATACATTTAACCAACTTATACAAATATTGGATGGGCTACATGGAAGTATTATATATAGTAGCTACTGGCATTACATAAAAGTAAAATAGGATTTTGTAAGTTCTGTACATTTCATATTTAAACACCCTTAAATTGAGACTGCTGGGAAGAGCAGCACTGGCAGCCTGAATAAAATGACTATACAACTTGCATGTACACTATCACTTGATTAAAAGGAGTAAATTCTAAGCTCAGAGCAAAATGGTGGCTAAAAGTCATGACTATTTGTTTTACTATGTGATAAAGAGCTTCCTCACTATCTAATAATAGCTAATTTCCTCTTCTGCTTTTAGTCCTGGCCATCCAGCTACATTTCACAGTCTCACCTGCAGTTAGTAGAAACTAGTTGATTAAGATGGAACAACCAGATAAGAGCAGAGATCAATAGCTAATTTCTAGATAAGGTCCTAGGAAGATTTTCTTTTTCTCACTTGCTGGAAGTCAAAAATGAGATGGGACCTGGAATGGAAGCTACAGTTTGAAGAACATAGAGGAGGAAGTTCAAATTCCAGGGATGGCTGAGTCACTAAGTAGAGACTGGAAGGCTTAGGTTCATAAGGGAAATTGCTTTGTTTAACTTTGTCTTCAGATCTAACTTTACTAGTGTGCCATTCTCACTTAAGACAGTCCTTCCTCCCAGGAGTCATGGGACAGTGTCTAAAACATAATAGGTTCTGGTTACCATGGTGGGCTACCAAAAGGCAGAGTAGTCTATACAGCTATACAGCCAGGGTTTTGTTTTGTTTTGTTTTTAAGATTTATTCATTTATGCATACAGCACTGGGGTATAAGCCATTGGAGCAGGGAAAGTGAGAGGATTCACCAGAGACTGAATGGGAAACAGAAAAGGCAGATCGACGATATACACTGCTGAGGGGAGCAGTGGGCAGTTAGGAGAGGTCTGCCGCAAGCCATGTGGGTAACCTCCAGTGCCAGGGATCCAACTAGCACTGAAGCAGCTGCTGCTCGCCTGCAGTACTGTGTCCTAACCCAGCAGGGAAGTTCTACAGCCAGTTTTTTTTAAGCCGAAGGCCAGAGTACAAATAGGCAAAGGCCGATCAGAAATTGTTCTGAGAATGTTAGGATGACATGAGCCGAGGGAGTGGTATACTGTTATCTTCTTCCCAGCCCTGATTTAGAACACACCTCAGCTCCTCGGATTTTAGCTTCATTTCACAAGGTAGCATTCTGGTGAGGAGAGTCTAAAATGAAAGCGAACATTAAATGTGATAGAATGGAAATCAAATATATACATTATGAAGCAAAGTTATTTTTATTCTTTTATAGTATAAGCCATATAAATTTCAATGCAATATAAATTCCTATAACACTTAAAATAGAGTAAATTTAGCATACTTTCAGTACATCTGTTTGCCATGACTCCCTTGGACAAAACAGATCTAAGTTAATAGCAATAAATTGTAGATTATAGTAATTTTTGATATAAACTTGCCTCCAACTTGGTTTGGGGCAGCAAAGCTTTCCAGTTAAAAATAAGTCTTACATATAAGATTTTGTCGGGCTCAATGGTTTTCTCAAGAAAATATAATTTCACTGGTAAATTATGTACTGTATTTTATTATCAGATTTCATCAAGCACATTCTCAAAACCACTTTTCAATTAATTTCAGTATCTCAGCTAAGAAAATCATTACTTTTAAACAATCATTTTTTTCCTGCCAGATTATCATAAATCGAAGAGTTGTTAATTGTAAAAATAATAGTTCAATGAAACTTGTTATATATTTGACATAGAGATGTTATCAAAAATTCCATCCTTTATGATACTTGATGCTCCCTTGTCCAATGGACTTATGTGAAAAATCATCTTCCCGGTGAAATAGAAATTCTGGGCTGTGTGTGTGTTTGTGTATGTGTGTGTTTCCTCATGCTTCATCTAGTTAGTGGTACTTGTTCACACTGTTGTATTCTAGTCTTCTTAGAGCCAAGTGTCTGATCCACCACTAAAAAATACATGGAATAAGAAAGACAGCCAGCTTTCTAAAATGTCACTCAAGCTTCTTAAATATTAACTGTAGATCTTCAGGAAAAAGCACAGACTATTGAGTATGTCTTTTGCTTCTGGCGTACCTTAGTTTTAGTTTTTCTCCCATTTTCTTATTGATTCATTTATTTGTGATAAGTGACTTTTTGTTGTCTTTTTTCAACTTATGCTATCCACCTCAAATGTTTTTATAAAATATTCTCCTTTTAGACATTTTTGTTTACTCTTGCACTTTCTCTTGTTGGTATTTTATAACATTGATTACATATCTATTTCTTTGAGCAATAGCTCTTGTGTCATTCTCAATGTGTTAATATTATACTGTTTTTTGTAAGAGGACAAGATGATATTTTCTGAGTCTGATTCACACTTGCTCTTATATATAAGTACTGCTGGGTATATGATCATCATAGACTACATCTTTTGGCACGTGTTTTTAATAGAGAAGACCTTAATAACTTGACTCTTTCATAAGTAATCCATGGTTTCTATGTGGATGCTCTAAGGGTAGTTTACTTAGGTTCTATATTCAGTTAATTCTGAGAATACTTATGGGTATGTATCTATTTTCATTCAGTTTGCCTGAAATATGATTTGTTCCTCCCCAACCCCATTTTATGAATTCTGTTTTTTGGGTTGTTTTTAATGTATGTGTTTTATTATTGCTTTGTCTCAGTTTGTCCTAACTTCTACGGTGCAAAGTTAATTAGCCCAATTTTACAAACATCACCCTACTTAAACTTATATCCTCCCTATTAATTAATACTATATCAATTCCCTGATCTTCACAGCAGCGATCAACAGCTTTTAAGTTTCAATCATCATTTTTTCCTCACACATAGACAAGAATGGGCCATCCATAAATGGTTGTGTCATGCTGAGGAATCAGAACAGGGCAGGGTTACTTTTCAGTGGTCAAAGAACTAACAAAATGTCCTATCTAATTGCCATGGCCTCGGAAACACACACAGGAAAATACATCAACTTTGCTCCTTCATTGTAGAGATCAAGTATAAAATAACAAATGAGTTAAGAGTACTAACAACCACACAAAGTTTCTGGAACTCTGTCATAGTTAGAAGTATTTTTTTATGAAATAATGATATAAATATTCCCTCATATGTCTTTCCTTCCACCCAAGAGATCCAATAATGACATTATCTTTGAATAGCGTGACTGTTAAATGAACATCAGGCTTAATTACAAGCTTTATGGCCATCTACCCCCTTCCTTACTTTCTTTTATGACTTGGATGAGAATGAGTGATCTTTAAAATGAAATGCCCACATCAGAGAAGAGGCAGCTACTTGCAACAATATCAGTATCTTTGGGGGGGGGGAAACTGAGGCAAATAATCACAGATTTTCTATTTCTCACTAAGTGCAGTCATTCCCCCCCCATTTCTCTTGACATTTAGACCCATCATTCCTCACAGATATCAAGACTCATTCTCTCTTTTTCTCGATTAGTTATGCTCACTTCCTTCAATACCCTCTTCACCTTCTGTCTTCACATTCTGTGTTGTTTCTCTTGAACTCCTCCTTATATTTACTCTGCTTTCTTTCACCTTTTTCTGTTCTTCTTTTTCCAAGTCTTTTGTACCACTGATCAGCCCCTTCAACAGGGCCCCAGAGAATGTGATTAGGCATGTAACTGTAAGAGACTCAAATGCATGTAAAGCTGTTTGTCTCCACCTAAAGCAAGGAGTTGCCAGTCATGCAGTCATGCCACACTACCAGAACTATAAAATTCTTCCAGAAAATATCAAGATATAATTTCTTTTAATTTACAAAGTGATCAGATACTCTAGAACTTTTTTGAGAGGAGGTGGTAATAGAGAGAAAGGGCATTTTAAAATAAAGGTTATATACAATTATAATGTTGGGAGTAAATATGTTTTAAAATTCTATTTTTTAATTAAATATTTTTTAAATTATTAAAAAATAATTTTAGTTCTCAGCATGCATGTGTATTAAAATATAATTGACAAAACATAAAATACAGTGTCCATGTAATTTGTCATGTAAAGATATTCCAAATAGTCAAATTAAAAATTCAAACTTTCAGGGCCCTCCCTGATGGCGCAGCGGGTTAAAGCACAGGACAAAGAAGCTTAAGCCACTTCCACATGAGTTCGATCCCCGCCTGCCCCGGAGGTGACCACATGGTGTGGCAGACCTCTCCTGACCC
>NW_004567106.1:21631651-21658839 GCF_000260355.1 Condylura cristata | reverse complement strand
ACCAAAATGGCTCTAAAATTAAGAATGTCAAGTTTCAGGTCACTGAAAAATTTGTACAAAATTTTGCTAGTTAGTGTGAAATAAACATTTCCCTTTTTGTAAAATGGTATCTTGTAGAACATTCTTTTACTGTAAAAATAAATGTTTTCCCTAGAATCTTGGTGTTTTAGTATATTTTCATTTATGAATCCTTTTAATAACTTCTTTAAGAAAGATATATTTTTCTAAAAATCTATAGTTGGAAGGCCAAATCATTTTTGTCTTTTAAAATCAATAAAAGTGACAAAAATTAAAGACATCCCCAATATGACATTCATGGATTGTGTAGAATTTTTGCTATTTTGCTAGCTTTCCCCCTCTATAAGCTTCAGTTTATACAAAGTTGTCTGGGAAATTGTGTCCTCTTGTGGTCACTGGCAAAAATAACATGTTTTCTGCAGGAAGAACCAAGCCAAACAATGGAAACAGGACTTAAGGTTTCAGGAAAAGTGATTTGTGAAAAAATGAACCCGTGAAAGTGAGAGAGATGAGAGATGTGCATAATCAAAAAGGGAACTTTAGCTGGTAAAACAAATACTTCAAGTCATTAGATTTATATTCAAATTGCTTGATGATCTTTAATTAGAAAAGAAAAAGAAAATTTAATATATAGGAAGATTATGGCCATGATAAAAGCTTCTAAGAATAACTATGCATTTCTTACATTTTTGGTTATTTCAGCAACTCTTTGAAATAACTGGTTAGATATACTTCAACAAGATTAATTGGCAATAAAGATGAGAAAAACTCTGTAGCCTGCATACCCAAAAAGCTAATAAAGGAAAGAACTGCTCTTCAAAACTCCATATCTTTCACACTCTGCTTCTGCTCTCCCTACAACTGTGACATTTTGTGTTTCCTTACCTTATCTTCAATTTGAGTGCAAAGTATAGGATATTTTAAAGACTAGTATTTATCTGAAAATTTGAATTGATCTTCATACCTCAATTTTTGTGCTTTATATGTCAATTTATTTCTGGATCAAAAGCTTTAAATTTTATAATTTTGTTCCTATTCTCTACTCAGGTAGAGAAAAGTGGAAACAGTTAAATTCAGGAATTAAATTATCATGGAAGAGAATGACCTTTTATTTAAGGCAAAGTATTCAAATATCACTGAGGCTACCTGTGTCACTGAAAAAGGATCTGCATTTTCAGTTATCAAAGTCACTTGTGCTGATACAAACTTTATATTCCACTTTGATAAAATTCTATCATTTAAATATCAAACTAGGCTATTTCTATGTAGGGTTCAAAGGGATGAAATCTAAGATGTACAATCTCATCTGAGATCGACTCACTGCAGACTTTTCCAATTTGCGCCCCCTTCTGTGTGAATGCTCCTGTGTTTCATTCATGCAATTCAAAGAAATTATTGCACCGAACTTTAAGCCAACAAACAGGTGATAGGTCATCTAAAGACTGAGGAGAAAGAGTAAGAGCAGATTCAAGTGCTCACTTTTTGTGAAAGCCCAAGCTCCCAAGACACCAGCTTGCTAACATTTTATAATGTGTTCCTTTGCTTTCTCTAAAAGTATTTGTACTTTTGCTGCTAAGAATGTGTCAATGCATATTCAAAATGTAAGGCTACACACATTCTTACTACATATATTCATCATGAGTATCCTAACTGTTCTTTTTAACAGCATTTTTGCAAATTTTAACAAAGCACATATTCCTCAGGAAAGACTGCAAATAAGCCAAGTTTGCAGTTTGAAAACAAAGCTCATATTGAATTATGCCAGAAAAGAAAAGAGAAAACTTGTTTTCAGTTAAACTTTCTTTTTTAGGAATTTTAGATGTAGACAAAATTACTTCATTCCACTAAACCCAGCATTTCTAAAGAAGGTGGTCTTCCACTAAAGTATTTTAAGTCAGACTAAGTTCAAATTCAAAGGAAATTTCTCAGACTGATTGTAGAACTAAGTAAGCTTTCATATGTTAAACTGACTATTGTAGATGTTATTGTTATTGTTGCATATATAAGATATCCAGAATTATATTTGGCTCATCAGCACATAAAGAGGGGGACTATCTTTACTTTTGCAGCAGCTAGTGTAGATAACAAAGTTGCTAGATAAAATGTTAGGTAGCATACACTTATAGATGAGTAGAACAGAACAATAGGGCCAAGAGATATTAGTAGGCAAGCAGGGTGTATCACTATCTAGAAATTTGAGAGGTAATTCGTTTGTCAATCTTCTATCCCCCCAAAAATTAGATTTGGGTGCTTAAATACTCGTCTCATTAGCTTCTTGTAAGAGTTCCATAGAAATCTCTTCTCAGCACTACCGTCATTCGAGACTGTCAGGAAGATTCCATGCCAGTGATGGTTCTGGTTAGATCATTCATTTTAATTTTCTTCTAAGCATTTTGTTCTCAACCCTGGAGATCTCTATAACCAAAGGCCAGAAGCTCTTCATCACTTAGAATTTTAATTCCCAGAGTAGAATGGGCTCATTTATTTAAGAACTGATCTTGGGGAATGAAGATTGAAAGTGGGCTTGCTGGTGATCCTTGGTTGCTAGCTGTTTGTGGACTTCTGTTTTTGACTCCAGCTTCTCCACCTCTCCTTCCAACCTCCCCTCAACCCCAAATCCCCTCGGTCAGATAAAGTTTCCTTTACACTTTACCCACACTTTCCTGTCTTGCTTACCCAGCGCCACAAAAGAAAGAGTCCAATTATTCCTCTGTGCTTACTTTTGAGAATTAAGCTAAAAGGGGTGTGGGGGGGGGGAGACTGAGATTGATCTTTTAAGGAAAAAAAGGTAAATGTGAAAAAAATGAGATCTTTGCAATCACATTCAAATAAGAATTATGGAATATCCTACAAGGCAGATTAGACAGAGCAGAAGTTCTGCCTCATTCTCTAATCTCTTCCAAGAGATACAGTGCAGGCAGAAGATGCAAACACAAGATGTCTTATCTAGAATGTACTTTGTTTTAAGGATAGATGTCTGTGTGCTATTAAGTGGAGGTCAAGTAGAATGTTATTTTTTTCTAGACAGTATTTCATTTTAAAATACAGCAACAATTTGATAAACTGACCAGTTGGCACAAGTTGTTGGTCATTGTCTCTAAATATTCATGGAAAGTGATAGATCAGCCCTGCTAGTCGCCCCTCCCAGAAAGCACAATCTTGTTCCCCACCACCATTCTCATTCTCAACCCTCTGAGGCCACTGGCCTCCCTTCTGAGTCATTCTGCTATCCCTAGACTCTCCAAGCTCTGGGGATTTTCAGACTTTACCTAGGAGTCCAGCGCGGCACAGCCACGTGGCCGCCTGAGCATCGCCTAAGCTCCCTCCTGCACTTCTAGCAGCCATGACCCAAGGGGCACAACCCAGAACGGGCACTTTTGTGAATTCTCACCTGCGAGTCCAGACTGGGAAAGGCGTGGGCGGGTCTCAGTCTACGCAGGGCACGAGAGCGCCAGGAATACTTCTTCACCCACCAAATCTGGCCCCCAAACACCGACTACTACTTTTGACTTCTAGTTTGCTTTGGAATGTAGGGGCTAAATATGTGACGATTATTGTAAGAAAAGTTTTTTTGTTAGTATTTTAAAGATGGACTTGTCTTTCACAATGCCTTCCCTTCCCGTTCACCAACTTTGTTTTTTGTTACTTCAAATTTGCTAGAATCTGCATTAAACACCCTCTTTGGAGGGTTTCATTGTGAAATTCTTAGCTAGCAATGCTTAAAATGTAAAAGTGCCCTAGCATTTGGAATGTACTCGGGGTGCCCGAAGCATAATTTTCTACTTAACCTCTGAGTAATGAAATGGGATGAGGAAGAATTGTTCTCAGAGCTGTTGCAACTCTCTGTGTGGGCAATGTTGAATCCTCATCTCATTCTTTTATGAGCCGACCTTTAGAGGTCACAATGCAGGACCTCATCTGGAAGTGGGGTGGGGAGGGAATGTCTACCCGGTCTTTCACCTTTTGGCTGGCATCTTAGGTGATCAGGGTCCTGGCAAAGATGCTATGTTGGTCTCCTCCCTCCCTGCTGCCTTCTTCTGGGACACGTTGGCCTTCTGCGGGAGAATGAACTTCTGGCTCTTTCTGGTACCTTCATAGGAGTAGTCCTCTGGGTGTTGGGAAGTTAGATTGGGTCACAGTGGAAGGAAATGAAAGGCCCAGGTGATTCTCAGGGAGGGGTGAGAAGTAGGCCTGGGAGCAGATCCACCGCCCCTGCAGCACGCACAGCCACGTCTTCAGAAAAGCCAAGGACCTCAGGGCCCGCCACCGCGGTTTGTCGTCGGGGCTGCAGAGTTCCATTTACCTGATACTTGGGTGGGTTCTGCGGTCGCCAGTTTCCTTGACAGCCCCCCCAACCCTACCCCCACCCCCAAAATCCCATTCGGCTCCAGGGACCTAGAGCGTACTGGGGCGAGATGAGATATCACCCATTGCGTAGAAGCTGTTGCTGGTGCTGTTGCTGCCGCTGCTGTCACAGTCACTCCAGGAGGGACTGCCACCGCCTTGTCTGTCCCCTCCGGCCTGTGATCGGGTGCGGGGGTGCGGCCCGAGCGCTCGGATGCGGAAGGAAATCGCCCCGCGCTGGCAAGCTGAGGGCGGCGGGGAGGGAAAGGGGAGAGCTTAGAGAGGCGGGCGGAGGGGGCGGCCGCCAGGACCAGGTCGTTTTTGAATGGTTTGGGAGGACGAATTGTTAGACTCTGTGGAAAGGGGGTGGGAGCGGGGGAGGGGGGCTGGAAAGCGGAAACTTCCCTATAAAACTTCGAAAAGTCCCTCCTCCCCACGTCAGGCCAATGACACTGCTGCCCCTAAACTTTCCGCCTGCACAGAGGTATAAGAGCCTCCAAGTTTGCAGCTTCTGCCCAACTCCCAGACTTCTCGCGGGCTCGTCGGTACCGGCACCGTTTCCAGAAGACCGAGCCGGGTGTGCGTGCAACCGTTAGGCGCCTTCTTTTTGGACCTCGGGGCCATCCACACCGTCCCCTCCCCCTCCGGCCTCCCTCCCCGCCTCCCCCCACCGCCCTCCCCGTGGAGATCCTCCCTGTCCCTCCTCCCGCTCCCTCCTCGGCGGGCCGCACTGCCCCGGCCCGCGCCGTGCACGGGGGAAGCTGGCGGGCTGAGGCGCCCCGCTCTCCTCCTCTTCCCCGGGCTACCTCTCTGCCCCGGGCCTGCGAGGCCGCTCGTAGCCGCCCGAGAGATGATGCAGGACGTGTCCAGCTCGCCAGTCTCGCCGGCCGACGACAGCTTGAGCAACAGCGAGGAGGAGCCTGATCGGCAGCAGCCGCCGAGCGGCAAGCGTGGGGGGCGCAAGCGGCGCAGTAGCCGGCGCAGCGCGGGCGGCGGTGCGGGGCCCGGCGGGGCCGCGGGCGGGGGCGTCGGAGGTGGCGAGGAACCCGGCAGCCCGGCCCAGGGCAAACGCGGCAAGAAGTCTGCGGGCTGTGGCGGCGGCGGCGCGGGTGGCGGAGGCAGCAGCAGCGGCGGCGGGAGTCCTCAGTCGTACGAGGAGCTGCAGACTCAGCGGGTCATGGCCAACGTGCGGGAGCGCCAGCGCACGCAGTCGCTGAACGAGGCGTTCGCAGCGCTGCGGAAGATCATCCCCACGCTGCCCTCGGACAAGCTGAGCAAGATCCAGACCCTCAAGTTAGCTGCCAGGTACATCGACTTCCTCTACCAGGTCCTCCAGAGCGACGAGCTGGACTCCAAGATGGCAAGCTGCAGCTATGTGGCCCACGAGCGGCTCAGCTACGCCTTCTCAGTCTGGAGGATGGAAGGGGCCTGGTCCATGTCCGCGTCCCACTAGCAGGCGGAGCTCCCCACTCCCTCGGCAGGGTCGGAGACCTAGGTAAGGACAGGCGCCTTTGCGCCGCATTGCCGCTCAGGTGGCAGACGGACTGCTGACCAGGCCACGTCTCCCTGTCCACCTCTCCTAGCTTTCCCTCTCCCACTGCCCTCTCCGCCTCCCCAGCAACCTGCCACCTCCACCTCACCACCCTCCACCACCACCCGCAATCCCTGAAGGCAGTTCAGTTCCCGCTAGGGAGAGAGGTCTACAGAGAGGTGCACCCTATGATGGGTGTGCGTGTGTGTGAGTGTGCGTGACAGACAGGAGAGAAGACTGGGAAAGATGCAGGGGTCGTGGGTAAGGACTGTCTTGCCAGCGCCTCCCTTTCTCTTGGCTTTAAGTTTTCGTTCTTCTTACAACAAACGTTTCCAAATTCCACCTCCTCCTTCTTTCCGCCCACCCACTTCCTCTTGCCCTTGGGCTGAAATCCTTCCAGGTTGTTAGCGTAATTTCTCGGTGATGGTGATAAGAACAGTGCTCGCTAGTCTTAGAAAACAGCTACAGAGACCTAAACAATAACCAACTTTCCCCCTCTGGGTTTTTGCAGATGTCATTGTTTCCAGAGAAGGAGAAAATGGACAGTCTAGAGACTCTGGAGCTGGATAACTAAAAATAAATATATTTGCCAAAGATTTTCTTGGAAATTAGAAGAGCAGAACCCAAATTCAAAGAAACAGGGCGTGGGGCGCACTTTTAAAAGAGAAAGCGAGACAGGCCCGTGGACAATGATTCCCTGACGGGCAGCGGCACCATCCTCACACCTCTACATTCTGATAGAAGTCTGAACAGTTGTTTGTGTTCCTTTTTCTTCCTTTTTCTTTTTTTGACGAAGAATGTTTTTATTTTTATTTTTATTTTTTCATGCATGCATTCTCAAGAGGTCGTGCCAATCAGCCACTGAAAGGAAAGGCATCATTATGGACTTTCTCCATTTTAAAATGGTAACAATCAGAGGAATTTTAAGAACACCTTTAGAAATAAAAATCCTGGGACCAAACTGACTCGCAAAATCACAGTCAGTTAATTCCTGTTTTTCTTTCTTCCTCTGAAGAAAAAAAACTTAAAATACAAAAAACAACATTCTATTTATTTATTGATGACCCATGGTAAAATGCAAATAGATCCGGTGTCTAAATGCATTCATATTTTTATGATTGTTTTGTAAATATCTTTGTATATTATTTTTCTGCAATAAATAAATATGATTGAAAAATTTTAAGAACCTTAGAGTTTGGTCTATATTTTTAAAACTTAGGATTAAGTTGGAGGTAAATACCTGCTTGTTTAACTCTGGAGGCACCCAAGAGGGAGGGGGCACTAATATAAACAAAGCAGTGAAAAACTCAAATAAACTAGCTACTGACAGGCACAGGCATGTTATTTAGAAAGACAACTTTATTATTATTCCAGTTTGTTGTTCAGTGGGCTTAGCAGCATCTTTCCTTCATCTCTAATCAGGTCCCCAACAGAAAAAAACTTAACAAGTTTGTTATTCTCTTGCTTATATCTCAAGGAGGCAGCTGCAAAACAGTTAACTATAAATAAGTAGTATGAAGCCAACACTAATTTCTCATTATGTGCATTTTTTGGTCATTCCCTTCACTTTTTGTGAAGATCTTTAAAAAACAGGTTCAGGATACAAGTGTATAGAAAATAATAAAGTTTAATTCAGGAAAGAGAATTCTACTTGTAATTTACTTAACTCTTCTTTCCTAAGTGTGAAGTGCATTTAGTCTATTTTTTGATAGAAAGAAACACTAAATGATATCCATTTGGGAAGCAGGCTCCTTTATATATAAAGAACATAAAGTTTTGGAGGTAAAATACAGTAAGAGCCTAAACTTTCTATGTCCTCCCTTATTGTTGGAACCATTACAATTTTAATGTTATAGTTAGTTCACTAGCAAATATATTTTATCCAAAATTACACAAAAAATTTTCATGGTCAGTTACGTGTATTCAAAAATTTTATGAAGTAATAGCAGAAACAAATAATTCTTGATTTTTGTTTTATTCTGGCTACTTCTGGCTCAGGAAAGTATTGACTTATAATTGTATCACTGCAACTTACAAGTTTGTGTCACTTAGTTCTTAACTGTTACATCCAGTTTGCTGCAATCAAGTATAATTAGGGAAGCTTTGAAACTGGAAAATAATTTTGCTAACTGAGTCAAATAATGACTATGGCAAATAAGTATGTGAATCCAAACAGATCATATTTGCTCAGCTCACGCTGAGTTTATCATATTGCCCGAAAGTTTTGTTTCTCTCTCCACAGCTCATCATAGAATGTTCACATAACAATATTGCAGATTTCTTATTGTGAATATTGTAGGCTACAAAAAGCCAATAGCATTTACTTATATTGAAGGGTTATTGAAGGCTTGGTAATTGACTTTTTGGATTTTGATGGTCCTTTACCAAATGAGATGGCAAAGATAACTATGTGTGGATGTATTTGTGGGATGTGGGTGTGTTGAGGAGTGTGTGTGTATATGTGTGTAGGGCAGAATTGTAAGGAGGGTGCCCTAGAAAGATCAGGGAGAGCATCATATGGTACTCCTCTCTTTTGTGTGTATCATCCAAACACCTCCATTTTCTAACTTGTTCATGGAGGAATCTCCTTGTTCACTAGCTTGGTCTGACTATTTGATATTTCAGATTTCTTGCCGTACATCAGGATGGAGCTGAGCATCATTGCTGAAAAGGTAATTTCTGTTTTAACTCTGATGATATAAACACTGGAAGTAATCAAAAAAAAAAAGAAGAAGAAGAAGAAGAAAGAAAAAGAAAGATAGCCTTCCGTTTGTTTCCCTTTTGTTTTGCTTGCCCCCTCCACTTTTTCATAAGCAAAAATACTTTAGAGAAAAGCAAATACCACATTTATGTTGAGTAATACTAACTCCTGAACTAAGGGTAATATTTTCCCCTAGAACTTCAGAGAAATGAATGAAAGAAAGGTGGTGAATAGTTTTATTTTGCCTGAGAAGAATTCACGGTGGAAAATATTGACTTAGAATATAATTTTCAGCTTGCAGACTTTCTGATTTCTCAACTTTCCCATAACCAATACACATGACAGTGCTAATTCTTTTAAAGACTGGAAATGAAGCCACCTGTGTTTCTATCATCATTTCCAGCTTTCATTTCACTTTTGCTACCAATTCTAACTTTAACAAATCACATAGAATGACTTACCTCTTTCTGAAGTTGGGACTAACTGTGGTGGCTGACCCCAGGGGTCTTTATCATTTAGTCAGAGTACTCACGGAAGGGAAAGTATTGTATATAATTGTTAGGGTGAATTTTAAGCAAGTGAGTAAGAATGCTTCCTACTCTGCACATATAATTTTTTGATCTTGCTTTGAAATTTGTTGGGTTGATTGCTTCAGTCACTTGTAAGAAATCAGTAAATCTGTGCTCCCATATTCACATATTTCCGCACTTTGTGTCCACACTCGCTAAGCACACACGCAGATGATCAGTTACAGGTACTTCATCCAACATGGAACATGTCGATAAAATAAGGTAAAATACGAGAAACTCACACAGAGTGTGCACTTTCCCTCACACTCAACAAAGGCATAAGCTTTTGTTCCTTGTGTCTTCAGGCTCATATTCATAATGGAGCTTTTAAGGGACACTTGGCCTCTCGCAAAAAAGTCGAGCATTTTGCACATTCCACGGTTTGGCAAACTCAGAACTGGTTATTTTCTCTAGACCGGTATCAAGTTCTTCTCAGGCATATGATTTCACTTGAAGTCCTGCCCAGGAATCCTTCAAAGTGAGCGTTTGTCCCGCTCTCATGATGTCAGGCGGTTTTCCCTGCATCTGTAATTTGAAGAAAAACAAACAAACCTGCGTGGAACAAACGCCACGGAAACCCAAACAGAACTCCGTGGGGAGCGGGAGTCTCACCTGCGGCGGGCGCAGGAGGGGGGCACGGGTTAAACTTCCCAGCGTGGGTGGCAGCCGAGTCCGCACTGAGGGTAAAGTGACAATGTCCGTGGCCTCCTCGGACAGCGTGGATGGTCTACGTCTGTTCGCTACGTGGAGGCGGCGGCTCCAAGTGTCAGCGGTAGCAAGGGCAGCAGCATCAACAGATTCAGCCAGAGGCCCAACCTCAAATTTCCAGAGACAGGCCTGCACTAGTGACAAACGGGGGTCAGGAGGGGGATCCCCGAGGGCCACTTCTCCAAAATCTTCTGCTTGTGTGTCGTAAAGCGTGCTCCACCCCCAGCATCAGCGAAAGTGGAAGGAAAGCGCACCGGCAAAGTGGAAGGAGAAATCTGTTTCCTCCCAATTTCTCAAAGCTGGCAACCCCACTGTTTCCCAGAAACTTAGTAATTTTTTTTTTTTTTTTTTGCAAACTAAGCCCAGAAACATGGCTCAAAAGACTATTAATGACCCCCTTTTATTGAACAGCAAAAGATAGATCCAGTAAACAAAGCATGGGCACTTTTTCCATTTACTTTTGTCCCAGGCCCCCAGGATGTGAGTCCACTTAATGTTCTTTGCAAATCAAAGCACGTGTCCTTTGAAGAAGGTGTGTAATTGGAGTTTAAGGCATGTATGGAATTCCCAGATGTCTATAAAGTAAGAAGGAGCATGTGGCCGGTCACTGAAAGGTGGAGCAGGTTAAAATCACTGGCACAAAAGTCCCTCACCCCCTAGTATTCTCCTTCACAAGGACCTGGGAATAAGCCTGAGGGAAAGGATGGAGAGGGGTCCTATGATATGAGAAGATCCAGCTTCTCATATCAGAGTCATTGTAACCATGGTAAAGAGCACATGGTCAGAAAAACCTCAAAGAAAACACTCAATTATAGCGAGGGTTTCGTGGGCGCCCTGCAGTGGGATCGTTTGGGGTTTGCTGCAGCGAGGGCCTCAAGCCGGCCGCCTCTCTTGTTTACGTGGACTATTATTCTCTTTTTCTATTTTTTCCCCTTCTCAACTTTATGGATATATCTTCGTACTTCTGGGTGCATGGGATTTAGACTGAAGCAAGAGGAACAAAATTCTAGTTTAAGAAAAGAAAACACGATAAAAAAAAAATCATCCAGAAGTCGCTACTGTTGGGGGGAGGGGAAATTGCTAAGGACTGAAATTAAAATTTCTGTCAAACAGATAGATAGAATGCTCAATGAAACAGCGGCCATCAAAACCAGTCCCTCGCCTTTCTTACTTCACTGAGAGATATATAAGTGTGTGAAAGACAGTCCAAACTAAGTGCAAGTTTGAGTTGCTTATGGGGCTTTTTTTTTTTTTTTTTTTGGTTTTGGTTTGCTGTGTTTGATTTTTGTCTGAATCCAGACTCAAAATATGATTTTTATCCTTAAACTGAAGACTCTATTTCATTTACCTGTACAGTAGAGCCATAGAAGTGAGATTTAAGAGTTAGGGTCTGCCACAGAAAATGGCCCTGGCCAAGGTTGCAGTGGGGGGGGGGCTCTGTGGGGGTCTGGAGGGACCAGAGGCTTTATGGGGGCCAGGAAGAAAGGGGTTGGAACAAAGGGTACACCACTGACCCCTCCACTGAGGCAGGAGGGAGGGGGGAAGGGAACGGGCCAGGGGTGACTCCAGTGTGACAAGTGAAAAGTTAACCAGGTACCTGAAGGAAGTTTATCTTGCCCAGATGTTAGGGCTTTTATGAAATGTCACGTGAAGAGAACAGATGTACAACTTGCAAATGGGGCCACGCCTGTAAATGTAAGGGAGGCAAATGCTTGGAGGGAAATCCAGACATAAATCATCAACCTCCTTTTCTAGTTATCTATTTTCTCTTGTAATTATTTGCTTCCGGAAAGGAAAGACACATCTTAAATTGTTAAGTGCATCTTTCAGGAAAAGTCACAACTCCGTCCTCTGTCCAGCACCCAGATCCCCTCGATGTCTTGGGTTCCTAGGGTTTGGATCTAGGGGAAATTTCTACCCTTCTTGGGTTTTCTTCACATTCCCCATCCCCCACATTCTCTTTTGGCTTCTCAAAGACGTTTGATCCTCAGAAACGTATCGGATCTCGGTTTGGAAAAGCTGAAACTAATCAATTGCCTTTTTGAAGGGGTAGAGAGTGATAAGAAGAGCGAAGGAATGCCAGGCCTGACAGACCCTAAACCTCCAAGATGCTCAGATGGGCTGAAAGATGAGAGAGTGATCCCTCCCTCCTGGGGCAGGGACACAGCATACCCTGGTTCCCCTTGGGTAGGACTTTTACCAAGTTAAAGGATTGCATTTGATTGAAAAGGATTTTTGTTAATGGCTTGTACAGATACAGATAGGAGGCCTTTTTTTTTTTTTCCTCCAGTAAGAAGGAAACTCCATTTCTAAACAAAATGAAAATGAATTAGCAGTTGCTCAGTGGAACTGAGTGGAATACAGTCCAATTCTTTTCTGGTACTTAAGAGAGATGCTCATAGAAGTTACTGTAATATTAACATGTGGTGAGGACCTGGGTCTCTGTACACATGATGATTTTAAATATTTGTTGTCAGTATAATTTAAGACTATACATTAAATGAAATATGCTGTGCCTTTTCCTTTAAATACAATATTATTCCTAAACCTATGCCATATTGACATTGCACCTGGCTTATAGTTACTATATATATTGTCACCCATACCTCTCTCTAAACAAAAATTAAAAGTTGGGGTATTTTCTTCTACAATATTAAATCCAATTTTACTCTCAGGATTTATCTTACTCTTCTTTGGATTTCAAATGTGTGACCCTAATGGACATATATGCACAGTAATCACATTAGGTTTAAGGGTTGACGATTTTTTTTTTTTACAAGCAGACATATTTTCTCTCTACAGCATTTAATTGACATATCCATCCAGCGGCCACTGGAGGAACTCAAGTTTGATTTATTACCTTTGGGTGTATATTATTTATCTATTTATAGCATCCCAAAAGCATTTCTAGAGAAAGACCTCAGTCCGAATTTCCCCTCTAAGTTTGCCCATGCCGGATCATTGCTAGATTGGATACCAACACCCTGACATGTAAAGCTTTCCTTTGGGGAGCCCAGCCCTCAATCTTCTCAACACAATACTGAGTACAACAGTCGCCAATGCTTTTTTTGTTCCTGAAATTTAACACCAATCAAAGAATTGTTACTATTATTGAAAGAGAATGTGCAGGGAATAGACCATCTCAGTAATGCAAGTTTATCAATGACAGTGAATACTTCAGAGAAGTCTGTCTGTGCAGCCCTAAAACCAGTGTTCTATTTCTGGGATGAAAAGAACCCTATTATTCCAGAGCACCATTCTTGAAGCTATTCTTATAAATCTTGTTTTCACATTAGGACAGGAATATTTCAGTTAGCCTCCTGCTAAGTTTGCCGCTGGTCTCAGTTTACCCCTGGTCTTAGTTTACTCTGACTGCTCTTGCTACCCCTAATCAGCACACACCTTTTAAAACTTCTAACTTTATAACATATTAAAAAAAGACTTGAAACAGAGAATCTTTCCTCTTCTCTTTAGGCACCAAGTGAATGAAACTTAAAACACATCTCATAGATCAGTTTTCCTTCTCTGAAGTTAGGCAGAGTCCATGACCCGGATTTTCAAATAGCCCAAGCTAGAGTCTGCAATATTTAATCTAGTCAGCTATTAAATGTCCTCCCGCTAAATCAAGAGTATACGAATCAGTATAAGGATAATGATACCAAGAGCAGTTTGGTGAAGGGAAGAAAGTTGGGAGGAGTCAGAGGATACTAGGTTTCCTTTGATTTGGAAAACACTGTTTTTAGAACTCCTGTCAGAGTAATAACAAAGCAAAGAAACATAAAAGAACAACTCTTTGTTCCAGGGTATGGTTTTAATGGAATACTACTAACAGAGAGGGGGAGGGAGGGAGAGGGAGATGGAGAGAGGGAGAGAAGAGAGAGGAGAGGAGATCTACTGTTAATAACCACTTCTAAGATTCCGCTTTTCCTTTACCTATTAGGGACTGGGAATCTTGGAAACGTGATACTCTTTCCCTTTTCCCTTTATTCACCCCCCCCCCCCCGCAATTAAGCCAAGGAGGTTGTTCTGATGAGTACCGACCGGAAGATAATCGAGGGCTGCTGCTGCCCTCCGCATCCCGGTTCTTTACCCCTTTCTTGCCTTCTCTGAGCAAAGCCAGGGCCCCAGAGACATGACTATGAGGGCTTTGCCTTCTTCTTTTCCACGGCAGGTATCCGCACTTTGGGAGCTAGTTCTTTTGGCCCCTGACCAGAGGCCTTCTTGGGAGCCCTAAATATCCAAAGGGACACCAAGGGTAATGACTTGCCTCAAATCTGTCTGTTTTGGCTCCCAACTAACTCTGGCCGGCGCTTTTTTGTTAACTTAAAACACCGGAGGGACTGCAACTAATATTGCAAATGGAGCTGGGGGGAGGGGAGCGAAAAGACAGGGGGTGGGGATCACCAGAGAAAAGCTACAGTATTTGGGAAAGGGGGGCTGGAAGCGACTTTGTAGGCAACGGGGAGGAGACATTTTAGCTGCCGCGTCTGTCATCTGTAGGAGTGGACAGATAAAACTGTCCCTGATCAAAGAGGTTCTTTCATAAATCACCCTTAAGAAATGGATGGTAAGGAGTAAAAGACACGTGTCGAATAATCTCAACCCTGGAGTCGCGTTGCTGCCAGGAGCGGTTCCTAACGCCCCCTCCAGCGGTATGGGCAACGCTCGCGCGTCTCCCTGCAGGGAGTGTCTGTGGTGAGGAGCTCTTTCGGTCCGGGTCCCTCACTCACCCCCAAACACCCACCCCGCGGCCCCCTAGCTTCCGCTTCAGGCGCCAAACCCGGCCGTCCTAACTCTAAATTTGCGATTTTAATATAATCGTTTGACTCTGGATTGACCAAGGAAGTCGTGGAATATATTCGCGGTCTTTTCATTCCCGAGGCGAAAAAGATGCTCTCAGAATCAAAGGCTTCTCTCCTCCAGGTCTCCTCTTAGTGCCTACCTCATCCCTCAGTTGAGCCCTCTTGAGAGAACTCGGAAATTTGCCACGTGTTATGGTGCAAATGTAAAGCAGCTCGCAGAGTTCAGCTAGAGCTGAAATTGTCTGGACTGGTGCTTACTGGCCCTGACTTTTGAAGTTAAAAAAAAAAAAAAGGTTATGTTGCATGCTGGTTTTCTGAGCTAATGTATCTGTAAGGCGAGGTTGCTACCTTCTACACTAGGACCAAGTGGATTATTTTCTCCACCTCCCACCTCCGAAGCCCTGGACTTTGTCGCACCTGCTTCTTCTGGTTGGAAAATAAATAAATAAAAGTCCAGCTCCGCTGTTAAACGCTTGGGCCAGCTGTTTGAAAGACCCCAGAAACGCTTTGGGGTTAGTTTGGAGAGACTGTGGTTGGTTATCTCCTAGAAGAATACCGTTGAAAATGTTAAGAAAGGATAGCTGGTGGAATTTGTGGGTGAGATTTACAACGACAAATGGCCTTTATCCCTTCCTTTCCCCTCAGTTTTAGCATCCTGCAGATAAATAGGATTTTGCTTATAATAGGTGTTTATGGTTCTAGAAATTGCACCTTGATCGAGGATTTTGGGGGTGGTGTGTCTAAGGGGTCTCTAGACGCTTGTCCGATTTGAATGCTTTTCAGGATGATTTATGACAAAAGACTTATTTCTGACACTTCCAGATGCCAAAGCTTTTACCTTCCAGAAAAGGGTGAACAAACCTGCTTCTACTAACCCCACGAATGGGAGCTCTCCTGCTTGTCCAGTCTGCCCGTCACCCCAAGCAGGCAGTATGTTCCCGCTTCGTGGAACAGTTGATTACCTTTCCCCGCCCTCTTCTAAGGAGGTGGGAGGGACCTTCTGTTAGATGACAAAGCTACAGAGGGAAACCGAGTCATCCGCTGCAAAGTTAGCCTTTTTCAGTAACTCTAGTTTGTGCAATTAACCACCTGCTCCCGATCCGTTGGTGGTTTGGTGTTAATGTGATTTGTCCCCCAAATGTGAATCGGGGAGTGAATAAATTCTCCGCTGGGACCCTTGGTGGTTTCACCCTCCGGCCCGAGCCTCTGGCCGCAGCCGCGTGGATCGCAATCCTGCTTCCCGCGGGGCGAAGAACCCGGCAGCGCTCAGAAGCTGTCCCGGCGTGGAGGCGGGGATGTGGCTAGGAGGCACTGTCTTTGCGAAAGCTGCCTGCAGTCTCAAGACAGCTAGGCGAGGCCAGGAAAAATAACCCTCCCGACCCAGTTAATACGAGCTGCACCCTGAAGCTGAAAACTGAAATGTGCGCCGCTGCAGGGGGCAGGTCATACCCCGCCGACGCTAGTGCGATTTTAGGGAACCCGCAGGGCCGGCGGAGCTGAGAGAGCGTTGAAGGTATTTGTCAATCTGAAGTTTAGGATGTGCCCAAACGGCAGTAGCCTCCAGTGGAAGCTTTTCCCAGGGGGATGCAGATTTTTCCAGCCTTTTCTTTTCCTCTGAAATACAAGAGACTGGGAAGAGGAGCTTTGTTTTCTTTCTTCTTTCCCAAGGTGAAGGCAAATTAAGCAGCGAATAGCCGCGCAGGCTTAAAGACCAGCAGCGAGGAGGGTCTGCTTACAGAGAAAGGGTCTGCCCTGAGTAAGATTCTTGTTGTTTCCTTAGAATACCACAAGCCTGGGAATCTGTAATATGTGGGGAATGGTGTCTACTTCCCAAGTTCATCCGTGTTAAGTAACTTGAAAGTTTGCTTTTCCAATTTAAAAATAAGTTTGACTTCTTGGGTGAAAGAGAATGGATTATTAAATTGAGAGCCCTTAAAAAACTAAAACTTGTTTTCCATTGGACAAGCTTTTTTTTTTTTTTCATTCTTCATAATATTACAAAACAAGGCACCAGATCAGTTTATTGGTTTATGTAGAACTGATCCCTGATTTGATAAGCTTAATCATATGTCAAAAAGCATACTGATCATTCCCTCCTCTCCAGAGCAACTTGAGAATGTTTAAGTCACTGTCCTTCCTCCCCACCTCCATAGATTTCTGATCACTACATCAAAAGACTCAGGTCACCTCTTGCTTTTTCTGTATGTATATATTCAAGAGCATAAAAATATTAAGTAAGAAACTTTCCCAACTTCAAACCTATCAAATGTTTAACAGCTGAAGGATATTCATCTTTAGGAGGCAGGCCAAAATGTCAATAAAAATTTAATTATTTCTGAAACATATGGGAGCACTTACAAGAGCCAAAATGTGATACTAAGTATTGATATTGAGAGGAAACTGAACAATATAGTTTCATATTTGCTGGTCAAGACCTTACACCCCCCAAAAGTTCCACAAGTCACAGAAATTTTTATTCTTCTTGACAGGGCTTCTAAAACCAGCATAAAAGACAGGTTGGTCAAAGGGATCCTCTGTTTACTATGGAAAGAGAAATTAGTGTTGAATTCCTATGTGTTTAGCTTTGTGTCGTCTGTGATAGCAAATATTATTTCATTGGTGAATGTGCAATGATGTACATTGGCATGGTTGTTGTTGCGTTTTTAATCTTCTGAAGTCTTTCATCCAAATGCTCTTTTCAACCTTTAGTTTTGCTAACTTTAGAGATGGCCTATTACCTTGAAAGGTGATGTTGTTGATATTTCTGTTGTTTGTTGTTATGAGCAAGGCTAATATGGAATTTGAATAATATCCACAATATAGTTTCTTAGCTACTTTTTTTCACCTATAACTTGTGACTTTTTACTCCTACTTACAGCTTTCACAAGATTCTTGATTTCTAAAACAATGACATAAACTTTTGACTATTAAACTTCAGGTTCATCTGCTGGCCAGATTGGTTTTGGAACAATCCTCTAATAAACCCTGATCATTGGTTTGACTGCATTATCATTATTTCCAATTTTCCCTATGGTTCAGCTCACAAAGCCCTCAAGAGTTGCTTCGCAGACCTGGCTATCTGCTTCCCTAGACAAAAGGTTCCCAGTGCCACATTAGCCCAATAGTTATTTATATACCTCCTTTGTGGATAATCAACAAACCCTCTACCAGTGAATAAAAGTTCCATTTCTCTTAGGGTTAGACTCACTTAATTCAATTATTCAATCTCTAGCAAAGAACAAGACAATATGACCCAAGACAATATGACCATGACTATTTCTTGATAAGTAAGTGTGGACATGATGTATAGTTATAATATCTGGTACACTGTAATGGGCAGAGTTCTATATAACTCTTTTATTTTTTCATTTCTTAAGAATGAATGTATGTCTTTATTTACATTAAAATTCTAACAGTAGTATCATCAGTACATACATCTTTTATAGCACTTTCAATTTTATTTTGATTTTTGCAATTTATGATACAAACTCTTATTTGTGGGGAAATGCCCTGACACCATTATTTTTTACTTTTTATAAGGATAATTATTCCCAAGAATACTTTTATGAATTCAAGGTTGATGGGAACAGAGAGATAATTTAACTAGCATGTGCAGAAAATGTTTGTTGGGTGGAAAAAGTAGGAGTATAGTTTGCCCCATGGAGTGATTGTGGAATGAAGCAGAACCAGAAAAGAGAGACTATAAAGGGATTTTCCCTCTCTGTGCAAATTATCCCAGAGGCCTTTTCAATCTGTGAATTGTGATGCTTTTCTGATGTTTGATATGCTTTTGTTTTCATAAGTTTTGATTCCAAGGACAACCTGAATCAGTGTGTAGGTAGCAAGATTAAGAAAAAGAAGCCAGATAAAGAATGTGTGTACTTATTTGAATATATACACTCCACCCCTGTACAAGTTCTGCTTGTACAAGCAGTTGTCTGCTTGTACAACTAGTATTAAATATCATGTATATTATACAGCAATGATTTTTAGTTGTTTATACTTCCTCAAGCATTTGTCCCCAAGTGACAGACTATGTAGGTGGCCACTATGATGGAGACTTCAATTAAACAAATACATGATTATTCAGTCAACAAACATTTCTTCAGGGTCTCACTAAGGTCCCAAGGCTTTGCAAAAGAAACTATGTCATGTTCATCATAACAAACACAAGAGCCTTTAATCACAGAAAGCTGGTTTCACCTGTGGTTATTTGCTGTATTTATGCTGAAGTTTCCCAAAGTCTCCTCCCTACACCTAGTTTTCTTTCATTCTCCTAGGGTGGTAATGAAGTTTGGGCCCCTCTACCTATGGAAGAATAGGAATGGAGAGGTAAAAGTGGTTTCTCTGAGTTTAGCATTCTAAGAGTATACATTTTTTAAATGGACTAGAAATTGAGTCCAAGAAAATTTTATATCTTTGCCTTTGCTACTTTTATTCTTTTCAAGGAACATTAATTGCTGTGGCAACATCCTGTAGATTAATCATTGCTAATTAGGCTGTAAGAGTTGGGCAGCTAGGTGCCTATCCAGTGCACTATTAAAAACCTAATACCTTGTTTTGTACCTGTCACATGAATTTTTTTTTTAGTTGACTTAATATCATCATGAGAATTATAGGATAACAGAAACAGAGGGACCAGAATCCACATCTAAAAGAACCAAAATGTATGTATGACAGTCCCATAAACCCAAATAAACACAAAAGAAATACATCAAAATATGTGATTCAGACATCAATTTTAAAGCAAGTATTTCAGAGTGTTTTTCTACATGGATTTATAGCTGCTGTTCACCTAGATGATTACATTGTGTGAGTAAGTAGGGAAACTTTTCCCCCAACAGTTCCTGGATTGCTTGTCAGAGCTGAATTAACTTCAAGCTGCATCACCCATGGACCAAATGCCCTTGTTCAGTGAACATCCCTCGCAACCATAAGAGCAGCCAAGGATACCCCAAAAGCAATAATTGTCAAGTCTAATAAGGAATCTGGCCAGCTTATTATCAGTGCATTTTCATGTCTGTGAAATTGATTCCACTTGATTTCTCTGAAAGCCCCAAACCCAGACTTTCCACATGTGCTTCTTAACAAAACTGGGGCAGACTTTCCAGCCTTTTTCCTGCTCCAGCCAATTTTGGGGTTCCATTTCCTCATATTTCCATGCCATAAACAGCTCTTCATTGCCCTGTCACCTTCTAAAATAGCATAATCCCTGATAACTAAACAGTACACATCAGTCAGTATCTAATAAAAGACTAAAACATTATGTTACTTATATATTGCATACATGCACACATTATTCCATACCCAAGAGTGGTTGTTTAGAGACTGAAATATAATTGATTGTGAATTGGAAAGAGCCATTCTAAAAAGCCTTTGAATTTGCTATGATTAGTATGAATGGAGAAGGCTGCTTTTCCACTCCCATTCTTCGCCTGCCTTTCCTCATCACTCCAGGGATGCGGTGAACTTGTGTAATTTAAGGCAGGTGGTCCGCACAGTGCACTGACCACAGAGGACGAGTGCCTGTGCATTTGATACCCTGACTGCTGCTCTTTAATAGACTTTAAATATACTATGACTATTATTTGGTTTTGGCTATAACATTTATTTTCACTTTCTTTCAAAGACTTCTCTTTCATTTCGTCATTTTGCACACACTGAAATGTAACCTGGTCCAATGGCACCAAATAGAGGATTTATCTATATTGTCATCAAACTAAAGGCAAACAGAATAGCAAAGGCAGGCAGAGGCCACCACTACACTTGGCACTTGAACGCTGACAGAAAATGCATGCATTTTTCTTTGCCTGGGTAATAGCAATATTTTATATAAATCCTTTCATCTGAGAATCTCAAGTGCCTTTGAGATGTCATTTGGGTCTGGCATTTTTCAATTGGCTGCCCTTTGTCTCTCTCTGTAAGGAAACATTCCTGTTGGATGTAGTTTCCTAGTTGAGCTTGCCTTGGGTATGCACATTCAGAGGTCCAAGGGCATTGAATGTTTCTTGAATGGATCAACTAAATGACCAGTTATGACATTCTCAAAACAACCCTGAAAGGAAGATGGGTGGCAAAGGTGATTATCTAATTTGCAGGTGGAGCAGTTGTGACACAGTAGGTTAAGTGACTCACCTGGGGCCACATAGTGGAGTCTTTGTTCCTGTTGGCAGCGGTAGTAACTAACATCTACCAGATCACTAGCATAGCTGTTTCTTTGACTTCCCACCTATCTGCTCCTTCTCCTTTCAGAATAAATATCTCTAAGAACTGGCACCCTGTGCACATAAGAAGAAGTTTCTAGTGCAAGGGAGGAAATTGGGGAGCAGCTTTGGAAATGTTGAAGATAAAGATATATGTGGCCCTTGCTGCTTCACAATAGTCAATGACTTCTAGTCAAACTAGTAAGTTGAAAACATAAAAGGAGGATTCCTTGCACCTCGAAAATGTGTGAGCTTTACTTTGCTTTCCTTATTAGTAAAAGAGTTCCGTTGTTCTCATCAGGGAATATAGGTAAAACGTTACATATATTTGTGCTCGTCCTCTGCGGTCCGTGTACTGTGCGGACCATCTGCCTTAAATTACACAAGTTCACCGCATCCCTGGAGTGATGAAGAAGGGCAGGCGAAGAATGGGAGTGGAAAAGCAGCTTCTCCATTCATTGTACACTATATATATATATTCTTTAAACTACTGGCATATTTTAAAACCTCAGGGCATTTTTCATTGCAATCTTATTTATAGCTCTCTTTTTTTTTTCCCCTGGAATTTTGTTTTGCTTCCTCAGCTCTAAACAGCCATTTGCTTCATTATCTTAGTTATTAGTCTGAAGAGCCCTGAATCTCAATTATTCCTCTTTGGCATTACTATATATCCAGTGTTTGACACATTCTGAGTCTACTATTGCACCTAACATTTATATTTTAATATCCAATTGGAATATATCATCAAAATTTACTATTAATTTTAAAAGTCACTGTCAAGTTTGAGGTACAAAACCCAGTCCTGCTTTTGCATATAAAGGGAATTCTGCATTTTCTTCTAGAAAGAAGAGCTAAACAGAAGTAGTATGTATACATTTTTAATAGAGAGCACTTTATAATGAACAAAAATTATAGCTTTATCTGAGAAAAATTATATATTTGAAGCAAAACAATTTATTAATCAAAAATTATTTGATCTATTTTCCTTTCCTTGTATATACAATTTGCATTTCTAAACTGGAAGCTATATTCTATAGCAAAGAATTATTACAAGACAGACACTATTTCTAGACTAATACTAATATATACTCTGAAGTTAGCATTAGTCTATTTTACTGATAATACATATACAAAAAGAATTCAAACCCCAAATCTGTGTCTTTCTATTTTTCTAAGCTTAGAAATTCTCAGATTCAAGATACATACATTAGTAAGTTTAGAAAATGCTGTGCCATATTTAATATTGCCTTTACCATATCAGAGCAGAATTCTCAAAGTGAGATGCCCATTTCCTTTATTAGTACACGCCATCTATGCTTCCTTTTGATCTGCTCCAGAAGAAATATGTATAAACAAGAAGGAGTAATGATGAAATAAAGTAAAACCTTGAGAGTCTTTATGAGTTTGAGAATCTACAATGTGTACTGCATTTTGTCATTAATAGTTTCTCTCATTCACAAAATTTTTATTGATGAATGAGGTCAAAATTGAGAAAGAAGGTGAAGGTTTAGCAACATGACATGTTGGAACATACTAAGATTTTTTTTCTGCTTTGCTACGTAAGTATAGTTTTTCCTCTTATAGAGAGTAGTCAAATCTTTAGCATTGACTGGGTTTACTTGTTTGAGGTTATGGTATCTTCTTATATTATTCATGTAGCCTTAAATGAAAGTCTCTTTTCAGATGTACGGTTGGGTTAGTTTCAGGTGTACATGAAGATTGAGCCTTGTCTAAGCTTTGCCACACCCCCATGTTTTGTTTGACAATTAACTGAATTTATCTGGGCATCAATTTCTGTAAATGGGGCAACTGGTTAGGTTATATCACAAGTACTATTATTTTTCCATTCTATGGATTCTATGATCTATTATTGCTGATGATACTGTATAAAATACACTTTTTAATTATCATTGTAACTAACATGCCAAGAAATTTTGTCAGATGCCAAATTTGAAATATGTAGAATTAATGAAAATTTTGTATTTTATAACTTAAAATTCTGAAGGATTATTTAAAAACACAAAACTTTCTGAACTTCAAATGATTATAATTAAAAAAAACAAAAATAAAGACAAGTCTGAGAGCAAATACAAAAGCAGTGAAAAAATAAAAAATAGCATTTCTTATAAAATTATGCTAATAGTTTTACTTTACTATTTTCTTGTTAAAATAATTTGCTTTTAATCCCTTAAATGGAAAACTGAATCTATCTTAAGTCCTACATAAGATATCTTAACTAGTCAATATTAATCTTATTCAACAGCTCAGTAATGTTATATGCCTATGAGAGATAACTATTGCATGTGTTTACATAACAATTAGCATGCTTATTATTGATAATGAAAACAATAGATACAGGAATGTAAGTTAGCTAGAAAGCTTCTTTAAAATATTAGTTCACAATTCTTCATCAAAACTTCCTTTTTCACATATGACATCAAAGTACATTCTAAAACTTGAAGCGTTTCTTAGGATTCTTGCTCTGAAGTATTTCTGTTTCTTGTTTTGTTTTGTGGTCACTAACCACAGAGAAATTTGTCTTTTTTACATATGCTGGAAATAATTTACTGCTTTTAGAAATATTAAACCACACACACACACACACACACACAGACACAGACACAAAACCAATGTTAAAGAAACATTATGGGTCTCCTGAAGTCCTCAAAAAGCCAGGAGATTGAGAGTTAATACAGAAACTCTGATCTGGCTCTATGTCCAAGGGACCTTAAGACCTGTGAAGACTGGCAGGGAGTGCCCAGCCCACACATATATAAAAGTTAAAACAAAAACAGTGTTGGCAAAATGATGTTGTAGAGAGCCCACATGGTTGGTATGATTTAACTGAGACACTAATACTCACATTTATTTAAGATAAAATAATGTTCTTCATAAACACCCATTCCTACCTAACATTAAAACATAGACAAAAATTACACATTCAAAAGATTTATAAAACAACAATGCAGATTTTTGATCTGTGGTATAGATTTATTTAATATTTATGAAATTGATAAAATAACAATCTCAATGATTTTTTAGAAATAATATACACTTGCATATACACTTGGGAGAAGCAATGGTTTTAAGCCCTTCTATTTTACTAACCTCACTTCAGAGTCTAGTCACAGGAATTATGTCTCAGGAATTATAACTTCAAGTATATAACACAAAAGACAGAAATCCAGTGGTTGAAGTGATATATATATTTTGCATTGTTTTTCAATCATTATATTATAGATAATGATGTAAAAACTGGAATTCTTAAATTGGTCAAGATGGAGCAAATTTGTACTGATAACATTTAATCTAGTTTGTTAACATTCTGTATTAAATTTATTTAAGTTGCATAACACTATTATTCAAAAAATTATACTTTCCTATTGTTTGCATTTTATTGTTTATTATTTAATGTTAAAAGCATATTTTGAATCTTTTAGTAAGAACAGCTATATTAAAAGTGTTTTGTTTTTAATGAAATTATCATTTTCATAATCACAGTTTTACTTAACTTTTGCAAAACTGTCTAAGTGGATTGAATACTATGCTTTAAATTTTAAAAATCTACAAATCTAGAAAGAGCAATAGTCCTGAATTATAGTATACTTTAAAAAATATGTCTGTTGAGCTAGTGTTTTGTCAGAAGTCGTAAACAATGACAATGGATTAATGGATTAATGTATTGCTTCATTTTCAGTCTATTTGCTTTTTTTGTACATGAGAAAAGGTGATAAAAACAAATGTATTAGTTATTTAAAGTAAGAACATTTAGAAGCAGAAAGATAAAGATGAATTTATAAGAATTACAAAGTATAGAATACTTCTAATGTTAATAAAGAAAAATAATTTTCCGATTTTGTTACAAATGCTACTCTGTTTTTAAAGCAAGTCGAATATAAGAATTGTATATTTTAAAATACTTATTTCCTAAAAATATAATTCATTTATTGAAAACTGATAATTTGCTGCCTACTCTATTAATTTTAGAAAGTACTTGTAAAATAAAGTAACAAACATTTAATGAAGAGTATTGAACAACCTATTAACCTAGCAATTGAATATGTTAGAAAGGCTTAATTGTTGTATTTTTAAAATGCTTTTATACAATTGAATCATTATAGATTCATTTAAAATAAAATCTTATTCACAGAACATAGAAATACCTAAAGCATATTGTTGAACAAAGATTTAACAATGAAATATTTCCAGATTCAGTAGAATCAGTATAATTTTTCATATTACATATTCTTAATCATATATTTGATTGCGCTGCAGTTCTTGTGTAAATAAATGAAATTATTCAACCTACTTTTTAACATCATTACCCCCCAGAAACATGGAAAGCACATTACCAGGGAGAAGAATGAGTACATGAACAAAAGTTGCAATAATGAACTTCTAAAAATTAAACTTTATAAGCTTAAAAATTAAAGCTTTAAAAGTAAGACACATTTTGCCTTTCTATTCTGGGCTTAAAGGAAGACATTTGACACATTTACATGGCAAGCTTAGTCAATATTTGGAAATGCTTTGTAGTGGCCAAATGCTGTGCATTTCCTTCTGTTGACCTGATTTTTTATTCCAATAAAGTTAATTAATAGAAGATGCATCAAACAGGATTATTGCAGATGTGCACATACTGCAGTGCTAATTGCTCTTATTTTTACAATCCAGTCCTGCACATGCTTTAATTTGTGTTTGCCTGAGTTAGCTTTTTAGTGAATTAGAGGCACTCTGCCACACACTGAATAGTAATGTGCTTGCATCACTCGATTATCTCAGATGCATTATTGTCTAGAATCCATGCTCCTAATTTCCTTACCACCCACACCCATCTCTTTCCTCTGTTTGGAAGGCTGATTTGTGTTAAAAAGGGACCACCAAGCTATTAACTCTAGGACATAACTAGCATTGTTCATAGGGAGCAGGACTTATGATCATATCACATTTTAACTCTTCCACCGACATTATCCTTGTTTCCCCAATGCTTTCAAGAGGCAATAACTCCAAATGCCTCGCATGGAAATGATAAACTGCCTGTTGTGCCTTTTCTTTGAAGGAGTTCTCCTGCAGAGTATCATATTTAAATAAATTGCCATTGAGTTTAGCAAGCAGCACAATCATGCCCATTGAGGTGGAGCCTTTTGATCATATTTTGTAATGCAATCAAGGATCACATGAGGATTCTTGAACAGACCAGCCTTGCTGTGTGCTAAGTAGGCGACAGGAGAAAGAAAACATTAATTGCCCTGAATCCCACTGACATAACAAAGCACACCTGTGTCCCAGATACCACAGACCCTAAGGCACTGGTTACATATACAACCAGAGTAACTCTTTTTACTTGATTGATCAGTAATTTCAATCAAATGACCAGATTTAAAAAAAAATGCTGATATATTCAAATAATCAGAAAAAGGTCAAGCACATGTGCATGAAAGTACGGCATCTATGTACTTCTCTATAATGGAAGGTATTAGATGGACAGAAAACAGCAGACCCAGGTTCTAGATCCCCTTATTTGTGGATTGTGTCAGTTAACAATTCTGCCACAGTCTACCTCTCTCTCACACCCTCTCAGGAAGCAGTTAGACAAGGAAAAGACTTCTTGTTGAAACGGCGCTCTTCTGAAAACTGTGGACTCATGTGGCACAGACTGTGTGGGTAGCGTTCCATTATCACTACCTCTTTGCCAATACTATTATGAATTAAAACTTTCTGACAAAAAGGACTTGGGGGTTCTTTCATTTATCCCAAATATAGTTGCTATTTGGTTATTGCTAACTGATAAATTAATTGAGAAACTTGGGGACAATGCTGAACTTCAATCCATGCTTTTAAAAAGAGGCAGCAGATGTGGAAGTGGGGGCTTGCAAGGAATTTCCTGCTCAGCTAGTCCAACATTCCAACTTTCTGTTCAATTCTGAGATATCAATGAGAAAGGAGTAGCCAATATCATGTCAAGTCATTTCCTGCTGACAGATATTGTTTAGTAAACTGTTACCCTACCTGCCTCTTTTTTTTTTTAATGTGCAGACAGAGAAATAAGTATTTGAGGAAGTAAATAATAAAAATAGGATTTTTTTTTCAGTCTCTTCTGAGATCACCTTTATAATTCAGAGTATCTCTACTCTGAAGAAAGGAGCAGAACTTTTGTCTTGCATTCCTGTGAGATCTCAAAAATCAAAATGGAAGTGTCTTTTTTATTTCCTGAATCGTTCTGAACTGAACAGCAGAATATAATATTCTGAACAGTGGAATATAATATTCTACTATTCTAAATAGTCCAGTTTCACAAAAAAAAAAAAAAAA
>NW_004567106.1:21606598-21630731 GCF_000260355.1 Condylura cristata | reverse complement strand
TTTTTTTTTGCAAAGCAGTTGTTGATAAAGATTTCAAAAACTTTGGATGCAATGTCAAACAAGGAACATCTTGTTTATTGGACATGTCTGCTTATCAGATAATCAGATGTTATAAGCTCACATATTTACTAGGCCTATACATTATCTCAAATCTCTTAAAGTAACTCACTGTGATATATAATACCCATTTTATAAATAAGGTAATAAATTTCATAGTGGTTGAATGACTTCTTCAGGATTTCACAATCATTAAGTGAGAGAGTCCGGATTTCAGTTGAAATTTGTCAAGTTCAAAGCCCGGTGACCTCACCCTATAGAGCTCTGTCTCTAGTCAAAATAGCCATTCTCACTGAGTTGGGGACACAGAGCTAATTACAACCTGATATTTTTCAGAGATCTTGTTTTTGGGGAAAGTAGAAAGAATTGAGGCACCACTCCTCATCTCAGTGAAATCAGACAAAGTATTGGAGAGTTTTTCAAAACAGCATGTGTAATTAAATCTGGGTGGTATTTTCTGAAAAGAAATAAAAATCATACATCTTTTCTCAAGTGATTTTTCTCAGAACTTAACTTCAACTAGCCTGACTAATCAGAACAATGGAGAAAAATATCTGAAGTCTATGAGTCAGTCCATTTCAGATTTGCAGTGTCAGCATATGGCCTTAAAACCCAAATGCAGTATTTTCACATGATGCATCTTAGACTATTCATTACAAGGAAGGCAAGAGAAGAGGAAAGCAGTCTATTTTACTATCCATCCAGAATTATAGTTAAGTGTCTTTATCCCCAAAGACAACTTGGCAGTTTTGGGTTTCTGCCCACATTGCTAAAACTGTTTGTTTTCAAGTCTCCAGAAGGATTTTTTAATATTTTAAATATTCCCTGTTACTTCATGTCCACTTACCATCCTCTAAGGAATTGTTTAAATCATATGATTGATCTAAGTTTAGTCAGCAACTCTGCTACAACTGTTCATCAGGGAGACTTGTTTTCTTTTAACTTTCTGGTACTTTAGATAGGACTTAGTCTTTTTTTATACAACTTTGATCAATCTGCAATTCCAGAGTCTCATTTTTTTTTTTAATGTTTACTAAGTTAAACAATACACATGTGACTGACAGTTTTTCTTTTCTGTCCTATGCAAAGTAAGTTTTAAAAATAAAATCAATTTTCTTTTTTCTCAATATTCAGTTCTAGTGACTGGATTTTAATATGGAATAGAAAAGTATATTCTGGGTCCATGAATATACTCATTGTGTATAGGAAGCTTTCAGTAGATGGCAAATTAAACTAATATGCTAGCCATATGTTTTGTTGACTTGCCCCAGATGTATCCTTTATTATTATAAGCAGGGAGAAAAGTGTCCTCCAACATCCATTCCTTAGGCTGCTCAACAATCTGGTATTTTGCAAGGCGCTCAATCTCTACATTCAGGTTTCACATTTGTTAAATGGGACGATAATGGTACATGTCTCAAGAGGTATGCTATATAAATGATATATAAAAAAGGAATTTAGCATTTTTTGTAGCATGTAATCTGATAACTATTCAATTTTGTTATTATTGTGCCTATTATTTTCATCACATGAAAAAAATCACCCTTAGTGTTTTAGGAAACAAAGCAAAACCACTTCTCAGAACTTTCTCCTTTTGGTTCTGTGTATGTTTGAAGTCAAGAATCCCTCAACTTTCTGGGTAGGCCTGGCTGTAGCACAATCAGCATTACAAACTGACTATCCCAACTCTGATTTTGTTATTAGCTTTGCCCGCACTTTAAACTCTTTCCAAGCTACACTCACACTTGCAAATGTATATAAATGTTTGTGTGTAGTAAGATGTAGGAGATTGGATCTTCAGTCCTAACTAGCAAAGTTCAAGGGGTGGGTGTTTTCTGCTTTACCTCCTCCCTTTTTCTTGGAAAATCTGGTTTAGCAGTGGTGACTCAAAAACAGTGGTGACTCAAGAGCAGTGGAGGTAAGGATGGCTATCCCCCAGCAAAAAGGATTGCAAAGCTGTTTCTAACTTCATAGTAACAGGAAGATTTCTTTTGGATCAGGAGATGAGTGAGGATAGTTCACCTATTTTACATCTAGGCCTAGGCATTATTCAACAGGTCACTTGTGTGATCGATTATGTTGAAATAGATGCCTTGAAAAGACTACTGGTACCTGAAGATTTTAAGGTGTATAAAAAATTTTTAAACACTACTTTCTTGGTAAATGACCACATGGACACTAACAAGTCAGTTTCTAGTTTTATTTAAGAATGAAACACTTTGGCAAGTTATTGCAAAGAGCTTTGTAATTGTTGCTATTGGTTTTAATAAACAAAGAGTTAAAAAAAAAGTAAGAGGATAAGAACTATAACTTACATATCTTTCTGTGTAAGCTGTAGTTTTTCTTTTTTTCTTTTTCTTTAGTGTGTAAGACTTTCAATAGAAAAAATCTTTAATAGCATTAGTTGTGCATAGCATAAAGAGAGAAGGGAAGATTCCCAGAAAACACCCAGTTACCCATCCCCTTGTAAATGCATGCTAGGTTATTTCTTTTGAGAATGCTCCTGCTGCTTACATGTATTCAAACACTGTCAACAGCAGGAAAGATCTAGGCATCATAGTAAACTTTTCAGGTTGAGGGTAATTGTCACATGCTTTTTCTTGAGGACTATCCCATACTCACTATGCTGGGAAATGGCTGGTGAAGAGTGGAGCATGGAGAAGTTATTCCATGCTATAAGTTCAATGCTCTTAGTCTTGAGGATAATAGGCAGCCACTGACTCCTAACTACTCCTGAGTTTGGCTTCTCTCCAATTCTGCAATTAAATAGATTTATAACACTATCACTTTTTTCTCTTCCCCACTGAGCACCAAAATCGCTGTCTCTCTCTGTCAGTACATTTTGCTTTTATTATTCTCCCACAGATATAACTCATATAAAGGGACTAGCAGAGATCACCACGTAAGGCTCAGTCAATAAAAGCACTTGCCACAACTCTCCCTTCTTTCTCTCTAGGTAATACCTGCCACACAGCCCATTTTACCCCTATGAATGCCTAGCCGCAGGAGAGCTAGAGCAGAACATATTTTGGGTGCTATGTATTCCTTTACATATGGCCAAAACTCTAAGTATTTGAACTTGTTATCTTGCTCATCAGTGTCACATGTAATCTCCTTCATCATTCAAATCAGAGGAAATAATATGTTCCGCATTTTTACAAAATGTAGGACTCCCTTTCAATTCCTGAGATCTGAGTTTGGAACTGGAAGTGAACCTTTCCAGAACTAAGTTAAAACTAATGTTGTCAAGCACAGTATCATGGTTCAGAGAGAAAAAAGAAAAACATCCAACCACAGTTCACCAAATAAAAGGTTTATCAGACCCCTTAGTCATCAAATGCCTCCTTAGAAACCATGCTGATGAATTACATGTAAATGAATCAGAAACAGAGGTATTATCAACACAAGGCTTCAAAGGGAAAAATATTTGGCCATATGTTCTTTTGAATTTTCTAAATGTTGTTCAGATCTATAACTGATATGTTGAAAAGTAAAACTTTTACAGCTTCATCAAGCTATAGTTCATTTAGAGTCCTCCCATTCTGAGTGTTATAAGCAATGCTTTTTGGTATAGTCACAAGTAAATGCAAACACCAATATAGTCAATTTTATAACTTTTTTTATTACTTTAAAAGGAAACTGTGTATCTTTTAATAAACACCTCCACCTCCTGAGATCCCTGTGACCCCAGTGCTAAGAAACAGCTCTTCTGCTTTCTGTCTTTATTGCTTACTCCGGGCATTTCATATCAATAGAATCATGTAATAGTTAGTCTTTTATGAATGGCTCTTTCATTTAGCATGTTTTCAGGATTCATGAATGTTGTAGCATGTTATCAGTATTTCACTTTTTTTTTTTTTTAGATTTACTTATGCTCACAGAGCTGGGGTACAGTGAAGAGACCAGAGGATTCACCAGAGACAGAATGGGGAGCAGGACAGGCAGATTGATGAAGTACACTGCTGAGGGGAGCAGAGGTGAGACAGGAGTGCCATGTGGGTCACCTCCCTGGCTGGGAATTGAATTTGCTGAAGTGGTTGCTGCTAGCTTTGCAGTGCTGTGCTTTAACTTGTTGTGCCACCTGGGAGGACCCACTCTTTTTTTTTTTTTAAGATTTATTTTTTTGTGCATACAGAACTGGGGTACAGGCCAGAGGCTGAGGGGCGGTAAGAGGCTTCACCAGAGACAGAGTGGGGAGCAGAACAGGCAGATCGACGAAGTACACTGCTGAGGGGAGCAGCGGGTGGGTCAGGAGAGGTCTGCCACACCATGTGGTCACCTCCGGGGCAGGCGGCAGGCGGGAATCGAACTCATGCGGGAGCAGCTTTAGATTCTCAGTGCTGTGCTTTAACCCGCTGCGCCACCAGGGAGGGCCACTATTCACTCTTTTTAATGGCCAAATATATCATTTGGCCACGTTGTGTTTATTCTTTCATCAGCTGACTGAAATTTTCTTCTTTCTACTTTTTATTATCGGTAATGCTGCTATAAGCATTCACTAACAAGCCTTCGTTTGGACATCCAGTTTCATTTTCATTGTGTCTATTGCTAGGAGCAGTATTGCTGAAACATATAATAATTCTATTTAACTAGTTGAGGAATTTCTAGAGGGCTTTTCTAAGTGCCACCACTGTCACATTCCCATCAGCAGGGCATGAGGGGTTGAATTTTTCCACATTCTTGTTAACATTTGTGATTATCTGACTTTTTATTCTAGCCATTCTAGTATATATGAAGAGGTGTCTGGTTGTGGTTTTGATTTGCTTTCCCCTGGTTGACTATGACGCCAAACAACATTTCATATGCTTACAGGTCATTTGTGGTAGATTTTCCTGGCAGACCTGTGTATACAGATCCTCTACCCATTTTGAAATTGGGTTATTTGTATATTATTGAGGTATATATGAGTTCTTTGTATACTGTAGATATAGGTCCCTTACTACAATATGATTGGAATATATCTTTTCTAAGCCGCCTTTTTCCTTCCTGAGGGTGTCATTTGAAGCCCAAATGTTTTTAAATTTGATCAAGTCCAATGTATCTATTTTTGAATTTGATTATTAACGCTACTTAAGTCATACCCAGGAATTAATGGCCAACTAATGTCATGTAGATTTACCCCTATGATTTCTTCTAATTGTCTTATAGTTTTAGCTTACCCATTTAGGACTTTGATTCATTTTGAGTTAATTTTTATATATGATGTATAGTAAGGGCCCAACTTTTTCCCTTTGCATGTGACTATCAAGTTGTGCTGGTATAATTTTTTGAAACATCCATTGTTTCTCTATTGCATGGTTTTTAGAGAAGAGACCTTATTGAAAATTAGTTGACCATGAATACATGGGTTTACTTCTGAATTTTCAATCTTATTCATGTGATTTATATGTTTATCCTTATGCCAAAACCACACTGTCTCGATTAATGTCATTCTGTGATAAGCTTTAAACTGAAAAATAAGAGTTTTTATTTTGATCTTTATTTTGGAGATTGTTTTGTCTACTGTGACTCCCATGAATTTCTTTGTAGATTTAAGAATCAACTTATCAATTTCTATAAAGAAGTTACTTCAATTCTAATAGGGAGTGAATTAAATCTATGCATTAAATTGGAAAATACTACTACCTTAACATTGCTATTCATGCATTTACTATTCATAAATTCATGAACATGAAGTGTTATTCTCCAGTTATGCAGATAATTTCTTTCAACAATTCAGAATAAGTTTTGTACTCCCTTTGCTAAATCTTTAACTTGTATTATTTTTGATAGTGCAATAAGTGAAATTTTTCTTAATTTCATTTTTGGATTGTTCATTGTAAGTGTATTGAATTGTCAGTAATATTTACATAATGATACTGCAGTCTTGCTAAACTCATTTATTAATTCTACTGGCTTTTATATTTTCAGGAGAATCCTTAGACTTTTCCATAGTTAAGATCTGGATGGCTTCTATTCATGATAGTACCTGATTGCTCTGCATAATCTTCTAGTAAAATTTTGAACAGTAGTGATGAGAATAAATATTTTGTTTAGTTTTTTATCTAAGAGGAAGAAAATATCCAGTCTTTATTAGATACTCTTTTTCAGAGTGAAAGATCTCCTTCTATTTCTAGTTTGTTGAGTGATAAGCTGTTGGATTTTGCCAGATGCTGAAGCTATTGAAATAATAATGTGGTTTTTAATAATATTTTGTTGATGTGGCATATTAGTTGATTTTCAGATACTAAATCAACCTCATATTTCTGGAAAAATACCTCTGAAGTATAATTCTTTTTATATGCTACTAAATGGCTGGTAGTTTGTTGAGATCTTTCTTGTCCATATTCATAAGATATATTGGTCCATAATTATATTTTTTCCTGATTTTCAGGTTTTGGTATCAGAATAATACTGGCCTTGGACACTAAGTTAGGTAGTGTTCACTTTTCTTTCTTTAGTTGAAAAAAGTATAATCAATTTAAATTCTCTTTTTTTGCTACAGTCCAGAAGAAAAAGTCATTGCAGACTTTCACTGTGGATATGTTTTTGATTACTATTGTAATCTCTTGAGTTACAGGTTTTTTTTTTAAGATTTATTTTTACTTATGCATACAAGAACTGGGCTAGGCCACAGGTTTGGGGATGAGGGTATATAACAGAGACAGATTGGGGAGCAGAACAGGCAGATCTACTGAAAAATACTGCTGAGGAGAGCAACTGGTAACAACAGGAGAATCTGCTGCATCACCTGGGTTAGCAACCTGGCCAGGGAAGGAACAATGTCCAATGCAGCAATTGTGCTGAGACTTAACCCCTGTGCTACCAGGGAGGCCCTTAAGTTATCATCCTTATTTCAGTCTGAAGAACTTCGTTTAGAATACTAAATCTCCTCGTAAGGGAGATCTGATAGCAACAGATTTTATCATATTTGATTATATGGAATACCTTTATTTTGCATTAATTTTTTGATGAATAGTTTTGCTGTACTTAGAGTTCTTGGCTAATAGTTTTTTTTTTTTTTTTCCTTTGAATACTTAAGAGTATGTTACCCCACTATAACCCAGTTTCCACTATTTCTGATGAGTCAGCTGTTAGTCTTATTAGGCTTCCTGTGTAAACGACAAATTATTTTTCTCTACTCTTTTTGTCACAAGGTAGCCCAAAATGGATGGGGTTACCTGTCTATGGGGCCTCACCTGCACGCTCACAATTCAGTTATACTGCAGGTACACACAAAAGGGTCAATAACGGGTTTATTTACAAAAGGGGGATAGAATAGGAAACAACCCAGGGAAAGAGAACAGGATACAAAGTAACTGGAACACCTTACTGGCTTGGCTGACTGAATACACTGAGTCACGTGGTCCAGAGAGCTGTTTCCTGAGAGAGCAAGATGCAATCGTGCCCTATTTATCCCCCAAATGTCCCAGAATTCCTGCTAGCTCCGCCCTTGGGTCCTCACAGTTCTCTCCCTTGTACTGCTGGGAGTTGTAGTTTCCAATCACTGGAGTAGGGGATAGTGTCCAGAAAGCTGGAGTAGGGGGTGGAGTCCATAAGACTCTACAGAGTTCCTTTAGGACATCCTTCCCCTTAACATTTTCAATATTTTCTCCTTAACTTCAGCTTTCAGGACTTTTCTATTCATATTGAAAAGTAGTCTTTTAAAGTTACTTTTATTTTTTGTTTCTTTGAAACGTTTGAAGGAGATACACTAAAACAATTGAATAGGTTTACCTAATATTTATGAATATTTTTCCAAAGCACAGATTCATTAATAATACTTTGGCAGGGACACTTTTATGAACTAACCTGATAGACTTCTCATGGAACACCTTAATAGTATCTCTAGAAGCAAACTGTGACCCAGTGACTGTCAGTGGGAGCCAGTGATGGCTCTGGTCCTGTCTCTTGCTATGTCACGCTATGGAAATAGACTTCATTCATTCATAGTTTCTCTGTTTTCTTCTAGCAAAGGTGGAATCAAACATGTATCTGCAATGTGCCTATTACTCATTTTCTGCCAGTTTGTGAGTTTCTTGGAATTTCAAAATCAGCCTTATGCTCCCCAAGTATAATTGTAGTTAGCACTGAATAAACACATACACGCCACTAATTCCAAATTTGGTCTATTTGGATGAATTCAACCCAGGATTGTAATATATTGCCACAACACAGTGCTGTTCATTTATGCTTGTTTATATACTTATAATTAAGGTAACCTCAAGCAAGGCCTAAAGCTTTTGATGGGATAGTACCTGCATAGGGCCCATGTTTCTATGCTCTCCCATTCACATTGCCTGTTTGATCCTTAAAAACCTTGGGGTTTAGATTTTTTTGTATATATGATAAATAATCTATACAAACAGAAAGGTTTAATAGGTAGCAAATTTTGTAGTTCAGTTTCCAATCCATTTCTGGTAGTTGTCTTGTGACCTTACTGTTTTTATATAGAATATTATATGTATACTCACATAAGTGCATTTTCCTGGGAGGAGTATCCACAGATTTCATCAGATGACCAATGCATGTAACCACCTAGTTTTCTCAATTTTACATGCACTACTACTTTAATAATAGTCTTTTGGAATAATTAGAAACTAAACTAGATGTATTTGCAAAATACATTTGATAATATATGCTACATATATGTAATAAGATTATATATAATTATATTTGTTTTTAATTATAATTAAATACATTCTTCACCAGTAGCACAAAGTTTCATCTAAATCTTACACAAATTTAAAACCTAATTTTTTTCTGGCATCAATGAACCTAACTCAGTTGAATTACTCAATAGCAGGCAAAAAGATTTCTTTTGTAAATGTACAGGAAGGAATTTATAACTACATAGGGAGTAACTACTATTAGCATTTTATTACTTACTCCTCTATTAGCAACTGGCAACATTTCTCTTGACAGTTATTATAAGCCATATAAAATCTTCCAAATAAGTTCTTAAAGTTATCTTTGAGTCTAGTAAATGTGATGTTTAGATAATTATATTTGAAGAAGTTTCTTAGGATATTGACTGAATCCATATTTATAATGATAGTTATACATGGCTTAATGACCATGTTACATGCAACAAACTATAAAAGTTACATTGTTAGTTTTGATATCATTTTCAAGTTTTTTTTCTCACTGACTGGTACTTATAGACTGGTGGCTATTTGTCTAATTACAACAATTTAGTTTTTTGTACTTTTTGTGTGTAGGAAAATTGGGGCATAGGCCAGAAGTATGGGGATGAGAGAGTTTACCAGAGGCAGAGTAGGGAGCAGAACAGGCAGATTTGTTGAAATAAACTGTTTAGGGGAACAGCGGGCAAGACAAGAGAAGTCGGCTGTGCCATATGTGGGTTAGCTTCCTGGCCTGACTAAACTCAGATTTCAGCAGCGTAGTGCTGAGATTTACACCGTAAGCTACCAATGAGGCCCTTATAACTGTTTAGTCTTTATTCCATTTTCTTTTCTTCCACTATTTCTTATCAGAGTTGAAATCTTAGCTTCCTGATTTAAAAACACCAAGTCTCAACCTCCCAAAATTTGTTTAGTATGATCTTTGAATACTCAATCTTGGCTACATTTCTCTCACTCACTGATTATTCTGTGTTGTGTTGACAATGACCTAGATTTTATATTGTTATCAATGTGATGCTCTTACAATGAACAATCTTTTAAAGGCTCTATAGGGATCAGTCTTTTATTTTGGTCATAAACTGAAATGTAGAGCACTGATCTTTTAGAGTGCCATGTCATCCCTTCCCTTGAAATCATAACCATAAAATACTAATATTGTGACAATTTAATGGCTTCATGTCTCTTACTGTGTGGCTTCTAGTAACAAAAATTTGGATGACAAGAAGGACCTATCCTACTTCAAAGCCCATTAGTAGTGTAGTATTCAGTTCCACCATGTACCTAATCACCAATATAGACTTTAGTTCCTCAACCATGTTATCCTTTTGTAGAAAAAAAATGTAACAGAATTTGAGATGTCAGAGAAGTCATAAATTTGTACATTTTTATGGAATGGGAGTATCATGCAAAGTATGAAATCTTTCTTATGTCTTCATGAATTGACATAGAAATGTAAGAATACATGTTCTGTTTTTTAAATTTTTCCTTCCTAAGCTGCCTATAAATTTTATGACACCTTCCCAAATTTTATGACACCTTCTAAATACTATTGTTTTGATTTTAAATTCACTTAAGGGAGTATATCTTATTAATCTTCCCCTTTCTAGAACCTAAAATAATCACTAGTATATCATAGCAGTTTAGGATTGTGTATTGAATATTAGTGCACACTGGATATTGATTCTTAATGATGTGTGGATCTGCTTCCCCTTCAGCGTTTTGTGCACTCCTTGATTTCATGCCAAGAGTGATCTTATTTGAGAAAGTGTGAGGTGATGCTTTTATTTCAGTTTCTAGTGGCCTCACCCATGTGATGATTATGATCACAAAGAAACCAAGTGTGCCTCTTCATAAGTGTTCCTGTTTACAATTGGTGACCATATTTGGTAAGAAGTATAAATGTATGCAATGTTCTGCTCAGGCATCACTTTATTTAGATATAATGTTGCCAGTGAATTACTAGGAAGCATGAATAGTTAAAATAGGAAAGTGTCCTGCTACCTGTACACAGTGTAGAGAATCAGTGTAGAGAATCACAGTGTAGAGCATGGCTAAAAACTGAAGTTTTGGAGAACAAAGTGATAATGGTGATGTGTACAGCTAACAAGTAGTAGAGCTTGCAGCTGGGGGAATTGAGAACAAGAATGGTAGAAGCTTTATGAAAAGATTGAAGCAAATGCTTGAATACTGAGCTCAGGATAAAATTTCATGACACAGATTTTAATCACAACCTTGTATTTGTTTTGAAGACATCAGTGGGAGGATAAAAGAATATCACAAAATTTTTGGTTTTTGTAGACCTTGTCTCATAATCCCATTTCTTAAAAGAAGGGAGAAAATCAATAGATTCTCCTTCTGAGTGTACTTATTAACACATTTAACTCATATTTAACAAACACAATAGCCAGCTGGTTTAGGCAGTTTTACATCACTTTTGTGGACAAGGAAAAGACAGTTCAATGCATTTAAATAAGTGGCTAAAGTTATTTCAGCAGTAGTGAGAGGGAATTATAAGTGTTATGCTACAGATGACATATCTAAGAAATTCAGAATCTTTGGCTTCTACAATGAAAGAATAATCAGTCTCAGTTTTGCCTTGCTACTAAAAACTGGAATCCTGGACACGAGATGTGAGGCCATCATTTTTAGGTATGAATAGAAGATAGTACTGGACACTGATCTTTGAGAGGAGAGAAACAAAGTGAACTTTACCCTACAAAACTTTCTGCCCGAAGATGTTTTCTGGATTATGAGGCAGTGAGAAATCATCCAAGGAGAGCACATTGGTCTTGCTGAGTAGAGGAAAAAGAGATCAGCATTCTGGGAGGCTGAGGCAACTGAAAGTACAAAATACCAGACAGGAGGGAGCGACACAGAAAAGGAGCATGAGAGTCGGCATGGTGGTGTCTGGAGTTTGTGACTGATTACTAAACCATGCACGTATAGGATGAAACTTCATGAAATCAGGTTAAAAATACCAGCGAGCTGGAAGCTGAACAATTCCTAGAGCTCACATGGGAATAGGGAATATTTGCATTCCAACTAATCAGAAAGGAAAGACTTGTTGAATACCAGGGACATTCAGTAATAAATAGTAAAATAAACTGCCTCAATAGGAAAGCTAAGCTAGATCTAAAGAATATTCAAGCTTGTTCATACAACTTAATACTTAACTTTGAAGTAATCAAACTGAATAACTTAACTGCCAAATAAAACAAAGTTCAATGCTCTTTAAAGAAAGGTAACAACACTCAAACATATTATTTATAATGGGAGGGGAAAATTGAAGATACAAGTATAAAGTTTTTACTTTTCATATGACATAGAATAATATTACTTGAAGATAGATTGAAATATATTAAAGATATATATTATAAAATCACCAGATTGATAGCTAGAAGTTACTCATTTAATTTAATACTAGTCAAAAAATAAAACCCCATAAAGAAGAGAAGAATAATAGAAAAGATGGTAGGCTAAAATCTTACCATATTACAATTACATTAATTGGAAATAGTCAAAGTATTACATTAGAATTGTAGGGGTTGTAATAAGGAATTAAATATATATGCTGAGTTATACTGTAGTCTAAATGAGGTGTGTTATAATGTCTGTAGATATTACAATATATAACATATATATATATATATAATTTATGTATGTTAAAATAAAAGGATTGGGAAAGATAGACTATGAAAACAACTAAGAATTTTGTAGCAATTATATTAATATTTAACAAAATAAACTTAATGACACTGAATATTTGTAGTGAAAAGAAGGATAATTTTATAGTAATATGTTAACTATAAAAAATTCAAAATGTGCTTTAACATTTATTTCAATTGGTGATCAAACTGAGAGAGGAAGTATGTGAATCTACAGCTGTAGTTGGAAATACCTGACAAGCACTTTCAACTAATTTGACCTAACTGATGATTAAAAAACGAGAGTATATGACACATTATTTTCAAGAACACATTTTCCCAAAGTAGGCTTTTATTCTCAGTCATAAAATGAGTTTTAAATTTTACAATCTGTGACAACATGTAAGAGAAGGAATTATGCTAAGTCAAATAAGTCAGAAGGAGAAGACATATTTACATGGTTTCACTCCTATATGCAAAATAAAGAACCAAAATAAAGGAAAAGATAAAACTAAAAGAAAACAAATCCTAGAAATCTGCCAACCTGATGCTACCAGAGACAGAGCTTGGGGATGGAAAGCAAAAAGAGGAGGGTGGGCAGTGGACAATGGAGTATTAGTGATGCTTTGGTGGTGGGCATGGCGCGGTGACACACATTTGAATATCTATCAACCAACAACCCTAAAACTAGAGTGTGTAAATCAATAAAAACTTAGAGTGTGTAAATCAATAAAAACTTAGAGTGTGTAAATCAATAAAATAATTATGAAATAATTTTAAATTTAAAAATTTAAAATTGAATTGAAATCATAGTGATTGCATACTTAATGTTGATGACAATAGAGTTAAGTTGTCCATGAATAACAGCAAGTTACTTTTAAAATAACCAAATATATTAAAATTTAAAAATTGGCTTTTTAATAACACTATGTCAAAAAAATTACAGAAGAAATTAGAAAATATTTTGAATGAATAAAAATGAGAGAACAACATATAACAACTTGTGAGATCTAAGCCAGTATATAGAGGGTAATTTAAATTATTAAATGCTTATAATGGTAATGAGGAAATGTCTAGAGTCCATGGTTCAAGCATCCACCTGAAAAAGGGAAGGAGAACCCTGATGATCAATGACATCAGAGGAGGTTGTCTGTTTCACTTCCAAGAGGATAATCTAAAATACTCTAGAATACCCTTGACTCAGAAGATCCCATGATTTGGGATGAAATTAGAGTGCTTCTGGAAATTGAAGACCAGTGCTGGTTTACAGTGACAGAAGATATCCTAAGGGAATTTCAACTCTACACAAAAGGAGGTGGCGAGAGCTGCATAGATATTCTGGCAGGGGTAGGAACTGACAGTGAAAATCTGCACTCCTGAGCCCTCCCAAGTGGCACAGCAGATTAAAGCACCACACTAAGAAACTGAAGCCACCCCAGCATGAGTTTGATCCCCACCCCAGAGGTGATCCACATGGCATAGCAGACCTTTCCTGACCCACCCACTGCTCCCCTCAGCAGTGTACTTTGTCAGTTGGCCTGTTCTGCTCTCCACACTGTCAATGGTGAATCCTCTCACTGCCCATGAACCTCTGGCCTGCATCCCAGTTCCAAATGCATAAATAAATAAATCTTTCAAAAAAAAAATCTGCACTCTTGTGCTAGGTTGGTCCTGGGGAGCAGAGAGATTCTTAAAGTAGAACATTGTTGTGGGGAGTTATGTGCAAAGGTGGGCCAGGTGTGTTGTGTCCCTAGTAAAGAAGACAACACAGAGAAAAGCACTGCTTCTACCCTATGCTCCTCAGGACTCTAGCTGACAAGATGAAGCAATGATGAATGACCAACCCAAGCAAAACAAAGAAACTGGAACACTGTGTCACATTATACACACACACAAAAAAAAAAATGCATTAGGAACTCGGAATTAACACCTGAAACCAGAGAATACATAGAGGAAAATGCAGGCCAAACATTCCATGTGATAAGCTTCATTCAGTGAAGTCTGTTTATTCATCTCTAATAGCAAGAAAACCAGAAAAGAATAGAAACAATTGGGACAACATAAAACTAAAATGCTTCTACACAGCAATACTATCATTAAGACACAATAACACCCTAATGAATGGCAGAATGTATTTTCACTTCATACATCTGAAATGAGGCGGATATCCAAGATTTACAAAGAACTCATACAATTCAGAAGAAAGAAAATAAACAACCTAGTTAAGACATGGGCAGCGAAACTAAGAAGATACTTCTCCAAAGAAGACACACATATGGACAACAGGCACACTGAAAAAATACTCATCATTACTTGTCATCAGGGAAATACAGCTCAAAGCCACAATTAGATACCACCTCACTCTTGTGGAAATCATCCATATCAAAAAGACGAGAAACAAGTGTTTGCAAGGATATGGAAAAAAGGAACCCTCATATGTTGTTGGTGGGGATGCAGACTGGTCCAGCCCCTGTGAAAACAATATGGAAGTTTCTTAAGCTATTGAAAGTAGTTGTGGCCCTCCTTGTTGGCACAGCGGGTTAGAGCAGCACTGAGAAGCTAAAGCCACTTCCGCATGAGTTCAATTCCTGCCTGCTCCGAGGTGACCACATGGCATGGCAGACCTCTCCTGACCCGCCTGCTGCTCCCCTCAGCAGTGTACTTCATGAATCTGCCTGTTCTGCTCCCCACTCTGTTTCTGGTGAAGCCTCTTGCCGCCCCTGAGCTTCTGGCCTGTACCCCAGTTCTGTATGCACAAATAAATAAATCTTAAAAAAAAAAAAAAGTAATTGTGCTATATGAGCCATCCATTCTACTATTAGGTATCTACCCAAAGAAGGCAAATACACTAATTCAAAGAGTTATATGCACTCCTATGTTCACTGTGACACTATTTACAATAGCGAAGGTAAGGAAACAACCTAAAGGTCTTTAGACTACATAGATTAAGTCCAGTGGTATATACATACACACACGCACATACATACAAGGGAATGTTTATCCACTATGAAAAAGATAAACTCTTGGTCTTTTCACCAATATGGGTGGAGCTGGTGGGAATTATGCTAGAGGAAAAAGTCAGAAGCAGAAAGACAAATATCTGATGGCTCATTTATCACTCATATCTGGACTTCTGAGAAACAACACATAGGGTCAAATAAAGCCAAATCAGTAAGAACCCCTAGAAATCTGACTGTAGAATTAAGGTTACCATAGGTGGGATGGAAAGCAGAGACAACAAAATGGTAGGAAGCACAGTGGGCTGTGCTGGAGGACTACAGGTGTCTTTGCAGTGGGAGTGATCCTATATCTCTAAATCATATATAATTTGAAAGCAAATGTTGCCAAAATAAAGAAAACAAGCCAGAGAGAGAGGAAGAGGGAGAGGGAGGGGGGAGAGAGAGAGAGAGAGAGACAGAGAGAGAGACAGAGAGAGAGACAGAGAGAGAGACAGAGAGAGAGAAAGTAAAATAAAACTAAATTAAATGGAAAAAAATTACAAACACCTACAATATGGAGATCAGTGAACCAAGTGCAGTGTTTTTGATTTTGAGTATTTTCTTTTATTCTTTCTTAGCATTTTCTTCTCTACTTCCATTTTGCATCTGCCTATTTGTATCTGTCTGCTTTTTCCACTTTGTTTCAGTATAATATATAAATATCTACTATATAATTAATCATTGATTACAGTTATTTGAAATTCTCTGTTTTGGTTGATCATTCAAAGTTGGTGTTATTTCCAAGTTGAGTTCTGATGCTTGCTTTTTCTTTAGATCGAGGATTTTAAAGTGTCTAGGTTGAAATCTAGACAAAATATCTAGTAAAAGGCATCAAGGTTAATACACCTTTAGTGAGAGGTTACACGTTAATGTTAAAAGAATATAGTTAGGATGTGTTTAATGTTTGCTCTAGATGTAAATGCTAGAGGGTACAATTCTCTAATTACTTCTTTTCTTTTTTTGACTTTCCTATGGCCTATTTGTTTTACCTATGTGCACCTCAGTGTGTGTTACAGCTTATTCAGTGATAATCCACTATAATAGTGGAGCCCTGTTTCATGGCAATAGGTATATGGAGGAGGAAAATTGTTCTATAATCTTATCATTAAATTTTTTAGCCTCTAATAGTCTTGTTACCTGTGCTGTGATTTTCAAGTAATTCTTAGTTTCTTCCCTTCTCTCCTAAGTAAGTTAGGGAGTCTAGTGAGGCTGGAGTGAGAGAAATGGCCTTTCCTCACTTGGGGTCAGCTCTGCGAAAGCCTATTCCTCTGGAGAGCAGGGATTGTAGAACTGTGTTATGAAAAACACAGATTATATTACACAAAAATTACCCTTCATTTTCTCAACTAGAGCCACAAGGGGATCTTTTCCTACTCTTTACCATGACAACTTGGTAGGGCTCTGGAAGCTAAGACCATAAAATTATGAGATACCCCTTAAATACCATGGCCCCCAACAGTTCCTTGCTCACACTAGTCCACATTCATCCTCATAAAATTGTTATTTTATGCAGTCAATTTATGATTACAGCCAGGTAAATAGGCCATGGTTGTGACTTTCTGAGTTTGTTTGAATCTCCAGATTCAGGGCAAGAGTTTGTCCCTCGACTTCAAGAAAAGTCATTGATATTACTTTGTTCAGTTTATTTTTTCTTGGTTTAAGGATAGGTGTGATTATTTCCATTCTCTTTATGTGTTAGAAATAAAGCTAAATTCTACCTATTTTATTTTAGTTATTTAAATTTTTAATTCAAAAAACAGAGACAGAGTATGGACATTAATATAGGTCTTAAGGAAACAATAATGAAAACAGCTCAGTCCAGGGGAGAATGGTGAATTGGATCAGTAGACTGGGAAATTATAATGAAAACATATTTTTATCTATGCATGTTAGTCTAGTTCTAGATCTAGGTACAAAAACTTAATTCAATGTATGATAAAATTTAATACCAACAATAAAAATATTAATCAAGAAGGAGTATCAGAAAAATGAATATTTTAAAATAAGTAGTTCTTCAACTTACATTAGAGCCAAAATGTATATTTTGTATTCAGAAAATAATTTAAAAAGAAGTAGGAATATTTAGCTGATTTTAGTTTCTTAGCTAAGTCTTCCAATATTATGTTGAATAATAGTGGTAAAATGGACGTCCTTGCCTCACAGATGAGCTTGGATGTATAGTTTTCAATTTTTCACCATTGAGTTAGATTTGACTGTGGGATGACATAGATGACCTTTGTGTAACAGTTATTCCAAGACCAATATGATAAGAGTATACACTGAAATAAAGAAAACCTCTTCTGGAAATGGTGTTTGGAAACTGGACTGCCACATGCAAAATGATAAAAATTGTGCACTCTCATATTATAGAGATTAATTGAAATGGATTAAAATTTTAGATGTAAGACTGACAAATAAAGTACATGGAAGAAAACATAAGTAAAACATTCCATAATGTTGACTCAGAGATATCTTTGTAGGTTCATCTCTAATGGCAAGAGAAACAAAATAGACAAAATATGAACAAATGGGACTACATCAAACAAAAGTGAAAGAAACAACCATTTAAAACAAAAGACACTCCAGAGAGTGGCAGAAAATTTATGTACATCTTACATCTGATAAGGGACAGATACCCAAGATCTACAAAGGACTGATAACAGCAGCAACAAAAACATATAACCCAATCAAGAAATGGGCACAGTAGCTAAACTGGTACTTCTCCAAAAAAGACATACAAACAGCCAACAAGCACATGAAAAAGTAGTTATCATCATTATAAGGGAAATTCAAGTCAAAACCATATTGTGAGAATGGCATGTATCAAAAAGACCAGGGAAAACAAATGCTGATGAGGATGTCAAACAAAAAGGATGTTCTTACATTGCTGGTGGGAATACAGTCTGGACCAGTCCCTACAGAAGTAGGTTTCTGAAAATATTAACAAGGGATTTACAAATAATCCAGCAATTTCATTCCTAGATATACACCATATAATGCACACCCATATTCATTATAGCACTTTTTTCAATAGCCAAATTATGGAAATAAACTATCTTCTCCAAGAGTATAGATGACTGGATTAAGAAGATTGGTATATATGTGCAATAAGATACCACTCACCTATAAAAATAGATGAACTTTTGCCACTTAGCATGACATTGATATGCCTGAAGGGGTTATAGCTAAGTGAAATTTAAGTCAGGAGAAAGACAGTGTTTTCACTTATATTTGGAATATAGAGAAGCAAAGCAAAGGGTCATGCAGAATCAAACCAGTTACAAGCCTTAGAAGCCTGACTGTAGAATTTAGGTTACCAGACAGGGGGAGAAGTGTTGAGGAAACCTAGTTGACTATACTGGAATAATATGAATGCTTTGGTGGTGTGTGCATCTGAAGATGTGTTACTCTGTATTTATGAATCATATACAGTGTTATAAATCTAGATTACATAAAAAAAAGTTTTAGTCATTGATTTGAAAAGGGGATGTAGGTCTATTCTGACTGAAGATCTTAACCTGTAAACAAATGATATTACTCAATCCAATAGTTTTGCACATATACAGTCCAATATAGATATTTCTATGGGATAATTAAGGGATATAGGCTCTTTGATTAACTATACCATCTTCAACTAGTGGCTACAAAATCACTGCATAGTGGGGGTAGAATATAGTTTTGTATATAGATTTAGATAGACAAATAGATATACATATACACATACACGTATACAAGTACACATACATATACATATGCATATATGCATTCCTGGAAATGTTGGACTTCATTCGAACCACATTCCATTCCTTAAAGTTTACTAGAAGGGAGGGAGACTGTAGTCTATCATTGGTATTCACACTGTAGTCTTTATTGGCTGGCCATTTACAGACCATTTGTTGCTTATCTTTGAGAAGATAAGGATTTGTTTTGTATGTAAATTATGTCACTGAAGACTGTTAAGTGCAGTAGCAACTTTTGATAAAGGAAGCAGTTTGCTGATTTGCATTCTGGTGCAAGTTTCTAGCAGTGGGCTGGTTGGTACTTTAAGTAGTACTAGATTAGCTGAATGCCCAGAAGAAAGAGGAAACAGATTTGGTGATTAATTAGTCATTCTCTGCTACATCCAACTACATAGTTGAGATAGATGTATATGTGGGAGTGATAATTAAGTTAAGATTTAATTATCTTAAAGCCCTCTTAATATTAAAGTGCTACTTAAGTAAAAATGCTTTTCAAGAAATTGTATAATTTTCATTGAAAATATAAGTATGCAAAGCAAATTAACAATGAGATAAGATAAAAAACAATATGAGCCAATTGCACTGTCAATTTTTGGACTCAAACGTTAGTGTCATTTTAACATGCAGCAGTTTTGTTACAGTTATATACACTCATAACTTATGAAGTGAGTTAACTCAGTTAATTCATGGTAAATCTAAAAAAAGTGACACTTGGAGACCAAAAGATGTTACAAAATGTGTAACAGGTTTGGAATGAGGACTTTTACATTCTTGACTTAGTTATGTTGCTCACCAACTGTGTGTTATCAGATAAGGCATGCCATTGGGAATATTTGACTCAATTTGAATGACAAATTGGTTATAATTCTTGTGCGAGGCCAGTATAGCTGTCTGATTCTAAAGCAGAGTTTTACCCTATTGCCTAGAGTACCACAATCAGTAACTATGAGTGAAGGAGAAAAAGAAATAGCTACATGTGAAATAAATACTTGCTGTATCACAACTATATAATTTCTGGTTCTTTGCACTTTGTTTTTTTGTTTGTTTGTTTGTTTTAGATTTCAGTTTTTTATGCCTACAAGAACTGTGGTACAGGCAATAAGTGCAGGGAGTGGGGGTGGTAAAGAGGTTTCACCAGAGGCAGAGTGGGAAACAGAACAGGCAGATGTACTGAAAAACACAGCTGAGGGGAGTAGCTGGTGAGTCAGGAGAGGTCTGCTGAGCCATATGGGTCACCTCCTTGACCAGGAAGCTGCATTGGCTGCACAGCTTCATAGCACTGCACTTTAACTCCTCACATCCCCAGGGAGGGTCCTCTTTGCATTTCTAAGAGAAAGGTTCTTTGAAGGCTTTAGACAAAACTATCATGAAGTACAACAAAGGGAGGATATGAGATAGGGTATGGATAATTAAACAGCAAATACAAGAAAAAAGAGAGACGTTTAGAGAGTGACTTCATTTGTTTTAAGAGACTTTTCAAAACATAATTATGTCCATGTTTAATGTTAGGACAAAGCACATTACAAATTCAAATGTCTTTTGAATTAGTCACCATTTTGAATTCTCCACACCCTGCTCTTTCTTTTAATGTGGAGAATCAAGAGTTTTCTGTATTGCGTATTGTAGCAGTACTGTGATCTCTTCAGTCGAGCATGGAAAAGGACTAGTATAATAATACTTGAGAGATAGTACTGCCACATCATAAATGAGGGTGTATGAAATACATTGGGGGGGGGGTGGTGACTTAAACTATATAGAAAAAACAAAAGTGACTGCAGATGGAATTAATGAAATAGGATTTAGGCAGCACATGCAGATGATGTTTGACATTCCTCTTTAAAACATCTCATATGGGAAAGTCAGTCTGTTCTGGTAAATCTAGCTTTGATGTACCCAGTGAATTCAAACCTAGATTGCAGAACATTCACATTGGTCAAAGCTATTTTGATGATTTAAAATGAAATGAATCTCTCACTGGGATAAAATTCTTAAGGTGTCATTTTTCTTCATAACCATAAAAAACCACAGATTCAACAATCAGGAAACTTAGATTCTAGTGCTAACTGTAGCACAATGTGGACAAATCATTTCACCACTCAAGATTTTAGTTTATCTGTAAAAGAAGTTGCTGAAAGAAAATCAATTAAATGTTTCCTGATAATTATGTTATTCTGTGCTTTAATCATTGAACACCAAGGAATTCTTGGCTTGTGATTTTTAGATAGAAATCTTAAGAGACACAAGGAAGTTAAAAGCTAAGTTTGGATGATGATAATAATGGATTTGTTGGGAGAGAAGGAGTATAAGCCATGTCAATAATTTTATACCGTACACACAGAAAGTCTAAAATTTTAGTCTTTCTTTATATTCTTTCTTCAAATGGAATCTATATCCTCCTTAAATATCTTTTTAATTCACTCCACTCTCACTTCAGCTGTATTGTCTATATTTACTGGGACTTTTCCTGGAATAGTAGAAAGTCACTTATTTCCTTTTCTTTGCACTTCCTCCTTCCCATTCTCTACTCTGCTGTTAGTTTTTGCTCTTAGTGTACTTTACTTTATCTCAGCTCTTCACATTATGACTGTTTCCCCCCCCACACATTTATAACACAAAACTAAAAGGTTCATCCTCAACAACACTGTTCCCTGGAACATTTGGATTTGAAAATAACCATGACAAAATGTTAACATCTCAAGAGTCAAGTATTTCATAAATGTTTCTTTCTTCTTTTCTAAACTATCTCAATGGAAAGTCAGTTGCATTTATGACCTTCCTTGTATAGCTAGAATCTGTCTTGCAAACCAGATATACACAAATTATGTAGTCCCAAGAACCCTTCACACTCTTAGATATTATCAAATGCCCCAAAGAACTTTTGTTTATCAGAGATAAGTATTTAAAGTGAAAACTTAGTGGCAAGAGCATAGTAAAAAGGAAACTTTGTACATGGTTGCTAGGAATGCAGCTGGCCCAACCTCTACGGAAAATAGAATGGAAGTTTCTCAAAACCTTCTACTCCCATTCAATCTAGGTATCTACCCAAAGAATACAAATTTGAAAGAGTACATGCAACATTATGTTCATGGTAGTTCTACAATTCCTACAATACACTTATAACCTAGTTATGGAAAACTAAAGTCCTCAATGACAGATTGGATAAAGAACATGTCATGTACACACACACACACACACACACAGAGACACACACACACGCATACTACTCAGCTACTTACAGATTAAAGCTTGGCATCTGCAGCAACATTATGGAATTGGAAGGGGTAATATTGTGCATATCAAGTCAGAAGGAGAAAGGTAAATACCAGATACGTTTATTCATATATAAAATATAGAAGCAAGCAAAGGAAGAGAAAAAACCAAACCAAAGCATCAAACCCTTGAAATCTGACTGCAGAATTGTGGCTACCAGGAGAGAGGGTAAGAAATAAAGGGTGAGGGATCCCAGTGGACTGTGGTGGAAGATTATGGTAGCTTTTATGCTGGGCATGGTGCATTAACATACATTTGAAAAGATGCGAACCTATAGTCCTGACACATAGTATTATAAACCAACATTACCACAACTAACTAATTACAAATTCCTTGTAAAATTCAGAAGCTAAGGGCAAAAAATAAACACATAAATGAACAAAACCTAGAATATATCTTCCTAACAAATTACCATATTTCCTAAGATTATGAAAGGTAAAGAAACAATTGACATGATACTACAGTCTTGCAAATCTCATGATGTTTGGTGTAAGAACAGAAAGTCAGTCCACTTCTATATTCAATATTTTGCAATATACTGATTTGATTGGCATATATGCCAAAAAATCTAGCCTCACAAAGTTATGTAGTTGGCCAAAGGAGGAAGAAAGTTTAGCCTTTTTAGATAATTGTCAAAATTCTTCTTTACTGCTACACCAAAAGTCAACAATATTAGAAAATCTCTTATATCCTTCTCTTTTTTCTTCCTCCTTCCTTTATTTTCTAGTCTAAACTCCATTATTAGTTTTATCTCAGCTCTTCATATTATGACTTTTTTTTTTCATTTTTACAATACAAAACTAACAGTTTCATCTTCAACCATCCTGAAACAATGGGATTTGAGAATATATCATGATAAAATTTTAAAGACTATTTAAAATCTCCACAAGCCACAATTGTTTAATGATTAGGGTTAACATGGAACTTGAATTATTAATGCACTTTACTTTTTCTGTTATATTAAAATCTATTAGTTTCTCCTACACTTTGAATAGATTTTTAAATCAATGTATGATTTGCAATATTATGCTTTGATTATTTGAAAAAAAATTGATTGGTTCACCAAACTATCCAGCACTTCCAAATAGTTACATATTATAAAACACCCACATTCATTAATATCACCAATCTCATCCAAATGTTTTAAGTATTGTGAAGATATAAAAGTTCAGGGTGAATGATTCAAGTTTTCCAAAATTTAAAATTTTTATATAAAGATTGAATTTTATAACTAACAACAAACATTTTCAGTTTTGGTTTCTTTGTTTTTTAGTAACAGGCTAACTTTTGCCATTTTGGAGAAATGTCTGCCAAATACCAATGTTTTCTGAAGAATCAGTTTGTCTAGAAGTCATGCTTTCAAGTAAAGTATGATCCTAACTTGCATTATCATCAATAAATAATGTTTGTTTTTATATCCATTATCTAAACAGAGGTTGGCACATAACAGATGCTTGATATATTTTTTTATAAATACTAGATAGCTTTGTGATAGTATTAGATACTAGAGTGAGTATGTTGCCTTTTTTGACTAATACAGAATTATTTTAGTCAAAAAGTTACTTACCCTGTATTTTAATAATTTAAATGGATATAGGTGCTTCTGAATACATATAGGTTTTAGGCAACAATTATATAAAAAAAGTCAAGTTACTTAAACAAGTACTTTTCTTTTAAGAACCTTTATTTGCTTAAATTATGAAGATACCTCAAGCCTAATCCTGAAGTAAATATTTATGTTCAGCATCACTGAAAAGTTTGCTTCAGTGACTTAAGTCTTACTTTTGTGGCAAAATCTT
>NW_004567106.1:21604260-21605813 GCF_000260355.1 Condylura cristata | reverse complement strand
AAATAAATAAATAAATAAAATAAAAATATGTTCTAGATTAGGTTTGTATCTTCTGGTCCTTGGTCAATAATAGTTTTGGCTTTATCTTATCTTTCCAAAAAAATATGTGTTTTAGTAGTGGCAGCAATATATTTATCAACCTACTTTTCATGTTCTCCTAATTTCACTTTCACCTACTAGAATTGAGTTGCATGTAGGCAAATATGAACCATTTGTACAAATAAATAAATCATCAAATAAACTTGGTACTGATAAGTAAAATAATTTGGAAGTATTGTAGCATACAAACTTGTTATTCTTTATTCATTATGAATGTTTGAAAAAATTGCATCAATGCTAACATATTAACATTGCTAAAATACAAAGAATCCATAGTTACAAAGCATACTGAAATAGATTAAGGTTTACAACTCAGTTGGACTTCCTTTTGCTTTACAATGTCAAAGAAGTTACTTAACCTGAAAGAACTTCAAGTTATCTATTTTTAAAATGAGCAATAATTTCTTTAAATACCAAGGGAGATATCATATGTATAAGTATATAATATATCCTATGACACAGCACTGACAATTGATAATTTTCATTCTTTTCCTTAATTTTGAAGATAATCCGAGTAAAGTTCATGTTATGTTGATCATTGTTTATGAACTAGAATTTTAGGATAAAAGTGGGGTAAAACTGCTAGCACATACCCAATATCACAGGAATTGAGAGTTTATAGAAGTACAAATATAATTTCTGAGCCTCTAGGAAATTCACTCTTTTAATAGGAAAACATCATTCTTCAATGGTTTGGTTACTCTCTGATGTAGCAGGATTATTCTCCTAATTAAGTGGCAGTTACTGCCATTATATATCATTATGTTTAAATGGAGTATCTGGAAGATGTCTCAATTAGACAGTCCTCCCAATTAAGTGTGTCCTATAGGTTAATAGGAATCACTTCCTTTCCCTTGGATAGTGATGTTTAGGGAAAATACCTAAGGCTTAATCATTAAAAGGTCAAAGTTATGCTTCTCAGTTAACACTCCATAAAGTGTAACTGGGAAAATTTGCCATGACTGTTGTGGTTTTTGTCAGTTTGACTGCAAATCAATCAAGACAACTACATTCTGAGTTACAGTATGGTATGCACTTTGAGACAAAATAATGCATAGACCAATACTTTCTAAGAGAGCTCAAATCCGGCAGTTGTTACAATAACTCACCATATTATTATTATGTAGGCTTAATAGAGTTCATAAAATGATTTCTGGTTTTTAAAAAAATTATAAAATGAGACAAAAAGCAGATGTAGATGTGAATGATGCTAGATGTGAGAAAGGACACTTCACTGAAGAATAAATTCACAGTAACATTATCTTCAATATGAAATATTTTGCACTGTGGCATTAAAAACTGAGATATTGGGACGTTCTTCAAATAAATAGAAAAAATGTTGTTGAGATTCATATGGAACAACAAAAAACCTCGAATAGCCAAAACCCTCATGTCTAAGAAAAATCAAAATGGAGGCATTACAATCCCAAACTTCAAGCTGTACTACAAAGCCA
>NW_004567106.1:21594736-21602858 GCF_000260355.1 Condylura cristata | reverse complement strand
ATATATATATATATATATATACACACACACCACTGTGTATATATACATATATATGTATATATAGTGTATATATGTACATATGTGTATATAAATATGTACACACATATGTATGTATACACACACACACAGTGGTGGAATAGAAGATATGGAACACCACTTGTCTGTTGTTACTATCACCAAGTTCTCCAGCTATTGGTGACTCAAATCACTGGAAACCTGGAATTTGATGTATAAGACATAAAATTACAAATGTGTAGGCTAAAAATTTTGGATGTACCTGTGTAGTTTTTCAGTCAAGTTAAATATTACCTTAAACTAGTTATATTCTGGGAAGGCAAATTCATCTTGCTCTTTCTGAATCATGCTGTATACAACTTTCCATTTTTTTTTCATTAAAAGGATAAAACAAATTTGAAAGATTAATGAGTAAATCTTTAGAAAATAAATCCTTTTTTTTACCCCTTATGTTTCTTCAAGCTATACTATACACACCAGAAAATACAGGGGAGTACACCCTCCAAATATTATTAAAGTAATAGTGTCAAATATTCTAGAAAGTATCAGGATATCTGCACAATTTAAATATCAATACATAGCCAGTAAAGGACAACTGAACAATGGTTTAAAAAATAGTCATTCATTTATCATGGATTTATGTAAAATAGAATTTACATTATTAAAAAGAATGTACTCATTGCACTTGACAATGGTTTTTAAATTTTCTCCTTATTTACTTTTCATAGGCTCAGTCTATTCATTGTTTTTACATATACACACTTGCTATAAAGCTTTTTATTTTCTGTGCTATTTTCTTCACTCATAGCATTTTTCAGAGTCAAGGAATATGTGACACTTTTTGCTTCTTCATTTGACAAATTTAACTTTTTCTAATTCATCAGGTGTTGGTGATTCTTTAAAGGCAGTTAGTTTCCTTGTCAGAATATACACATATGTGTATTGGTAAGGAGAACGTAAGTCCAGAATAATATTGTAAGTCTTGTTAATAGAATAGACCAATATCATGGGGAACTGGGAATTCCAACCTTTAGGTCAGGTTGAATCATGGCAAATAAAGCGAAGTGTTGTAATGGATTGTTTAATGAACAATTCAGGGTTAAAGGGAAACCTGTGTCTCCATCTTCCACAATGGTCTCTAAAAAGTATACCTAATGGAACCACCCACAGTGTCTGATGTGGACAATTATCTACCACAATCTTCCTATTGGATTCTGAGTATGAAGTGCCACCTCATAGGAGCTATCAGTCAATAGTTCCCAGCTATCAACACTTTGAGAGTTTGTCTCACCTATAGAAGAAAGACGGCAAGAGTCAAAGTCACAGTTTCCCTAAAGTAGCTCACGCTCAGTGACTGGTTAAGATGGGGCTAAAAGACTGGTCATTTCAACACAATGTCAGATTACTCTGAAGTTCTATTCTAATTCTTGATCTCTCCATGTTGGCTGAGGTTTGCATCCTGAAACTGACTCTCCTTTTCAGTCTTTCTGCTTTTCCTCTCTCTTTACCATAGATATTAATGCCCCAAAACATCATCACAATCTCCAAATCCAGAGATGTAACTGCAACAACAGCAAAGCAAACTTGTGAATTCTGGGTTAGCATATCTCTGTTGGTTCCTTTACTGGACTGTTTGTGTTTAATAGCTTTTGTTAGACACTACCTTAATTCCTTAGGACCATTTTGCTTGAAGATATCTGTCATTTTCTTTGAATCAGGTAGCAAATCCTGTGTTCTAAAGTGATAGATTTTGCTGGTTCCACAGTGCTATTACCAGTGCTATTACTATTACAGTGCTATTACATATACCCCGTTAAGAGCGATATGTATTTACACGTATGAAAAATTATTCTCAAAGATATTAAACTCCTTTTTTAATGTTTTAGGAGTCCCACAATTAAATCACAACAATGAATTATTTCTACTTGAAATAATTAATCACAACTTTTGATGTTTTTATTATTGATAAATCACATGCATTCACCAGTGCAATCAAAGTGGAATTCTGAATTAAAATCCTGAATTCAGGGCCCTCCCTGGTGGCACAGGGTGTTAAAGCACAGCACTAAGAAGCTAAAGCAACTTCATCATGAGTTCGATCCCCACCCCGGAGGTGACCCATATGGCGCAGCAGACCTCTCCTGACTGTCCGCTGCTCCCCTTAGCAGTATACTTCGTCACTCTGACTGTTCTGCTCCCCACTCTGTCTCTGGTGAATCCTTTCACCCCTCACCCCTCTGGCCTGTACCCCGGTTCTGTATGTATAAATCTTTAAAAAAATGCCGAATTGGGCCTTCCGTGGTGGGCGCAGCGGGTTAAAGCACTACACTAAGAAACTAAAGCCACTTCCGCATGAGTTCGATTCCCGCCTGCCCCAGAGGTGACCACGTGGCGTGGCAGACCTCTCCTGGCCCACCCACTGCTCCCCTCAGCAGTGTACTTTGTCGATCTGCCTGTTCTGCTTCCTGCTCTGTCTCTGGTGAATCCTCTCACCCTCCACATCTCTGTCCTGTACCCCAGTTCTGTATGAATACATAAATTAATCTTTAAAAAAAATGCCGAATTTACCTTTTTCCATTTTGCCTATTATACCTACTTTTCACAACTAGTAATTATATCCTTTGCATTTTTTCCCTTTCAAAAATCAGTTCTTCTCAATGTCAATATAAATCAAACAATGTAAAAATTAGTTTTAAACTGTTATTCATTTGGAGACTTCCTCTAAAATATGTGCCCCTGGGGATTAATAATTGGTGCCTCTCCTTTATAACAATACAGTGGCCTAGATAATCAGGCTATCATTTCTGTTGAAAATATTGGGTGAAAGTTAAAACATTGTAATGTACCAATACAATAATGTACAATGATATAATGAAGATTCATAATCCAATGCAACTAAATAAAGCAGGAACTGCAAAAAATAAGTACATCCTGACACCTGGCTTTACCTTAAGTAGATTTACCTTATTCAAGTGAACGTGAACATTGGTTACAATGACTTTACATGTAACCACCTATAGTGGCCAGTAACCTTCTACAGTGAAGCTTTTAATACAAGAATTACCTATATAACATCAGACTCGAAAGGCTACATCTTAATATATGTCAGGTTGACTTAGAATTAAAAGTATCTCTTACTCCTGGCCTCCCTGGCTGAGCAAGGGGTCTCAGCACTATAAAGCAATCTGTAGCTACTGCAGCATAAATTCGATCCCAGGCCAGGAAGCTGACCCACAAGGCACAGCAGACCTCTCCTGTGGCCCCGCAACAATATATTTCTGCCTGTTCTGCTCCCCACTCTGTCTCTGAGGAATCCTCTCAATCTCTAACCGCTGGCTTACAGCCCAGCTCTTGTATGCATAAATAAATAAAAATAGATTTTTAATTGAAAAAAAAAAACACAAAACTATCTCCCACCCCAAGATGTAGGGGATTATGAGAAATGATCTATTTCCACTCTGTCTTGTGGTAAAGGAAAAAAAGAACACTTCTCTGAGAATAATCCTACCTGACTCTCACATGGGTTTGAAAAATGAAGTGATATTTTTTTGTGTGGTTTTAAAATAGGTAAGTACAGTATTACATATTAATTGATCCTGGGTTGCAATTCCCTTTGTGCTTATTGAAAAGAGTAATATCTACTTTCTGGTAGAATTCATTTTCAAAGGTATATCCACAAAAAAATTCCAAGAAGTAAGGACTCATATTAAAAGCAATTACAAAATAAAAAAAAAAAAAGATACATAAAAGAGACACAGTACAATGAGTGAGAGATAGGACTAAAAAATAATTAACATACCACACATATTAGAAAGACTATTTTAAAAAGTATATTGATTATATTTGAAAAATAAAGACTGTTAAGAGATATCAAAAAAGAGAAACTCTAAAAAGCAAAGCAGCACATTTAACTAGGACATAACAAGGAATAAAAAATGCTATAATTAAAATTAAACACCAAAAGATGGGCTTAGAAGCATACTATATGAAACTGAGGAGAAAATTAGTGAACAGAGGGCCCTCCCTGGTGGCGCAGCGGGTTAAAGCACAGCATTGAGAAGCTAAAGCCACTTCCGCATGAGTTCGATTCCCGCCTGCCCCGGAGGTGACCACATGGCGCAGCAGACCTCTCCTGACTCGCCTGCTGCTCCCCTCAGCAGTGTACTTCATAGATCTGCCTGTTCTGCTCCCCACTCTGTCTCTGGTGAAGCCTCTCGCCGCCCCTGAGCCTCTGGCCTGTACCCCAGTTCTGAATGCACAAATAAATAAATCTTAAAAAAAAAATTAGTGAACAGAAACAGGTCTGAATGAGAAACAGAGATGGGGAAACTTGAAAGAAGAATAGAGAAAATGATGAAGAGTCTAATATGTCTAAAGAGAGTCCCAGAGGGAAATGAAAGAGAAACAATAAAGAGGCAATGTTTAAAGAGCTAGGTATTTAGATTTTTTCAAAATAAATAGAAACACTTAAGATTCTGACTATACAAAAAAAAAGAAGCAAGTACGATAAATAATAAGACATACATTATTATTTCTTTATGATGATATTACAGAAGAACAAAGATCTTTAGAGATGTTAGAGCAAAAGGAAAAGTTAGTTCTCAAAGTATTATAGACAATTTATTTCACAGTGCAAAAATGGAAACCATACAAATAAAGTGTTAAATATGTGGCTAAATCTAAACATTGAATTCATAAATGATAATAATACCTTTGGTACAAAAATAAATAAAATACATAAAAATGGCCTGAAAATTAGAAGGGCACAATTGAAACTGGTATTGTAAAATCTTAATATTGTTTTGCAATAAGAGTAAAAACTGATTAAATATAGTCACAATAAATTAGGCTTGCATATTAAAATTCTAGAGTAACCAGTTAAAAAATTGGAACAGAGTGTATCACTTTAAAGTAGGAGAAGATAAAAGTTAGAAAGATCACTTCAGAGCAAAAAAGAAAAAGGGGTTCAATAAATGGAAAGAGAAAATAAAGGTTAAGAACAAAGCATAAACAATATATAAAAATAAATTAAACTATGATAAAAAGATTTATGTCACGAGAATATAAACATTGTCAATTTTCATGTTCTAACAGCATAGTCTAAAATATTAAAATATATGTTTGTTAAGAATATATACACTTAGCAGATTGGGCGGTTATTATTCACTTTTTCAGTAATTGAAAGAACAAGTAGACTAAAAATGATTTGAACTATTCAAAGAGTGTATTTTAGTATAATCTCCATTTATAATACCTAGGATACAACAAAAGAAGAGTGTTTATTCTTTTCATATGCCCATGGAATAACGTGAATTGATTCCAAAATGAGCCACAAGGAAAGTTTCAATAACTATGAAAGAACTGATTCTTGGACCTCAATGAAATTAATTTAGTAATTAGTGACAAAATGAGATTTCAAATTTGGAAGTGAAACACACCTCTGATGAATTCAGACATCAAAGGGGAAATAAAAGGAACTGGAACACTTTTATAAACAAACAAAATTAAATGTTTATGTATCAGACCTTGTAGACTTTCATTAAAAAATACATTTGAAATAATACTTTGCCAGAAATAAAACAAGTTCCAAATAATGAGTTAATAATTCAGCTAGAGAACTCAGGGCAGTAATACAAAATTCCCCTCCAAAATAGTATAAATAATTAAAATAAATAACAGCAGAAATTAATAAAATTAAATAGAGGTCAGCAAACTGTAGCCTGTGTGTGGCCCATTTAATTGTTTTGGTAAATAAAGTTTTATTGGAACAGGGCCATACCAAATCATTTAGTATTGACCATGATTACTTTTATGCCTTAATTCCAGGGTTGATTTGTTGTAACAGAGTTCATATATAACCTACACAATTTAAAATATTTATACTCTGGTTTTTATGGAACTAGAAAGAAACTATAATTCAGAGAATTTTTAAAAATACATAAATGTTTAATCTCTGTTAAAACATTTAAATTGTTGGAGTTGATTAAGAAAATAAAAGAAGTCATAAATAAACATTATTAGAAATAAGAAAGGGTACATAAGTAACATATAGTAAAAGAAAGCTATGAGGACATGTATGTTATTAAATTTGAAAACTTAGCAGCAGTGGACAAATTCTTAGGAAGTTGTAACTAACTAAAACATACGACATATGAATGGTCTTGATAACCACTAAAAGAAACTGAATTAGTAGTTAACATTTTTTCCAAATAGAAAACATTAGGTCCAGATGGTTTTCACAGGCAAGTTCTTGTGATACTCAGAAAACAAAACAAAAAAACAAAACTGGTATTATACAAATTATTACAGAGCAGAGAGAATAGAAAACACTCTAATTTTCATTTTAAGTGGTTTAACTAAGTGTAAATGAAGATACAAGAAAGGAAATTTTTAGGCAAATTTTGCTCAGGATGATAAAATCAAAAGCTTGATCAAATGCTAGCAAAAATATCTCAAGTCATAGATCTAAAATAATTTTATAAACTAGAATTTATCATTCAAAAGAACCAATTACTATTCAAGAGAAAGTCAAATACTCATTTCCATACACAAAAGTGGTGGTTAATTTTATTTGCTAATTTTTCTGGACCATATGGATCTCAGATATTTGACCAGACATTACTGTTGTTGTATATTTAGAAGAGATTACCATTTGTATCTGTAGAGTGAATAAAGCAGATTGCCTTCATAAATTAGTGGGTCTCATTCAATCCACTGAAGGCCTGAACAGAGCAAAAAGCTGACCCTCCCCTAAGTAAGAAACAATTCTGTAGGTGGCCTTCAGACTGGAACATCAACTCTTCCTGTCTGAAGGCCAATGAGTTGATACATTTTCTTTGATTCTTGGAACAGCTTGTTAACTTTCAGATTTAGGCTTAAACTTGGATGTTAACTACAAATTTTGGACTCACCAGCCTTAAAAATGAATGACCTAATTATTACTCTGTATCTAGAGCTACATCTATATATATGTATCTCCTACTGGTTACTTTATTCTGGAGAACCCTAATAGAATGAGGAAAAAGGACCTGATAAAATTCACATCCACTTAATCAAGAACTCTGATCAATCTTAAATATAAAGGTATACTTCAACATGACAAAGGGAATTTAAGAAGAAAAATGCAATTTATAATAGATGGTGAAATATTTAAAGCTTGTTTAAAGTTAGGAATATGTTGAGGATGATGAAATCACGTTAAAATCTGTACTGGAGGTTCTAGTCATTTAGTAATGCATGCAAAATAAATATAATTTGTACAAGTGGTCATTAAGGATGCCAAGACAGATCATATGCAGAAAGTATAGTCTTTTCAGCACATACTCTAGGGAAAATTAAATAGCCACATGCCAAAAAAAATGAAGTTGGAATTCATTTACACACACACAAAGTAACACTAAATAGGTTGTAAGCTTAATATAAGAGCTAAATTTATAAAATTCTAGGAAGAAAATATGGGAGTAAGTCTTTTCAACATAGGTTTAGGCAATGGCTTCATGCATAACATCAAAGTTGTAAATGATATAGGAAAACTACATAATTTGGCATTTTTGAATGCTATAAATATCTGTGAGGCAGTGGTCATTATTTAAATAGAGAAAAGGGCCTTCCTTGTTGGTGCAGTGGGTTAAAACCCAGCACTGAGAAGCTAAAGCCACTTCAGCATGAGTTCGATCCCGCCCCAGAGGTGACCCACATGGTGCAGCAGACCTATTCTGACCCATCCTCTGCTCCCCTCAGCAGTGTGCTTCATCAGTTGGCCTGTTCTGTTCTCCACAATGTTTCTGGTGAAGCCTCTCACTGCCCCTGTACCTCTGGCCTGTACCCCAGTTCTGTTTGCATAAATAAATGAATATTTCAAAATAAAATAAAATAGAGAAAATACAGCATGTACAATGGAAGAAAATATTTGCAAATCATGCATCTGATATGGCCATTATAAGGATATAGGAAAAATTCTTACAATAGCCACATCATTAAAAAAAAGACAATCTAATTAAAAACATGAGCAATGGAGGGACCTCCCTGGTGGCGCAGCCGGTTAAAGCACTGCACTGAGAATCTAAAGCTGCTTCCGCATGAGTTCGATTCCCGCCTGCCCCGGAGG
>NW_004567106.1:21533440-21594561 GCF_000260355.1 Condylura cristata | reverse complement strand
AAAAAAAAAAAAAAAAACCATGAGCAATGGAAATGAATAGGTATTTCTCCAAAAAAGATATATGGATGGTTAATGAACACATGCAAAGATGTTAGCTTCATTAAGCATTAGACAAATACAATTAAATTTACAATGGGATATCACTTCACACCCACTAGGATGGCAAACATGAAAAAGATAATAACTGTCAACAAAGATATGGAAGAATTAGGAATTTATATGTTGCTAGTGGAAATCTAAAATGGTATATCTGTTTGTGAAAGAGTTTGACATTATCTTAAAATGTTAAACATAGAGTTACTGCATTATCTAGAAGTTCTGCTTTTGAGTATTTACTTCCCCCTGAAAGAAAAAAAAAAAGGTCCACACAAAACCCTACACATTGATGTTCACAGAGCATTGTTAATTGCCAGAAAGTGGAAACAACTCTCAAAATATCTCTCAACTAATATCTCTCAACAGATACATAAAATATCACATATCCATAAAAAATACTTGACAATAAAAAGGAAAGAAATGCATGCTACACATGGATAAAACTTAGAAGCTTTATTCTAAGTGAAAGAAATACACAGATGATTATAAATTATATGATCCCATCTATTTGAAATTTCTAGAGAAGGTAAATATACAGCTATAGATAATGTTTTTGTGATTGCCAAGTGTTGGGGTAAGGATTAAAGGGAAATCAGGGGTAGAGCAGAACAATAGGAGAAATGTATATAAATGTTTATAACACAACACTAAAGGATGATGGAAATATTCTATAATTGATGTGCTGATGGTTATACAATTGTGAGCATATGAATAAAAATCATGGGTGAATAAAAATTAGTTGAAATGTATGGTATAGTATGTGAATTATATTTGAAAAAAAGATCTTTTTAAAAATTCTTGGGAAGCAAAGGTATACAATCACAAAATTAGTTTTACCTAAAAGTTTCAAGGAATTAATATGGGTAAATTATTAGGAGTAAAAATATGGCAAGGATATGCAACAAAAAATCAAAATGAAAAATTAATTACACATCAAAAACATAATTAAAAAATAATAATTAGAAACATGAAATATAATTTAATAAGAATAAGTCTAATAGAAAATGTGTACAAGTCTGATAGGAAAAATATGACAGACCTTTATTTGAAAATGTTAAATGTGGTTTTATAACATATGCATGTGCTTCTATGTACATATACATATACAGTGTATGGCTTAAAGTTTTCACTTTTATAAAAAATCAGTTTGCACTAATTAATTGATAGTTTCAGCTTAGTTATAATGAAAATTTCAACAAACTTTTGTATAGTTTGCCAAATTGTTGCTAAAGCTTATATAAAAGTACAAATGGCCAAGACATATTACAAATATCATTATTTTAAAGCTACAATAATTAAGACAGTGTTATATTTGTTCAGGGCTAGAAAGAGACCAATGGAACATATACAACAGGTAAAATGTGTAAGGATAATTACAAGTGTTGTTTACAATAGCAAAAATCTGGAACCAAAGTGAGGGCCATCTATTTGGTAATGGGTGAATGGCATGCATTTCCAAAATGGAGTATTATGTAACTATCAAAATGAATGAACTACTAAAACATAAGACAATGTGTGTGTGAATGTCAGCAATTTAATATTATATGAAGACATCTTAAGAGCCAGAAACAAATTGTCTATCAAAAGGGAAGTGGACAAAGAAAATGTAGGCATGAACTATATACGTGTATTACATACACAAACACACACACACATAATATATTCAGCTATAAATTAAAAAGAAAAAAAAATCCTGCCATCTGCTACAGGATGAATGAACCTGAGGGTGTTATGCTTAGTATAAATAGTCAGATGGAGAAAGACAAACACCATATGATTTTACTTATATGTGTCATACAGATAAAAACAAATGGATGAACTAATGAAACAAATAAGTATACTATAATACCAATTAGTGGTTAACAGAAGGGAAGCTGAAAGGGTTAGGTAAGTTGGGTCAAAAGTGTCATTTGTATGATGGCTACAATATATGATGGCTACAATACAATTGGACTCCGAGTGGTTTATGTACATGTTGAGTTTTAATGATGTTTACTGTTATATTATAACATAGGAACTAGATAAGTATTTGTTGTTTGAATGGATAAAATAAAAGCCAAGGTACTTTACCCTCATGTGAGACATGCATAAGTAAAAATCATCAGTCACAATGTTTTTTTTATATCAGTAACTTTAGCTTGAATAAATGGCAAGGCAATGTCTTTTCAAAGCTAGCTGTGCTGACTTTGGCCATTCCAAAATTGTAGAGAATATTGGAGTTGAAATAAAATAAATTGGTCTTCATTTATATATTTTCCATTGCTGTATTGCTGGGATTTCCATAAGTAAAGATTAGACTACGGATAATATTAACTTCAGGCAACTTCACTACAGGCTACTGAAAGGAAAACGTATATGTACACATCCATATCTGAAAAGTCCATTTTGCCAATCCTATCTCTGAAATTATGTGCTTAATTAATTTATTGCCTGAATTTACTTTCAAATTATCTAGGTATTTCCACATACCACATACCCTGAACATAGGTGTAGCATCCTTTGGAATTTGTCTCCCCAAGAGGTGATTTAGCTTTCAAAAAAACTTAGCACATTGACCTCACAAATAATATTTGAAAATATAAAGAAGTGACAAAATCCCCTAAATAAAAGCTTCAAGTAAGTTATATTTGTACACTTGTTTCTCGATCAGATGTAATTGAATATGTATGTTAGTAGTGACTTTTCTTTGTAGTGTTCTTTTAAGCATTCCTTTATTGGCCTACCATGTACCTCCTAGCCACGGTCCAGTTTAAAGTCATTTTCATACTACAATAGTTCCAATTTTCTGACTACAACTGGTAAAATAAATATAACAAGTTAGTGTACTTTGATGTTGGTGACTTCTTCAATATCAGAACATTTTGAAATATTAAGATTTATACTTTTTACTTTGAGAAATATTGGTTTATACAAACCTTCAGTTTTGCACATATGCACATCCAATTAAATGGGAAGAATATTTTAAAAAGAAAATTTTAATCCTTTAATCCTTATTTATATATGTTTTTATATGCATAAATATATATATATTTAATTAAATATGTATAACGTCTTTTGGGAATCTTAGCTATGTTTCTCAGAAGTTGTTTTACTCTTTAAAATATCTCTGAGTACAGAAAGACACTACTCAAATTGCCATTTCTTTGACTTAGTACAATGTATGAAAATATTGCGGGCTAATAAAGTAAAAGGAATGGAGAGGGATTTATGTGAATGAGATTACACATTGGAAATAAAACTTAAAATGTTTTGTGGTGAAGATACTAGAACTGCGAACTCTCCCACAAATCTAACATTATCAATTTATAATGAATAAGGGACCTCTCCTCAATAAGTCTCCTGCTTACAAAGCTCTATCACTGCAAGTTGTTTTAGACTATTCTGCCAACATTATCAGGGACACTTTTCAAAATTCTAGGTATTTATTTTTCTAAAGTGTATCATAAAATTTTAAATAAACCTGCTAGCTTGAAGTCTCTGATATTTCATGACTTAAACAAATGCTGTAGGATGCTGCAATTCATGGCTGAGTCCTTCCCTTACTGGAGCTTCAGCTGACCAGCAAGGAGCTTGCTGGAAGGGTCTGCAAAGGTTAGGGTTTGGTGATTTTTAGTTTGATATATATATATGCACATGGAGATATATAAAACCTTATATATACATATATATATAATATATATATAAAACCTTATCTACTAATTCTGTTTTATATGTTTTATATTAACTTTTATATTCTGACTTTGAGACTTTTTACTCCACTGTGAAAATCTACCCACAACAGCTTCAACAATTTAAGGGTTTATTATTTCTGCTCATTATATGACAGACTCTCCAAGGTCAATGTAGAACGCTAGGCAATGCTTGTTGGGACTACAGTTTTCTGCATCATTTCTGCGTTACTGTGCTTAGCATGTTGTCTTTCATTCTCATGCTCGTCATTTGTTGGTCACAGTGAGGCCGACAGACCATCAAGCATTGTGTTCACATTCCAAGCAAGAAAAAGGAAAAGAGACCACAATCTATGCCAGACAGGGCTATTCTTCTTTACTAAGGAAAACAACAACAACAAAAAAAACAAAAAAACTTTCTAGAGATCCAGCCTAGCAGATTTTGTTTCATAACTTGTTGACTAATTGTAAGTTGAATCACTACCTTCAGACCAACAACGTACCAAAGAGAATCGAATAACTGCAATCGTTAGCTCAAAGGAGGTTTAATCCTTGATCTACCGTAAGAAGTTAAGTCTTTGAAATAAGAAACAGAAGATACTATCTGAACAATCCAGGACTCTGTCAGGAGGAAAAGGTTGTGAGGCATCTTGTAGGCAATGATAAGGCGTCTTGTAGGCAATGATAAATTCTTTCATGTTTACAATTCTGCCTTATTCTTCTTCAAATACATCATGAGCATTAGCAGCAGCTGGCTGAGACTATGCTTTAGCCTTCACTTTGGATTTCTACCTAAAGTATAGGTATGACAGGCTCCTACTAACATTCACACTTACTAATAACTTGATTTGTCAGTAAGTCTCAGTTGTCAATGGAGTATAATGCCTGAGATGTTTGCTTAGATATTTCATTGGCAATTACTAGCATGAGACTCTGAAACATGTTACATAAGCCTCAGTGTTTTCATTTGTAAAGCATGAGTGTTTACCTTTTATTTTGGATATCTATGTCATCGTGTGGTAGGTAGGATTGAAATCTTTAATTGCTCAGTATACAATATGGCATTTTATAAGTGCCTGATAAATGCCTAATAAATGTCTTCTCAGTGATTATTATTTGTAAGTCCAGGACTTACAAAATGATTAAAATGACCTTAATTTCCTATTCACTCCAATTCATACATGGTGGGAGGAAGGGGTTTGGGGTGGAGAATCCATAGTATGTACAGTTCTGAAATTCTGGGGTCAGGTAAACTGGTGACTACATTTACTTATTATTATTATTTTTAAATCTTTGCCTATTGCTCATCTATCATGTGACTATAATCCTTAACATCAAATAAATGCTTCTTTTCTACAAACTGTGTACTTCATAAATCAGGGCTGTCCCAGGACTTGGACAAATACAGGCAAGTGAGTTTTTTTTTTTTTGGATAGGCTGTCAGGGCAATTGCAAAGTAATGACATTTTAAATTTATATGTGAAATCATACTCCTGCAAATGAGTGATGAGTGAATTTATACATGTCAATAAAACTCTAAGCTATTATTTACAAAGAGCCCTTCTAAAAATAACTTTTAAGACAGTTATATTAAGTAGAGTAGAACCATCATTAGCCATTAAAACACATCCTTGGATTGTTTCATTTTTAAGTTAGCATTTCAAAACTTAGGATTGTTCACCCCTCATAAGAGCAAGTCATGGAAACTGATCACAGATATAAAATAAAAAGAAAAAAAAATCCTCAAATAGCAAAAGGAATTACATTTGAAATACAGATTCAAAAAGCCTTGCTGTGAATTAAATCGAGTTAGCTGGGGGTGGGACAAACGTTGCCCAGGCTCTGTTTTTCTTTGCCTGTCTTTCAAGTATATTAAAAATAACCCTTCTAACTAAATATGCCACAAAGATTTCACTCAATACCACCCACGTACCATCAGAGGAGCCCCGAAGACAACTAAGATACCATTCATCCAGCAAACTTTATCGAACTCCTATTAGCACATGACACTAAACAAAGGCTAAATTTTCATTTTAGCCCTTTATTTTTTAAAAATACTACACAGCTACATAGCTGCCTTCTCTGTATCATTGCCTTTTATATTGCTAAAATATAAAATCTGTTATAGTTTTTATACAAGTTTTCCAAGGATTTAAAAAGAAAAACATTTGAAGTTACAAATTATTCCAAGGGACAGAAGACAGCTTGCTGGAATTTTCTCTAGGACTGGAACAATCTAATTATTACATGTGGGAAAAGACATGTGGGAATATCTTTTCCCACATGTAGTAAGGAAAGCAAAGGTTTTTTTCTTCTTTTTTTCTTAGCTAGACAAAAATATACATTTTTATGTAAAATATCTCCCTTTCTTGTTCTTCCCAATGTTTATATAATTTACATGTTGCAAGTTTGAACATCTTTCAACTTGACTCCATCGTCTCATAGAGATCTCAGTTCAGAATTTAGTTCTTGAGTATAGTTTTACTGATTTAACTATGTTCTATAAAGTTATTACTTCACTTTAGTCACTGTGACATCATTCCTCTTCTAATCTTGTCTCTCTGAACCTACATTATTGAATGTTTTTGAAGTAGAGTGCCAAAATTTGAGTTTACTTTAGTCAAAAGTGGATCTTCTAAATCCTTCCATATGCAGCAGTTACTGTATCCCGAGTAACTCACCAGTTTTGGCCACCATGACTGTTCACCATGATGTTGTCTCACCTCCCTTTTCACCACTGTACTGCAACATTGATTGTGTTTTCCTGGAAGTGTTAACTACTAAGCACCTCAAATAGCTTTTTTTTTTTTTTTGGATTGTCGTATGAGTGTTAAGTGTTTTTTGTGAAAAATAGGATTTGGAGATAAACAAGAAGTAGAGAAATTATCCATAACCTCGGTTTTGAATATAAACTATGCACATAAGGACATATAAATTTCATACATTTTTCTATGCACATATTTCTTTTCTGTATATGTTCATTGTCCATATTGTATGAACTCTCTTATCTCAAATAGCTATCTTTTATGCTAGAATGTGTAGACCTGAACACTTCAAGGCCTGGAGCAGGTTGGAGAAGGTTGCCCATAGCAACCGTTTCTCTGTGGTAACAAGGGTGTTCATAGTAGTCATGGAGAGACCGTGACTTTGCCTTTGTCATGCAACCTGAGAAAGAACTTCTTAACTCCTTTTTACATAGTACTTAATTTGCTGGTTTTTTCCTTTCTTTTATTGAAGTAACTTTGGTTTATATCACTGTATATGATTCACCTGAACAAGTTCACACCTCCTCAGTTGTGCATCTAAGCACCCCCTTCAGCATCCATATTCCTTTACTGTATACTATTCTGTATACTTTACTGTATACTATTGGGTACCCTCCCCACTTTTTTTTAAGATTTATTTATTTATGCATACAGAACTGGGGTGCAGGCCAGAGGTATATGGGCAGTGAGAGGATTCACCAGACAGAGTGGGGAGCAGAACAGGCCAACTGACGAAGTACACTGCTGAGGGGAGCAGTGGGTGTGTCAGGAGAGGTCTGCCACACCATGTGGATCACCTCTGGGTGGGGATTGAACTCATGCTGAAAGCTTTAGGTCTTAGTGCTGGGCTTTAACCCACTGAGCCACCAAGGAGGCTCCCCTCCCCACTTTTTTCCCAACACCACTCTCCATGTCTAGTAGCATGAATTCTGTAGTCATTCTTAACAGGCTTTGTTTAGGATTAGTTTTTGTCAGATTTCTTTGTTTCTCCATATTCCACAAATGAGTGAAATCATGTGATCTTTGCCTTTTTCCCTCTGTCTTAGTTCACTTAGTACAGTCTCCTCCAGTCCCAAACATGTTGTGGCAAATGGCTATAATTCATCTTGTTTTTATAGCTGAATATTATTCTATAAGTACCTTATCTTCTTAATTCAGTTCTCTGTGATGAGGCACTTTTATTGTTTCCATAGTTTTGGCTATTGTAAAGAGTGCTGCAAAGAGCTTAGAAATTTGCCAAATTCTTATTGTCCTATTCATAAGTCTAGTTTCTTTTTTCTTGTTTTTCATATGTGAAGTTTTATGTAATTTCTTTTCCTTTTATTGATTAATAGATGTTTGAACATGAATGATCTGTGTAACGTATGTTTATAAAACCATTCAATTTTAAAATGACAATAGGATAAATTATATTTTATCCCCTAGTGGTCAAAATTTGCATCCACTTTACAATATCTCCAGCAATATAGGAAAATCAATATTCAAAAACGACATGGATTATTTGTTTCCAGCTCATGTTAGAATTACTTTCAGATAGTGTTATTGCATTAATACACATTTAATAAAGGTCTTTTGTAACATCAGTTCTCACAAACAGGGCTAGATTGACATAATCAGTGTCTTAGACCAATGATTTTGGAACACCTCAAACTAATTTTCAATATTTTTACATTTTATTTGATTTAGCATCTGATTAATAGTTTATCTGAACTACTTAATATAGTATTTTTGCTTTGTTTAATATTTTAATTTAAGTATTTCAAGACTTTTTTGCAGAATTTGAGTTAAATCACTTTTCTGTTAATAAACTTTACCAACCCTATCATGCACGTAAACAAGGCATTTAGAAATGGTTTTCCTTTATGATTTTCTGAACTAAATAACTCTTTAGAGATAAATGAAATGGTTTTCTTTAAAAAAAAAAAAGATTTATTTTATTTATGCATACAGAACTGGGGTGCAGGCCAGAGGTGCAGGGGCAGTGAGAGGATTCACCAGAGACAGAGTGGGGAGCAGAACAGGCAGATAGATTGAGATACACTGCTGAAGGTAGCAGCAGGCAGGTCAGGAGAGGTCTGCCGTGCCATGTGGATCAACTCTCAGGTGGGGATCAAACTCGCACTGACATTGCTGTGGCCAGCTTGCAGTGCTGTGCCTTAACCTGTTGTGCCACCAGGGAGGGCCAAAATGGTTTCCATTTTAAGTGGAAACATAAATCACCTGTTGCTGGTACCCTTCCCTGAGGCTGCTGACTTTAGGATAAACTCTGACTTTGTTGGTCCCAGATTGAAACCTATAAACCGTGTTATCTACACATATATGTAGCAAAAATTTTCAATGAAGACAGGGCAGTAAGCATGATGAGCGTGTGTTATTTCACTCTGGGGTGCTATCTATTTCAGAGACTTGGGGCCAATTGACCTTTTGCCAGTTTCTAAGAAGTGCCATGTGGAAATATGTATTAGTTGGTATCATATTTCTCTTTTTTTCCAGTGATATTTTAATACCTTTTATCGTTGGATTACTAGGCAGCTGCCCAGTAAGACTGCCCTTAATATGATTAGGCTCACAACAATCTTGGTTATCGAATTAACATTCTGGACAGGACTCCTTTCTAATGGCAGGAAAACACCACTGTGACAATTGCCAAAGGCAGAAACTCTGTAGAGAAATCCCTAGCTGAAATGCAGTGGTGTTAGCATATATTCATCTGCACCGGCTTCACAACTTCCTAGAGCACTGGAAAGTAAGACTGCCTCTTTTCACTGAAGTCAGCTTCAAATGTAGTCACTTCATAGCCATGGATTTATTTTCCCCTACATGAATAGATGGACAAAGAAATATCTTTTTCTACTGAAAATTTCTGATGTAGTGCAAGTAAAGAAGTAAAGACATTCCTTTGTCTACTAGAACAGATATAATTTATACAAATGTTTATATATTGCTCCTCCTTTTGATGATTTTTCTACAATGATGGCATAAAGTAGAAGTTTGTTTATTCTTATTTTTAGCTTTTTTCATAAAGTCTTTTATTCTGTGCTCCTGGTTCTTTTCCTTTAAGTATTCATAGGCTTTTCTACCTTCCATGTTTTGCTTGTGCACACTACCCTGTGCATAGATGCATTTCACTTTAATGCATTGTTTTCCCTCAGGATGTTTGTATTGTTCCTTCTGAAGTTAATGAGTTTCTTCATGTTAAATATATATCTGCTTTATGATTGTGGGGGTGGTGTTTAACTTGGGACAAAGGGCCTAATGATTTAGTTTAGGGTTTGTTTTGGCAGAGATTCCATTGAGTTTATCAGACTTGCTCTGTTGATTCTCACGATATCCTCCATGGTAAAATTGGACCCAGAGAAATATTGAAGCAAAGCAAATGATTGCAAATATGGTGGTATAGTTGAAAATAGAAACCTAATCTTCTTCTTACCAGATACCTCAACTTTTTCCTTAAGGATTGCTGGGTGGGGCCAAGACTTTTGAAAACTATTGGCTGGGAATTCTCGAGGCTTCCCCTACCCCATATTACTTATAGTAAATTCAAACCCCCACAGACATTTCACCCTCCAGGGCCAATGATGTGACTACACTGGTTCTTGTGGTTCTTATGATTGTAGGATACCCTTCAGAAAAATCTGCAAGGGTTTTTAAGGAACACAATTTATTACTTACTCTTACAGGTGGTTCACACGTAGAGTGTGTAGTCCTGGGTCTTTACTTTTACTAGAGTCCATAGTTGTAGAATCTAGGATTTTGCTAATTTGCTCTTTATTGGCTAATTTAAAGCATAAAAGCAAGATTAGATAATCAGAAGGGAGAAACTGGGTCACTTATCTATGCTATCTGATTTTCTGAAAAAGGAAACTTCATGGGTGGGGGATGACCTAATTCTTTATCTTGTTGTTTTGTTTGTAGCTATGTCATAAAACTGGCAATGTGTTTGTTTAAGATGGATGTCCCTTGTAATGGATATCTTCATAATTGAAAGTTTCATGTCAGGCACTTATACTACAACCAAACATATTTGCATTGTCACCATCAGAACTCTTGTTATAACACTTTACATTTGATTACATCATTAATATTTGACATATTTATTACTTTAATATACTTTTATGAATATGTTGAATTTCTAACCATTTAATAATTTGAGTCTATAGTTCACTGTTAAATGTCCAGAATGAATATGCATGATAAATAGCCAAGTTTCATGCCTGAGTATATACACTATTCATATATACAGAGACATTCCTGAGCAGTTACAAAATACGGTTTTGTAACAAGCAGTGTTTTTTCATATATAACAAATGCATTATTTCCTTGTGCCCAAAATGCAAATTTGCAAATTGCATCCAGGAACTCATCAAATCTGCTAGATGAATTATGTAATTCAATTTGGCAAAATTTTTGCTCACAGCACAAATAGTTTTCTTTGGTTTTCTTGGATTCTGTTCTAAGAAGGAGGTAGCTGGAAAAAAGTGAAAAATTACAGGATATGATTCATAAAAATCCCACATCTTTTTTGTGTGCTTGTACATTCTTTTTTGAGGGAAAATGTTTTTGTCCCACAGCAATGACTCCTCTTACTTCTCATTAAATACTTTTTTAGTGGGAAAGATACCCATGCATGATATATCTAAGGTATGCCAAGAAGGGTAGCCAAATTAAAGGAAGATACATGTCATCTAGTATCTAGAACACATAGCATATTCATTAAATCTCTCTTTCACTAGAAAGGAATGTGAAGCCTGAACTTTAACATGACCACAGTATGTACTAGAGAGAAAAAAAAGAAAAAGAAAAAATACCTCGGCTCTGCTGTTTCTGCCAAGCATTAGACCCAGTCTTTTGCTTTCTGACATGTGATTGGTATCCATTTCCTTGGCATGTTTTGAGAAAGAAGAAAATGATGCCTATGTAACCTTAAACTCATAGTTAAGTTTTAGACAAGTGTCCCTCACTACTCTTCTTCCTCTTTGCATTGTTTTCAAGCAGTGAGATTAAACATACACCCAAAAAGTAAGGATGACAGACACTACATTGTGTGAGGCAGTTTGCATAGGATGCAGAAACACCAAGTCATTAAAAGTAGTCACATGGCAGCAGATGGCCACTGTGCATCAAACTTTATTATCTCTTTTAAAGAAGCCTGTAAGTGCTTTCATAGTTCTGGGCTTGTGAGAAAGTTGCATGGCAATAGCGACCCATTTCCCAGAGTGAGGCACTTTCTTGAGCAATGGATGAAGTATTCTTTTAAATGTATTGGTAAATCCACCAAAGCTAGGAACACCTCCAAGTACCCCCAAGGATGCAGGCACTGAACTTGAGAATGGTAGGTAGAGGAGCTGATATTGCCTTTGATTTGGGGAGTTACCAATATGAGTAACTTACAGGTTTATGCTTTAGTACCTATCCAGAGGCAGGAGAGGAACATTTGGGACTTGATGAGGAAAAGAGTTTGGATTGAAAACTTATCCTATCCCATGCATGTTTAAAATTAATATAATCTTTGAAAGACTGCCCCTAACTGGTAAAGTAGGATTAAAAAATACTGCATCTGTCCACTGATAAAGGCAAAATGGGAAATTTTCTTGAGAATTGTTAAGTCTTCACATAGATTTGTGATTTAAATGAATATTGTTCATATGTATATGTGTGGAATATAAATAACTCATGTGTGGAATATAAATAACTGAAAAAAGCAAACTGGCAAAGCAGTTAAATAATTTTTAGACTGTAAAAATATACTGGTTACTAGAGAAAAAGGGGAGAGGTGCAGAGATGACAGAAAAGGATGGAGAAAGGATAATAGCACTGGAGCTTTGCCAGAGGTGAGTGAAGCATATGCATATATGGTGGGGTGAAATTCTGTCCCCCAAATTATGCAATTATAAGAAGATTGGTAATTATAAAATTTGAGAAAGAAATAAGCACTAAAAATATTAGTCAAATAGTCAAAGAAACCATAAAAGCAAAATGAACATTAAAATAACCCTAGGTAGTAAAAGTTCCTAGGAGTTATCCCAGATGTAAATATGAAACTGCTTAAGAAGTATATGTCCTCAATTCAATTAACATGGAACTCTCATAGTTAAAAATGGAATTCACAGCAGAAAAATGTCAAAGAAGTAAAGAAATGAAAACAGTGAGAATCCTAATACTTGAGATCATAGAGAACTTAGATGTTATCAACTAAATATGCAGAAAATGACTAAAATGTGAAATAAGATGTCTAAGCAACAAGAGAATAAGACACAAGAATAAAATTGACTATTGAAAAATAAATGAATGCAACTTTTAAAAATAAATAACACGGTCTTTAAAAGTTAAAAATCATAGAGTAGAAATGCTTAAAATTAGACCTTAAAGATTAGAGATATTATGCTTGAAGGCAGCAGAAAGAGACAATGAGATGGAAAATATAAAAGGCAGGTTTATGCACAAAAAAATACAGTGAGCTCTAGCAGCATGTGTTTAACAAGAGCTATATCTAATATGAGATGCAGGAGGAGGAAATAGAAATTGGGGTAACTTTTAATGAACATAAATAAATTGTCCAAAATATTATCCTAGATTATCCATGGTAGACATAGAATTGAATTTCAGATTTAGAAAACACCTCAGATTATTTTTAGGCTAAACACAAAGATCACACCTGCCCATAGAAGAGATCTTTTAAAATCTAGAAAGTAAAAGAAGATAACTTTCAAAGGGACAATAAGATAATTACAGATAGTTTGGGAGTGATAGCAGAGGTCAGAAAACAATAAAATGTTATCACAGAACTGAGAAAAAGTAGTTGGCAAATAGAATGTATATCCCGTCGACTTAGCAATTAAGAGTGAAGTAAAAACACAACTAAAAAATGATTCCTCTCAGACAGGGAAAGTGAAAGTTAACCCAAGCCTTAAAGAAGAGACAAATGATCTACAAGAAAAATATTGACCAAAGAATTTGCAAAAATAATGAAATATCAATATTACATATATTTGTTTTTTTACAAAAGGGAAAATTAATAATCACACATACAATACTTTAAATCTAAACTTTAAAAACAAGATGAAACTAAATCTAGTCAATAGCAAGCAATAAGATAAAATAGGATATGTAGGAATCATTGTTATCTAAGATAGGTATATAAGAGGAAAATAGAGATGTGTGATTAAGATAATTGGTATTAAGAGAACCACTAAAATAACAGAAATATAATGTATCCCATTTGTAAAGTAATACAATTAGCTTAAGGGGAACAATCAAGAAACTAAGGCTGTGAAACAATAATGATTATAGCCAATGTTACAAGCTACTTTGTTGTAGAACTGAACTGGAAATGCATGTATGGATTTTCAGTTCTGCATGGTCTCTGTAAATACTCTAGCAATACATTGGCCAAACATGAGTATTCTTGGCGTTAACAAGATATATATATATATATTTGTCTGCTTTTAAAAGTGATTCTTAAAGCTCTAAATAGCTGCTTGGCTTGATCTTAACAGAAAGGACAATGATTTTGTAACAGATTATACAATGGGACTCCTTATGTTTTCCACTAGGTTCAAAAGAAGTAGTGAAAAGAAGGGACTATCTCATCCATCCAACAATCCTTTGGTGAATAGTCACTAATTGCAAAGCAGTTTTTGGTTGTGTGGGATTGTTGGGTTGAATTTAATAGTCTACTAGAAGAGATGCACATAGATTTAGCCATTAAAAAAAAGTGAGAGCCCTCCTGGTGGTGCAGTGGGTTAAAGCACAGCACTAAGAAGCTAAAGCCACTTCAGCATGAGTTTGATCCCTTTTCTGGGGCTGACCCACATGGTGCAGCAGACCTCTCCTGACCCGCCCACTGCTCCCCTCAGCAGTGTACTTCATCAGTTGGCCTGTTCTGCCCCCCAATCTGTCTCTGGTGAATCCTCTCACTGCCCCTGCACCTCTGACGTGCACCCCGGTTCTGTATGCGTAAATAAATAAATCTTTAAAAATAAAAGTTAGAATGTATTTTATTAGGCATTAAATTACAGAAATTAAAGCTCCAAAATGAAGGCCTAGTTTTAATGATGAAGAGGCTCTCTAGAAGTAAAATTTAATGAGGATGCAACAGCCTTATCAAAGCTTGGGTTTTGATGAAAGAACTGAAAGTGCTGCTTATCAAGATTAATGCTTTGAAAAGTATAAGAAGTTGGAAAATGAATTTCATTAAAAGGCAAATGAAATAAAACAGAAATGGTTGTATAAGAACTTGATTGAGACTTGATGCACCAGAAATTATAATTAGTGGACTAAGAAAAATAAATAATGAAAGAAATACAAATGATTGAAATTTAGGGAGAAATTTCTGAGGAAATTTTGGGAATATCGAACAAATTCAAACTATTATCTTTCTAAATCTCGATATTCCATTCCTTTAATTGAATGTTGATTTGGTAGATATTCGGGTATCAAAGGCACATTAACAAAGAGCCTAAATCAAATCTACTCTCTTAATAGATTCCCCCCCCCCAAATCTTCCTGAGACAACATATACTTCTTGAGTATAATCTATGTCTGCCTCTGTGCTGTAATTCATTGGACAAAGCAGACAGGCCACATTATTCTTTTAAAGCCATATTATTACACAATTCTAAACCCAAATCTTTTCTGTGGCATTTATTTTCAAGCTATAAAAGAGGGAGCTTTCATGAAATTTGAATTTATTTAATTAACTGTGAATTTTTTTTGGTTACCCATCTTATTACTGTGAGAGTAAGTACTGAATACATGTGATATAGTAGGCATTTAGTCAATACTAGTTACATTAGGTAAAATGGTAAACAAGATAGAATTTTGGGGGCCTTTGAATCTCATATTTTTTCATCTGTTACATTACTCTCCTTACAGGAGCATTTTGAGAGCCAAACGACAACACAGGGTGGATGTCCAATAACTATTGAACTTTCTTAGGATAAGTATCCTTAGAATAGTATCCTTACTCAAATGTTTAGGAAAGGAGTAAAATTATAATGCAGTAAAAATACACATTTTAAAAAGAAACAGCCTTATTTTACAGGGATATGAAGTCTTCACAGTCAAGAACAATTTTTATGAACATAACAATTTATTATTAAATATTAATTGTACTACATAATTACATTATTTTATTGTAACAATCTTAAGTTTTTAAACCTAATTCTTGTGGAAAAAATATTTCTGGGGACAACTAAAATATGCATGTGGGATTATATCAGATTTTAAATGTGCTAAGTTAAGTTTCAAGAGCTTATATGGATGTTAATAGTACCTTTTCTAGATATACTAAGAACTTTAAATGACTTTCTGTAAGTTAAAAACAGTCTTATTTTCTTATATCTCCAGGTTTATAAGGCTCTTAACAAGGAATTCAGCCACTTCTTTTCCTGAATCTTACTTCATACTCATATGACATTTGCAATAATAGTTTCCAAAGTACTCATTGGTGTATCTGAGGAATGGTCCATTTATAGCCAAAGAGAGCACCACAGGATTTGGTATTGACAGTATAAAGCAGGAATCACAATATTTGGAATTACTTTGAGTTAAAGAACTTCAAACATCTTAAGTAATGAAATTCTTTAGACTTCTATTTTTAAGTACAAACTTTTTAAAAATAATATACCACTTTCTTACTTATATTCCATGCTTTCATTGGTTCGCTTTTCACCATGGAAACTTAAAAGAAATAAAGAACTATGGAATAACATTTGCCATTTGACAGGTCTGGTTAAACCAAAGGTATTTATCATTGAAACTGAGTCTACCCACCCACTCCATCTTAGGTTTATTTTAAGTTAGACAAAATATTGCTATTTTTTCCCAGAAGGCAATTAAACCATTGTCCCCTGGAAGCGCTACTTTTTAGATTGTTAAACATTGCAGGGGGTGATAGAATATAAAAATAAGTATTGGTCTTGGAATAGATTTCAAGGGTTTTTGAAATACATATTCCAAAGACATCTTAGGGTTCTTGGCTAGATTAAAGAAAGATGTTGAAATTGGGGAAAAAAGAACTGTTTTGTAACTTGTATTTACTGTACAAACCTAGCCACAATTACCAGGCTCATTTAAAATGATTATTTAATAAAATTGTAAGGTTAGTAGGGACTGAGATTCTGTCTGTTTTGAAGGTGAGTCATAGTGTTTTTTTTTTTATTTTTTTATTTTTTAGTTAAATGATGTTTTCAGTATGCCATCTTTGAAATATCCTTTAGAGCAGGAGAGAAATCAATAGATATGGATCTAACCATTCTCTTACAAACTGTAAAAATGAGTATGTGAATTAACCTTTTCATTGTTCACTGTTCTTATCATTAGATGGGAGTAATAACGCATGATGTAGAGTTCACGTGATGGGTTCATTACTCAACACACTATAGGCAAATGGCTGGTGCTTAGTTTTAGTTCTATTACTCTTAATTTTTTTTATTTATGCATACAGAAATGGGGTACAGCCAGAGGTGCAGGGGCTGCGAGAGGATTCACCAGAAACAGAGTGGGGAGCAGAAAAAGCAGATCGACAAAGTATACTGCTGAGGGGAGCAGCAGACAAGACAGGAGAGGTCTGCCGAGACTTGTTCACCTCCGGCGCCAGGATCAAACTTGGACTAAAGCCGCACAGCTCAGCTTAACTTCACAGTGCAACGCTACAACCTGCTGCGCCACCAGGGAGGGTCCAGCTACTGTTACTCTTTATCTTGATCAGCAAATTATACAACACCAACTCTGTTTTAACTTACTTTTTCTTCTATTTGTGAATCCTCACATCATCCTAAAGGGGATTTAGCTGTAAATATCTTTTTTTGTTTTCTATGTAGAACTCTGTCACAGTGATTTACAGTTAATATTCTATGTATATTTCATTTATAATTTCTATAGCATTTCCCTTATTCAGTAAATGTTTTAAGAGTATCTTGTATTCAGAGACTAATGGTAGGCACCAAGGGAGTATAAAAATAAGAACACTTTTAATTCAAATAGTTTTTATTCATACTAGGACTAGAGGAAATTCTAATTCAGTAGAAAACACAAGACAAAAATGAATCTGTCATCCTCTTTGAAGGAGAGTCATGACATTAACAACATCAATAATCATTTGGAACACACCATTGAATTTTCCATTTAATAGTTTCAATACAAAAAGAGGAATCAGAAGGTGAAGATTTCATGAGCATGTTCAGTGTTGGTATTGTTATTAGGTATTAGTCTTTTATTAGATAATTATTTTTCACATTTGGAAATACATCACTGGCAGCACAATTTCAAGAAAAGGAGTTTGGCAACATGTATTTTTTTTTTTTTCAGCAGCTCTGCATGACAGACCTGGGTGAATGCCAGCCAGAAAAATTAACGGCAAAACCACTGATGCACAGAGAACAACAATCTGATCTTATTACCAAAACAGATATAAGACCACAATAGAAAATAAGTTTTCATTTTCTCTAAGCCAGAAACTCCCGATTATTGGCATCCACACCAACAAGCTTGGTCTAGAGTATTTAATTACAGGAGTAATAAATACTGGTTTCCTGCCCATCTTATTTAAAAATACCCAAACATTTGCTTTCAAATGACACAAACTGTTGAGGTTGTAATCTGAGTGACAAAATGGTCACCCATTTTTAACAAAAGTCTCGTTACTCCCAGTAGAAATGGGTGGTTGAACAGTTTTCCTATAACCTGGCTACTGTGGAGACAAACATGTTGCTTATCCAGAAAGAGTTTGAGAATCTTACAACTTAGGAAGAGTGCAAGGTGGTTTTTATCTAAAAACAATCTTTGCATATACATGGGAAAGTCATTCTTCTTTATATATATGTGTGTGTGTGTGTTTTATATATATATGTGTTCTCTGAAGGTTTTTTTTTTTTTGTATTGAGGTAACAGTTGACAACACTGTATAAGAGTTAGTGTAGTTTTTCACTTTTTCATATGTATGTAATTTTGAAGTTCTTAGTTATTAAATTCATCTTTTATGACCCAATTTCTACTTCATTTTTAAGTTCATAAAAGCAATAACAAAAAATTGCTACAAGTTCTCTATACATTGACAGAAAGTGCCAAGTCCACAAATGGCCACTACAGTAAAGTCTACCAGATATCACCAAAATGTCCTATGAAATAGCTGTCCTCATTATATTAAATGCCACAAACTTTACCCTTAATATGCCTCTATGAACCTAACAGGAACATAAAAGGACTATAATTTTCTTTGAATTGTTGGGAATTATCTTGTTTCTAAGTTACAGTGATTTAAATTTTTCTTTTGTTGTTATTCTTCAGGGTGAATTTCATGTTTGTGGGTTTGTCTCATAAAGACATCATCCAATGGCAAGTAAATTACATGTATAATCTTCTCTATGGGATAACTAGCACAAAATAATTAGGTAATAGCAAGAATGGTACAAAACTGTATTTGAAACAAAAAAAATGTATTAATAAAACAAAATTCATGGTCAAAAATTGTCCACCAAAGCATAATTGACTCTTATGAAAAGAGTAATAAAAACATCAAGTGATTCTTGCAAAAGTCTAAAAAGTAGGATTGTGCATAAGATTGTTGATATAAAGTGACATTAAAAGAATCATAGCTAGTGGTATCTCAGAAAGTAAGTTGTAAAGTTTATTTCTACCAAAGAAACAAAGTAGAAAATTAACACCTAGGAAAGTAGAAAATTAATAAATTATTCTGATTTGATATGGAACTTGGCAGTTGGACAGAAGGAGAAAGAATTGTAAAAGAAATCATTAATTACAAAGACTGGCACTCTATGGTGAGTTTATCTAAATGTCCCTGCTTGTGAGTTAAGGTGACTTGGGAAACTGTTACAATTCTATGACTTTATCTTGAGATCAAGTCCAAACAGCCCCAGATCAATAGCTTCCATGATCAGACCCAGCTATTTCCAGCACATAATAACTGACTCAGTTGTCACTTAATCCATTATATGAAGCCAGCTCTAGTACAGAAAAGAGACTGCAGTTGATTTGGAGAAATCAAGCACTACAGTCCTGTGGGAATATATACTGTGTTCATCTGAAAAAAAAAAAAAAAAAAAAAAAACTCTGGCAACATGACAATCATGCTATGCTTCAAGAAGCATTTCACGGAGCAAAATAAGCTGTTAGAAGGCAAGGACTGATTTTCAATGTAAATAGGACCAGGAAAGGAAGCCATACATAGGCACTTATATTTTTTTGGAGATGGTGTTTTGTTGAATTTGATGATATTTAATACTTCACTCAAACGGCAGCAGAGTACAGAATACTGTATTACTTTAATACAGCCCCATATTTTGGGAATACAATAAGTTGGTAATCATGACCAGGCTAATGTCCAGTTTTGAAGACAACAATAAACTGCCTTCATTTCTTAGCACAGATTATCTGACTTCCATTTCTTTGGGAGGTGAAATGTCCTCTGTATGGAATAATTGGATAGGTGTTGCTTCCTACTACTTTTTTTTTTCCTATTTTCTCGACAAGTCAAATGATTTCATCACTAAAGCTGGAAAAAAATGTTAAGATAGATGCTGCTAGAAATTACAATGTCAAATTTTGACAGACTATTTCAAGCTCAGGATGAATCACTTTTAAGACAGAAATATTTTGTTTGTTTTGTGGCTATTTTAAACATTCAATAGTTTCATTGAGATAAACAGTTACATTTCAAAAGATAAATAGTGAGAAATACTTAAATATCTTGTCTTAAAAATAAATGCTAGAATAAAAAATAAGTATAGCAGTGCTAATTGAAAATAAATTTTCTCCCAGGAGACTTTCTACATGATCATTACCTTTGGAAATAAAACAGTACTGAATTGTTAAGCGAACAGTCCCATAGTTTCTGAAGTCATCAGGTCAGCTGTCCTGCTTTCAAATGCACCAAACTATTAGTGAGAGATGCATGTTTTGCATAGGGTTGTAATAAAAAAGCAAAGATTTCAGTTCCTAGAATTGGTAATGGAAATGTGATTTGTATAATTATCTCTATTTTCTCCATATAACAGGTGACTTCTATCTCCACTGTTGATGCTATAAACTTATTATAATGTTTTATTACAAAATGTTCTTCCCCTTCACCAAGAAATGCTAAAATCATTCTATTATCATTTGAGGTACATTTTACTCATTATCTGACACTACTGTTTTGTGGGTTTCAATTTAATATACAGCTTATAGATATAACTATAGAACAGAGTTTTGTTTTTTGTACCTGGTAGCAAATCTTATTAAACTCATAGCATTGCTTAGCCTCAAGGACTAAGTTTCATTAGTCTTCTAGAAGCTATTATGAAATTGCAGGCAAGGCTGTGATTATCTTTCAAAGTATGGATCATATATGTGTGTGTGTATTAGAGAAGTTCTAAATAGCCCTTTCCTGGAAACTATTGTGAGCAATAAAAATTAAAGGTATAAGTTAAGAAAACTGTACCAAATGAGACTGCTCTCTCAAAAAGTGCTGGTCTATTTCAAAAGAAGTGTTGATATTCTCCAAAAGCCTCCATTCTGTCCCCGAGGGCTATACTATGTCTTGTAACGGTATAATCAAAAAGCACTGGCATTCTGTTCCTACAACTACATTCAGCTGTGATTAATCCTCTCCATAGTTTATCTCCCTCTCCATGTATCCTAAAGATGTGAATTGCAACCAACTGGATATGGTATCCCATGGAAGGATGTGTGATTAACTCATTAACATGTCATGTTTTAAATCTAAATAACCATGGAGATGTTCTAGTGATTTGACTTTATCAGATTGAAGCTGTGCATAAGTATGCAGTATAACTATTGTATGAAACTTCAGAAAATGTGTATGGTTGCATTATATTTTTCATTTTCTTATTCAACATCAAAAATACCTGGGAATACTGAACAGTAATAATAGAGATTTATGCAGGTCATTTCAAAACATCACAATTATGGTTCCAATTAAAATATGATATAACTTTCCCTTTTAAAAGAGGGAGTTTTTTTTTTTTTTAAATCTTTGGCTCCTCTATTTGATTTTTCTAAGTAAATCTCGTCAAGCAATTATAGCAAAATAGCAAGAGCTAGGAAATATAATTGGCATGGATTTCTCTGAAAATATCATGAATTCTTTTGTAAAACTAAAGATTTGTAAAACCTATATTGTGAATCTAAACTGACCTTACCCTTATGCAATGAAAGTAATTTTTACGTAATACTGAGTTATGTTCCATTTCAGATTTTCTATTTCAAAGGGTGTCTCAAATTTCTAAGATGTTAAAACAAGTTGTGAGCCATTCTTGTATATATAATAAAAGTCTTTAAAATTAAAATGGTAATCCTAAAAAAACCAAATGCATGAAAAATATGGTCTGACTGCATAACAAAAGGAGTTATATAATTCTACTTGAGTGAAATCTTTCATCTTTGATTTACAGGTTAGAGTCCTCTTTAACTAAAACCATATTGTTCCATATCTTTCATATCATGGCCTTCCCTAAAACCTTGTTTTAATTAAGGTTTCTTTCAGATTTCTGAATAAAAGCATGACAATCTTCACTTATGGCTTTAATATATCCTTTGAGTTAGGAAAATATATAAAAAGAAACATCAATTCTTTCCAAAGTATTGTCCGATACTAAGTACTGCAAGGTATTCTATATCAATGTCTTTAGGTGTTTGAGTTAACATTGAAATAGAATTTGTGGGTAAGTATTTAGCTTCCTACTTAGTAAATTGCTTTGAATTTCAGGAAAAAAATCCATTATTTTTATCTTTGACACTAAGGCATCTCAAGTTAGTGTTTTGCTTTTTTTTTTTAAACATGAAGGCACAACTTCAAGGTTAACTCAATTCAAGGTGACTTTAAACAGGCAATGCCTTCATTAACACACAAATTTCATCAAAGGTTTAAAAAATTCAGTGACATTAACATTGTATGAACCATGTTCAGCTCAAAGGTTTTATAGCTAAAAGAACACAATCAGACCAAGCAACGATGTTAACCTGCACAATAAGAAATATACATTTTAAAAACCCTCAAAGTTTCTGAGGGGAGTTCTGAGGGATATCAAAGGGAGATCATGGATAGTCTTTAGCTTTTCTACAGGAAGGAAGGATGAAAGGTAAGAAGAAAGGATGTGATGGCAGGCAGAAAAAGAAAAGCGAATAAATTCTTGATAGATTTGGAACAAATTAAGACCATCTTTGAAAAGTTCTGCACTTTTCAAAGACACTTAAAATTCTCTTGGGAAATATGCTCAGAGCTACTGTCACCAGGACAAAGGATGTATGAAGGCGGGTGGGAGTTTCATCCTCACACACAAATGCAAAGCTCCATGTGTGAGAACAGAGAGGGATGTTGGGGAAATGGGGAGATTTTTCTCAAAATGTGACATAAAATATTGCATCATTACATACAGTATGTGAGGTTCCTTTGGCATTTGGATTTTGAGATATAGAGTGGTTTATTCCACTAAAAAAAAAAAAAAATGCCTCATCCTAGTTCTTCCATTTTGAACTCTGCTAGCCAGAGTTGAACAGTGTGTTAAAACAAAGGTCAAAAAACAAAACAAAACAAAAACCTGTTATCTGTCCAGAATTGTTATTTGTTCATCCTGAAAACAAATCCACAAATGATTTAAGACTAACAAAAAAATACCCAATAAAAACCTGATCAGAATGTCAGGAATGAGTATTTCTGAGGTTTTGCCCAAAATTTCACTGGCTGTCATAACTTCTGTTAATTAACGGTATTTAATGCTGTTTTGGATGTTTCTGCTTCATACTTTGAGCCTGGGAGTGGGTCACCCAGAATATTAAAAGAACGCTGGAAGCAGTTTCTCCCAATCGTGGTTTACTGTAACTTTAGAATCACAGCGGTTACATTTAAGGAATCTTTAATGCCCTTTCAAGTCCATCCAAAGAACAAGTGAAGCTGCTGTTCAGAATTTTGTGCCCAGTGTTTATGTTCCATCGAATCTGTGCCACCCAGGCAGCAGACAAGACATGTCTGAGGGTGCTGCGGTGGGGGGATACACAATGATGTCACACACAGGAAATATCGGGGTGGGGGGGACTTGGCACTTCACAAGGCTGGCTCCTCTTCCATAGGCTCACCAGCAGTTCTGTAAAAATAAACAGGCAATCAGAATACGGCATAAGAGTACACAATGACATTGTAGATTTTCATGCATAATCAAAGCTGATTTTTCAGCTCTCTCTGATGTTTATTTGTGTTATTCAGTTATCCATAAATAGAGTTTCTTTCCTAGGAAGTATAAACAAATGTCAAGTGGAAAAACATTTTAGATCCAAGCAATCATTGGAAATGTTCCTGTTTATATTAAAACATGTCAGAATATTTTATGACTCTAGATTCCAAAATGTACATGTTTTGTGTCTACTAGAGTCCAATAATTTATTGAAAAAATTAACTATGATATTTTATTTTAGGGGCAATGGCAGTGATTTCCTATGGAATCAGTTCGCTAACAAGAGCAAAGGACTCAGCGAGCTTCTGCAGGAGACACACCAGGGCTCTGGTTTTTGCTTCTGTTCTTTCATAACTGGATTGGCTGCCTGCCGGAGGCATTTCAAATCAAATTCTGAATTTGATTAGCAAATCGCTGCTACAGACCCAACGTTTTTACAAGAAATGCACTATGGTACTGTGTAAATAGTTTTTATTCGTCATCATCTGTGTGGTGTTCTGCTCGGGTAAAACCAAAACTAATTGTTTGGAAATTTATACTTGAGATTTAACCTTAATTTAGTAACACTCTGGGGGTATTTTAAGGCAAACTTTGAGAATGATATTTAATTTAGTCAAAAAGGACAAATTGTAGCAGGAATCCAAATACAGGAGGAAGCTGAATTGTTGAGGGAAGAATACTGGGATTTGAGTTGCTGGGAGAACTGAGTTTGAGTCTGAGCCTTGTGATTTGCTAATTGTTTCAGCAGCTAATGTTGTGATGACATTTCTGTGAGGCTATTTTCAGGTGAACCTGTGAGAAAAAGATATTCTTGACAGAATTAGTGAAGATTGAAATAAAAGGTGGCCAAATTGACTTGCAAATCACAACTACTGTGAGACATAAGTTATTTTATACTTGGATTTGTCCCTTTATGAAGTAACACACATGCAATTGTGTTCAAAGGCACACGGTGACAATTGTGCCTGGGGTCCCTTAAGGGAACACACATTTGCACGATGGTTCTGGGCAGTGACATAGTAGGAAGGTGGTTTTCATATTGTTTATCAACTTGTCAGTATTCTATAACCTGTAATATAAATCTGTGATGATATATATATATATATATATATATATATATATATATAAACTATGTTTAAAACACAAATACTTATAAAGACAAATGAACTGTTTAGCCATGGTATTGTAGGGATTCACAGGGGAAAACGTTCAGATTGTAATGTGTCTATAAATAAAGTAGCTGCCATTTTAACTTAGCATTTTTAATCATAAATTACTGAAAGATTTTAATCCATGTGAAGGTAATAAAAATGATTTTTAAAACATCCTCTGAAGAAGCAAAAACATTAGCTATTAATTATTTATCATTAGAAAAAAGAGAAAAACCCAAATGAGTCCAAATCAAATACTAAAAAAAAAAAAAAAAATTCTAAGGAAGGCTTGGTCGAGTGTACTGGATAAGGTGACTGTGAGAAAGTATCTAGAACTGGCATTTAAGATTAGTTATTTAAATGAGATTTAAAAGTCTATTTAAATGAGCTCTATTAAAATCTCTCCAATCTAAATGATCAACATTATAAGACAAAAGTTAAGGAAAACATTTAGTAGCTAAGCTACTTTATATGCAAATATGCAGATTTATTTACATATGAGAACATATGGATAACATAGTTATGACATATTCAAATTAGGTACTAAAGAACGACTAACTTTTTTTCCTTTATCCCAGCTTTGCTGAGATGTGGTTAGATGTACAAATTTAAGGTGAACAATAGGTTGATCTTATGCACACACAGCAACATTTCTCCAATGGAAGGTTCAACAACACATCCTCCGTATTATTTAATTACAGTTTCTTTTTGTTGTCATGGTGAGAACATTTACGATTTACAATTTTCCACTACAGAAAAGAGTTATTACTAACCATGGTCATCAAGGCGTACAGTAGATCCCTGTATCTTCGTGATCTTCAACTTAAAAGTTTGGACACTTTAAACAACATCTTCCCATCTTTCCTGCTTCCTGACAACCTTCCATTTAGTCTCTGTTTTCTATGAGTTTGATATTTTTATAGTTTCACAAAGAAGTGAAATCACATAGTATTTGTCTTTCTCTGATATTGTAAATGACAGGATTTCATTCATTTTTATGGCTGGATAATATTTCAGTATATCACATATTCTTTATCCATTCATCCACTGATGGGCACTTAGATTATTTCCATGTCTTGGCTATTATGAATAATGCTACAATGGACATGGTTGTGCAGATATCTCTTCAAGACAGTGATTCTGGTTTGGTTTTGATGTGTAGCAAGAAGATGGATTGCTGGATTATATGGTAGTTCTTTTTTTCAATTTTTTGAGGAACTTCTATACTGTTTTCCATACTGACACATTGATTTATTTTCCTATCAACTGTGCACAAGTGCTCCCTTTTCTCCACATCCACACTAGTAACTACTATGACTTATCTTTTTGCTATTAGATATTTTAACTGGTAAAAAGTGTATTTCACTGTGGTTTTGATTTGCATTTCCCTAATGACTTCTGATGTTGAGCAACTTTTATGACCTGTTGGCGACTTATGTATTCTTCAGAAAAATGTCTTCTGGTTCCTTGCCCATTTTTTAAATGAGATTTTTTTTAAATGGATTTTGTTGTTACTGAGTTATAGGAGTTCCATATATGTGTTGCTATTAATCCCAGATCAGATATATAGTTTACAAATGTTTCCTTCTATTTATAGGATGCCTTTTAATTTCTTTCACTGGTTCTTTCACTATGCTTAGTTTTCAGTCTGATGCAGTTTGCCTTAATTTTAGTTGTGTTGCTTGTGCTATTGGTATTACACCCAAAAAGTCATTTCCATGACTGGTAAGAATATTTCCCTATGTTGTTGCACAAGATTTTTACAGTTTCAGGCCTTATATTTAAGTCTTTAACTCATTTTCACTTAAATACTTTTAGTGCTATAGTGTAGGGATTTAATTTAACTCTCTTGCATGCAAATATCCAGTCTTTCCAATATCATTTTCTGAATGAACGATCATTGCCCCATTGGATATTCTTGGTTTGACAGTCTTGTCAACTGTTAGTTGACCTTATTGTTAATTTCTAGATTTTCAACTCTGTTCTATGGTTTATGTGTTTGTTTTTATGCTAATGCCTTACTACTTTGATTACTGTAGTTATGTAACTCAGTTTGAAATCAAGGTATGAGATGCCTCCAACTTTGTTCTTTCTCAATGTTGTTTTTGACTATTTAGAGTATTTTGGGATCCCATATACTAATATACATTTTTTTTCCTATTTCTGTGAAAAATGTCATTGGACTTTTGATAGGGATTGAACTGAATATATAGATGACTGTGTAATATGGTCATTTTCATGGCCATTTTTATATTATTCATAAACACAGGCTGTCCATCCTTCTGTTTGTGTCTTCAATTTCTTTCATCAATATCTTATAGTTTGGGATGGCTAGATCTCATTTTGTATCCTCCAACTTTACAGAATGCATTGGTTACTTCCTATGATTTTGTGGTGGAGCCTTTATGATTATATATGTACAAGATTATGTCATCAACAAAGAGATCCCTTACTTCATTTTCAAGTAAGACATACCTTACTTCTTTTCCAATTTAAATGACATTTATTTGTTTTTCTTGCTTACTTACCCTAACTCTAAAAGTTAATGTACTGGTACTCTAAGAGTCCAATGCCATGCCCAACTGGAGTGGCGAGCATGGGCACCCTGTCAAGCTCGTGACCTTATAGGGAAAGCTATTAATCTTTTATTGTTGAATGTGACAATCAGTAATCAATGACTGTCATTTCTGATATTCAGTATGTTGAGTATGTTCCTTCTATACCACTTTTTTTTTTATCATGAAAGAATGATTATTTTTTTTCAAATGGTTTGTATGGATTTACCAAAATGATCATAACAATTTTTATTATTCATTTTGTTAATATGGTGTATTGTACTGGATTGATTTGACTAAGTTGACACATCACTGTGTCCCAAGGATAAAGCCTACTTGATTGTGACTTAATTTTTGTATGAGTTTGAGACAGAGTGATACTGTTTTTATTGAAATGATTGGTAGACTTCACCAGTGGATCCACCTGGTAGTATAGTTTTCTTTGTATTTTACTTTGAGACTTTTGATTACTGATACAATCTCATTATTATTGTTTTGTTTATATATATATATATGTATTTGTTTTGTTTCTTCATGATTCCATCTTAGTTATATGTTTCTAGGAATTTTTCTTCCAGGATGTCCAACTTGCTGGTGTGTAACTGTTTATTATAATCTTGTGATGTCTTGTATTTGTCTGGTATCAGTTGTCATGTCTCCTCTTTACCTTTAAAAAAAACAACTTTTATGTTCATTGACCTTTTCTATTGATTTTATATTTCCTGTTTCATCTATTTGGCTTTAATTTTTATCACCTTTCCTAACTTTGGATTTAGTTCTACTTATAGTTTCTTACAGTGCAAAGTTAGATTGCTTATTTGCAATTTTTAAACATGTAATAAGTCATTTGCTGCTGTTAAGTTTCATTCTTAGTACTGCTTTTGCTGCATCCCACAGATTTTGTATTTTGTGTTTACATTTAACTTATTTCTACTTTTTAAAAAATATCCATCACCTTTGATACATTAACTCCTCAGGGGTGTGCTGTTTAATTGACATTATTTGTGATCTTTCCAGTTTTCTTTTTGATACTGATTTATAGCCCATACTATTATTTTTGTCAAGGGTGCATGGCAGTGAATGTTGGTACTGGGGTTCAGGTAAGCGATAAACAAGCACACAGAGGTATTAGCTGTCGGTAAGCCCAATGGTTTGGACACTGACAGGATTTATGGCCATTTTAGGCCTTCTAAAATTGGTGGTGAGGGTGCATTCCTTTGGATGAAAGGCCTCTCTGTGGGTATCTTAAAATATCAGCACAATAGTAGAAGCTAGTGATAGAAGGTAGGTTGGGGGTTGTTCAGGTACACAGCTGGAAGAGGTAGCTATGGACATATTCGGTAGTACAGACCGGTGACTAAAGATGGGGTAAATCCTGGCTGACAGGGAGCAAAGGGGGCTTTGGCTGTTGGCATGTTTTTCCATGGCTGCGGAGTCTTGCCATGGGTGCAGTCATGACATTAGAGGTTAGTGATAGAAGGCTGGGCAGCAGCATGTAGGTATAGCTGCAGGGGCTATCCTGGGCTCAGACATAGTACTGGGGTACCCCTTCAGGACAGAGGATGGTGTGCTGTACTCATGCAGTCATAAAGACTAGGGTAGGCTGCCAGTAGGTATCCTAGACGGGGAGGGTAGGAAAGGAGTGAAGAGATACCAGGTGATAGGCAACTGTGAATTGGAAAACCTATGGGCTGAAAACAAAGCAGTGAAATCTGCAGGGTGTCTGAAGCAGTTGTCCTGGCCCATTGGTTTCTCAGCAGTGAATGTTACTGAAGTCCTTGCAGAGAAGGTCAATGGAGCCATCATCACTCCTGCTGCATGAATACTGGTAGTCCCTATCATTTCTTGCACTGGCATCTCTCTATAGCTTAGCTTATTCAGTCCCTAGATGTGGTAAAATTGAAGTGGGTCTCTCCTGCTCTATACTGAAGTACTGGGAGTTCTGGGTGCTCACTCACTCTTCCTGTCCCACTGAGAACTCCTTTTAGAGTTCCCTCTCACATGGAAAAATGCAGACAAAATGAAGTACTATTGTCAATCTTTTTGTGAAGTTATCGATATTTTCAGTTTTATTGTTCTATGGACATCTGGAAGATTCAAGCAGACACCTAAGGTTCTCCTGGAGCTGTTTTGCTCATGGATAGCTGTCCAATTGTTGAATTTTTGGAGGAATGGAGAGTTGGGCCTCCCTTCCTATGAAAACACTATTTTGAACTCAGGAAAACAGATGATCTTCTGCTAGCTCTCTCCCCCCTCCATCCCCATCCAGATATCAACTGTAGAAATTAGAGAGACAGTGGTGTGGGAAAAGATGCCCCAGAGGTCACTGATGGGAAAAAAACAAAAACAAAAACAAAAACATACATCTCTCTTTGGTTGAGGATCTGTGCATTCCTTTGATGCACTCCACTCACCCTAGTCTCAGGGAATGTGAACAGGGTATGTACATTGCTCAGTGACTGAAATAAAGCCTCTACTGTTGAAAATGGGTGTTGCCAAGATTAAAACACTTTCTATCAGATTGTCCTTCTCTTTCATTTTTTCCCTTCAACATGTTTGATGTTAGTTTTTTGAAAATAGCCTATTTATTGATTCCTACTCTCTAGAATTGGGTATACATATACATAACTAAATAACAATCTCGTTTGCTACACAGTAGTGTTAATAACATAACAAGTTGGAAAATATTCTGGATTTCAAGGCAGGTGTCTTGTGTTCAAGTATTAGCTCTATCATTTTCTAAAATTTACTCTGACCTGTTCTTAGTAAGACATATTTTTCTCTTGTTTTATCGATTTAACATAACCCCTACAACTTATATCCTTTCTTTTCAAAAGAAAACAAATCTATGCCTGGTATGTACATTATTTCATTAGTAGTATATTTTTTAAAACTATGTATTATAGTTTTGTGGGAACATGTTCTTCTCTCATGTAAATTTTATTTTTATGTGCACATATATAATTTCTGCAGCCTAATTTTTTCACTCAGTACTATACTTATTTGATCTATGTATGCAGTTATGTTTTTCTGGCCTACAGCTGCCAAATACTACATGACATCTCCATGGTGTACATTTACCACATTTTAGCTATTTATTGTTCCAATAATGGACCCCTAGATTGAGTCCTCCTTTCTACCTGTCATAAATAAAACTGCGGCAAACTTCCAAGTACAAATACATTAATGACCCTAGATGAAAATGTTGTCAGTATGCATTCACAGGAGCAGGACTATTAGGCCATATATATTTTTTATATACTAACTGATAGTAAATTGCTTTCCAGCATGGTTGCCATGTTACCTTCCCACAGCTGTGAGGATTCCAAAGTCTCACATCTTCACTAATCCTGATACTCCCTAATTTAAATTTTCCACTGATTCAAGAAATAATTACTAATGTCTATTATATACCTGACTGTGCTAGCCTGAGGGGAGACAAATAAAATATAACGGGGGGGGGAGGATGAACCTATAAGTGGAGGAGAACTGGGAAGGCCAATGAAAGGACAGTGGGAGGAGAAAAAAAGAAAAGTATTTCAAATAAAGGGCTTATCCCAAGAGATACTAAAGTGGACATGAGCATGACTCTCTGGGAAAAATCTGAAATCATAGTAAGATTCAATTATATAACCCACTGCAAGGACTGATTATACCAAGTATAAGTGAGGGGATGAACCATTTGGAATGATCATTCTTTGCTGACAGAAATGAAAAATGGCACAACCATTTTGGAAAGCAGTCTAGAAATCTAGAAATTTGTTACAAAGTAAAAGACAGCTTCTCCACAACATAGATATAACATCTCTAGGTGTATACCAAAGAAAAACGAGCACGTGTTCTCAAAACACTTGTTCAAAAATTTAAGAATGTATGTTCCTTAAAAAATTAAAAATATAATTCCTATATTATCCAGCAATTCTATTTTTGTGTGTATATCCAAGCAATCAGAAGATAAAGTCTAGAAGACAGTGTACACAGATATTCGAGGTGTTACTTACAATATCTAAGAAGTGAAGGCAAACTTAATGTTTATTGTAAAATGTGATGCATACATGGAATGGAATATTATTTAACCATGAAAATGACTCTAAGGAATTATGCTAACTGAAGTAAACCAGTCACAAAAAGATACACACTGCATGCTTCCATGAATATGAGGTAGATAAAGTAGTCAGATTTTTTGGAATCTAAAGCAGAATGGTGATTGGCAAGAATAGGAAAGAGACAAAGGGGAGAAAGAGCACTATCATTCAAGAGATACAGAATTTCAAGTTTCCAAGATTAAAAAATTCTAGAGATGTAAAAAAATGAACATGTAGTTAACACTATAATACTGTTTACTTAAAAATGGCTAGAGAGTAAGTGTTGCCTTAGATACTGTTTTATCACAGTAATAAAAAATGTCAGAGCAGCTTTATCATGATAAACCCAAAAGGAAACAAAGCAAATGTTTTTTTCTCGGTACAAGAAAAAACAAATTAGGACATTTGTATACAGATATAATAAGCAATGTAAAAAAAAAAAGTCACTACTTCCAGATCTCAAAAACATGCTTAATGGAGTGAAAAGGATTAAACTAAAGTAGTATGTCACTGTAAAAAAAACTACAAAAACAAAAGGTAACCTACAGAATGGGAGACGGAATTTGTATATCACACATCTGCAAAGAGGTTAATTTTTAAAATACACAAAATATGTATACAATCCAACAATAAAGCAAACCAACCCCAAAATTGGCAAAAGACTTAAGTGGAAATTTTTTCAAAGAAGACATTCTCATGGTCTATAAGGCTTGAAAAAATGTTCAAGATCATCCCTGTGAGAATGGCCTATATCAAAAAGAATGCAAGCAACAAATGTTGGGGGATATAGAGAAAAAGGAACTACTGGGGGGAATCTAGGTTGTTCCAGTCTCTATGGAAAACAGTATGGGGATTTCTTAATAAAGTAAAACTGGAAATCCCATCTGATCCAGCAATACCTTTGCTAGATATTTACCTTCAAAATATGGAAACTCTAGTAAGAGACAATATCTACTAATTGTTTGTAGAAGACCAAGTTATGGAACCAACCTAAGTGCTTACTGACAGATGACTGGATAAAGAAACTGTGGACTATATTCTCAGTGGAATATTATGCAGCCATTTAAAAAGATCAAAAAGTGCCTTTGGGGACAAAATGAACCTCTAGGTGATAATGCGAAGTGAAATAAGCCACAAAGTGAAAGACAGATATCAGATGGTTTCACTTATCTGTGAAACATAAATAACAAAAAAACATACACTGGCAAAATACAGAAGAAAATACAAATCTTGGACTTAGTGAAAAAAATTACTGTTTATCAGAGGGAACAGCACGGAGAGTAGGAGGGGAGGAGAAGGGAAGAAGATAAAGCACTGGCATGGAAATTGGGTGGAGGATGCATGAAATATGCATATTTGGAGGAATAAAAATGTAACCCTGAAATTAGAATAAATATTTTTTTTAAAAAAATGTTTCTTGCTTGATTGCCCCAAGTGAAATTCAAGAACTGCATAATTAATCTGTGGTGTTAATCGAAAAAAAAAAAGCATAAAATTAAAATGAAGGTTTGCAGAGACTCCTGTTAAGAAGGATAATCTTAATATGATGTAAATGGAAAAGAATTGAAGGACTTCAAGAAAGATGACAGGATTTGCTCTCTAGTCCCCTTGAACTAGTAACACAGACTTAGTAGGTGTGATTAGGGTTAAGGACCATGAGATGGAGAAATTCTACTAAATTATTCTGTGGTTCCAAGCTAATCATGTTAGTTTTTAAAAGCAAATAACCCTTTCAGCTCTTGTGCTAGATTCCCCAACTTTTTTTCTTCAGTGAGAAAGCAAGATGTGATGTCTGAAAACAGTTAGAGAAATGTAAAACTGCTTACTCAGAAGAGAAAGGGGCCATAAGCCAAGCAGTATAGGCAGCTTCCAGGAGAGGCTGGCAAGGGGAGGTCTGCCATGCCATGTGGGTCCCCTCCCTGGCTGGGGATCGAACTTGTGCTGCAGTGGCTGCAATAGCTTCATAGTGCTATGATTTAACCTGCTGCACCACCAGGGAGAAACCCCTTTGTCATTTTTAAGTCACTACATTTTGATTTTCAAAGGCAGCAAGGAAGTTTTTTGATCCTGGCTCCCAACCGTTGTCTGATCATACAGAAGATGATTAGGAAACCATAAAAAATGAACAAACCACGAGTTCTCACGTATTCAAACCCATTCCCAAAATTTAAGGATAATTCTGCAGTATATCGGAATCAGTTCCATATTTTTCTCACACACCAACCATAATTCACTTCTTCATTTGTAGGAACACCTTCCCCTCCCTCTGGTATTGTATTTCCTTTTTCCATCTCTGTGATATGAGTACTATGGGTTCTGATTAGCTAACATATATGAAAAGGACAGTGTCAATTAATTCTATGAAAGAAAATAAATGTCAAGTATTAAGAAATAATCTTCACTGAGTACTTAGAATATGCCAGATGCTGTATCAATTTCTTATAAAATATTGCCTCATATCATCGCCAAAATACTATGAAACTTTCTCCTTATTATAAAGCCAAGGAAAACATAAACCAGAGAGATAAGTAACTTATCCTGATCACACAATTATTAGATTGGAGATAATCTGAATCCAGGCAAACTGAGGCTCTATTTTTTCATTGTGGTAAGAAGACAGGAGTGAAGAAGTAGACATCACAATGCAGTGGTGGGATACTATTAAGTTACTGAGAACTCATACATATTCCAGAATTCTTGACTCTTTCTCTATTCTTAACAAAAACTGAAAATTAGGTTTTCAAATGTCAGTTTGACCTATTGATTACAGAGTGAATCATGTTAGGTTTTCTTAATACAAACATCTCGGTTTACTCATGATTCTATTCAAATGTGGTTCCTAGTTCAAATAAATATTTCTTTATAAAGAATTCAGAACTGAATTGTATAATTAAAATGCATAATTAGACACTGAATTTAATCCCTAACATACTTGTGAGGCTTTGCACATACTCCAGGACCATATGTTGGCAGCGAAAAGAGGAGGAAAATGAAGACCAGAGGGCCAGATAGTTCTTCCCTTTACCTGGAACTTTCAGATCACAACCCACTTTTCAACTAGTACCCTGTTGACACTATGTGAAAGTTAAAAATAAAATTCATACTGGGGATGTTTGCCTGGTGAGATAAACAAGTAATCACAATCATGGTATCATGGGAAAAAAATCAGAAACATAATTTGTACTAAATATTTGACTTCTAAAAATGTTAGAGACACAATTCTAAAGGGAAAAAACAAAGTCATGCTTCTAAGAATATGTGTATTTAATAATGGTCTTCATTTTTATATAAAATTTCATTAGGGAAATGGAGTTATAAATGTTTTGGTGCTACTGACATGACATTCAAAGGTTAAGCCAGTTGGTATTTTGGATTTGTTATATGCTTTCATACTCATAAATTAGATAGCTATTTAAAAAAACAAAATAGCCAAACTCAGAATTATATATTCTCACATATTTCTGTATTCTATAATGACTTGAAGGCATCTCACCTTGGGCCCTCCCTGCTGGCACAAGGGATTAAATGCAACAATATGAAGCTATCTGGAGCTACTGCAGCACGAGTTCAATCTCAACCAGGGAAGTGACCTATATGGCCTGGCAGACCTGTCCTGCCTTGTGTACTGCTCCCCTCAGCTGCATATTTCAGTAGATCCACCTGTTCTGTTTCCCACTCTGGTGAAGTCTCTTACCTCCTATATCTCTGGACTATATGCCAGTTATTATATGCATAAATAAACAAACTTTAAAGAAAGGTTAAAAAAATCATCTCACCTACATTAGAATAACTGATAATTGTGAATGAGTTCACAAGAAATCAATGCTTAAATAACCAACCGTTTTGATTATATTAAGAAAATCTAACGGGATCAAACTGACATACAAAAGCTAAACTTTCAGTTTTTGAGTTTAAAAGAGAGAGTCAGGAATTGTAGAGCACAAATGTGTTCCCAATAACTTACTAGTTGATCATCCTGAAGTCTTGATTGCCAGAGAATTTTTCTTGATTTTCAGCACATCCTGAATTGGTATCCAAGAATAAACCTGGACCACTGTACTGACCTTTTCAAAGTAGAAGCATTTGTAACAGATATTGTTCAAATGCAATCTATAATCTTTCCTTGCAAACAAGGAAAAAGAAACTCTATTACAGTCCTAAAATGATATGCTATGTGTGATCAGGCCTATCTTCTACTTAATATTTTCTGAACATATAACTTGGCACCACCTATTTTTTTTTTTGTCTTTTGTGTTTTGCTGACCCATCTACTATTCTTTTCCAGCTCAAGTCCTTTGCTGCTTGAAGTTATATTTAAAAAATTGTAGTTCAGTCTACCATTCCCAAATTGAATTCCTACAGATCAACCTTTTTTCTAATAACTTATTCTTCATGGTCCATCAATGAGTTACAAAAATGAAATGACTGTTTTTACTGTGTTGTCATCTCCCAACCCCCATCCAAGAAAAATGAACAAAAAATACTTACAATGGTTCTTAGCCAGGAGCATTTTATCCCTTATTCACTAGTGGTAAATGAGTCAGATATGAGTTGGCCAGGAAAAGAGCTGCTTTACCCAAAATCTTAGTACAAAATGAGTCATCTCACTCCAAACACCAATATATCCTCCAAAATAACTGGCAAGAATTTCCTATAAAAAGAATCTTGCCTTCACCCTTTTCCGTCCATTTAGCTCTCTGATTTTTCTAACTTTTCAATTTCCTGTGTACTTATAATATTGCATCATAACAAAGGTTCAAGAACATTTCCACTTCTTTATCTAATTCTAAAAGTGTTTTTTCCCCCAATTAAGTAGTGGACAATTTTGATCACAATCCCCTGGAAAGGATATAAGTTCTGAGGCTATCAATCTCTCTACCCCCCACCCCAATTCATTCATGGTTCAATAGAAATGCAAAAGTCAGTTCGAGCAGAAATTTCCTTTTCCTCACTGAAAAGGTAAATTTAAAGTCATAGAAAACATTTCAAGATAAACCATTTTCCTTCTCAAGAAATCAATTAAAAAAATACAATCTGTGTAAAGTGATAAAAAAATGGATGAATCTAGTCCCAAGTTTCAACTGTTTTCTCATACATTAGAATATTCACATTAATGTCTCTCTCTGCCATCAGGTAAAGATAAAAAGTCACCTTGAACTGAAGCTAGGGTCAAATTCCTATAGATTAGCAGGAATCAAGCACACATATATACATATGTGTGTGTGTGTGTATTAATTTACCTGAGGACAAGTAAGCAAACTTACAGAGGCAATTCCTGCCAAAGTGCTGAGATTTTTATATTATTTGAGGCTCATAACATAACATTATTATTAATTATTTTAAGCTCTGCAATTTTATGGACAAAATTACTCAAATCATTTTATTCAGGTTGGAACTTAACTTCGTTTCTCTATATTAAATGAATTCTAAAGAATAGCTATACTCGTTTTATATCCAATACTAACAGATGTTAGTCTCCTCAGTTTTATTGCCCTCAGATGACAGAAAACTAACTGTATTTGGCCTTGGGAATAATTGCAACACCTATGGATTATGAACTTGGTTTGGTTCTTAGCTGGGAACAGCAGGGGGTTAGTTCATATTATCAAAGATGTAAAGTAAGTTTTCCCGTATGTTCCAGACGCCCTCATGAAGATGCCTTCTAATACAACATTGTACAACTTTTCCCGATGGTAATCTGCTCTCTCAAGTGGTTATGGAAAGAAAAAAATAACTGCATAAAAATAAAATCCTATTCAATCTATCTCCTTTCTTGACCAAAACAAGATGTAAAATCCATTAAACTCTGGTGATCCAGTAAAAGCAAGAAAGTTAAAACTGTTCAAACTTGTGCATTCTTGGGAAACCTGCCAGCCTATGCACTAGTAGCAGGATCTGTATAATTAATGGTGATGTTATTGACAGAGGGAGTCCTATTACCTTCTCAGAAGCCATTTAAAAGTACAAGCTGGCAGCAAAGCCTCACCTGATACATATTTAAATTGAGGAGCTGTGACTATGAAATCAGCTAGAGAAAACACCAACTTTAATACACAGTTTAGTGGTTTTGATCACAGAAGCTTTACATGACACTCTACTTATAGCACTGACTATAGAATAGGGTGAATATAAAAATGCATAACTGACAACTATTTCTTAAAAGGTGAACAAGCAAAGCTAATCTCAGGTTAATCTTGAAAGTTATATCCATGTAAGAACTAACTGAAATCAAATCCTTGTTACCATGATGCCAAGTAAAATCAAACTCAAGTCCACATATTCCTTTGTATACACTCCTGTCTCTTTTGGACGTAACTTGCGCTCCTTCCAGTCATTGTACCTCAAGGACAAGCACACACTGAATTTGTATTTATTTAGGCTATTCAACTGATAGGAGCACCTCCAGCTTTCCTCTCCTTTTACTCGTTATATCATTAATTTCAAAAAGACGAGAGACAGACAAAGAACATCTAGGAAAATAGAGAAAACTAGGAAATAAGTTAAACCCACAAACAATTAAGTTAGCCCTCAGAAGTGATTTTTTTCACCATCTATCTCATCTCCTCTATTTTGTTTGTGATCTGCAATCACAAGCTCTAGTTCTGTGTTTTCCACAAAAACTGAAACAAAGGCATTCTCAATAGCCAACAGAATGTGTGGTGGCACTCCTGGCTTTGGAGAAGACAGGTTGTAGAAGTGGGGAGACAGGTGCAAGAAAGCCTGAAAGAGGTTCCCGCGTGCTAATGACGGATGTTACTAACCTTGCTGCTTCACCCACGATGGCTCCACACCTGCTATCTGCTCGAGCAAAGGGCTGTTCCACATCTACCGTCAGGGAGGCCAGGGCAGAAACGGTCTCTGTCTCCTCTTGCAACTGAGCCCCGGCCAGAGCACAGCCCCTTGGCACAGTCACCGTCCTTACTGACTTCCAGTACTTGCCTAGGAAAAAAAAAAAAAAAAAAAAAAAAAACATGCATCACACTTTATCCGTTTCATTTAGAAAAGTATTAATCATAATACTTATATAGGTACAACTCAATAGTCGTTAAGCTAAAGTTCACCACGTCATAGACAGTTATAATTTGGCTTCTTAATTAAGTGTTTTATTCAAACTAAGAATGCTAAGTTGTAAAGTGCTCATATTCCTAAGCCTGATCTTTCCCTTGCTCAGAAGGTAATAAAGCGAAGAATAATCCACGGTCTAATGAACTCACTATCAGACTGACAGCTGTCTCTGCGGCTAAATAAGCAAACTCTGGGCATTGTGCCCCCTGGGGAACCCTCAAGAGACCAGGAGGTAGAAGGCTCATGGAGAAACTGAATGAAATAGTAATGTTAAACACTGCTACTTGAGCCATTAACTTTGGAAAAAAAAAAAAGAGGTTGGAATATTAAAGAAAAAAGAAAAGCCCAGAAATGCCAGCATGAATCGAAAGGCAGCTTTGCCAGAACAATCAGGTTTGTTAGTCCTGGATGTTCTTTCTTTTCAACCCCAGGGTGTGTACTAGAACAATAATTGATTTAAAACTTTAATATATGCACTGGCTGATGTTGGAACCCTTCCATATGTCATACAGGATGTCTCTCTTTTTTTTTTTTTTGAGGCGGAGAAGAATAAGAGAAAAAAAGGAGGTAATTTTCATGAGAACATGCCAGTAGGATAAATATATATGATCAGAGTCAACAGCCTACTTATAACCCCTAAGCTATTTTTGGTAAGTGCTGAGTAGCCTCAAATCTAAACAGGAGAATCTCTTGGTGCTGACCTGGCTTACCAGATCACAATTCTCTCTGCTGCCTGACCAATGAGGCAGGAGGTTGGCATACAGAGTTTGCTTACTTCCAAAGAGGGGGGAAAAAAATTCCGTTAGAATAAAAAAGCAAATGAATGAATGCTTGATTAGGAAGTAAAAGAATGGGGTTCTGTATCCAAGTGACATTGCCCTCTTCATTTAGTCTTTATTTCTATTCTCAAAACAGGTGGTCACCTCTTCCAGCTCTGTTAGCTCATGATTGGTCCTTCCTCATTTTACTGCTTCATAAAGGAATGTCACATCAGGGCAAGAGACACGGTCTCTGCCTGCATTCCTTGCACCAATGGAACCTTTGACTTGGTTGTCCACCACTGTCTGCTCTGATTACTTCTATTGAGAAAAGTCTGAGAATCATAAAGCTTTTAATTTGGACCAAATGACAGCAATCTTTACTGCGAATGATCCCCAAACTATCATTTTTTTTTAAAACTGTGCAAGATGTTAAGGATATAAATATTCTTCTGTTGGACAGACCATAAGAATCTGGTCTCTGGGTGCCTGGTGGACGGTATAGTGTGCTAAAATCTAGCTTTCAGTGTCTACTCCTATATTTCTGAATCACTTATAGTGTTATAAACCAATGTTGCCTCCATACAAAAATAAAGTAAAAAATAAAAACCAAAGTAAAAAAAAAAATCAGTCAAACTGAAACAGAGGGAGGTGAGGATGGTGGCATCTTCTGGAAGAGTAATAGTAATACCAGCACACAAAGACTTGATTCTAAGTTTATGGGCTTTGGAACCACTACTAGGCCTGACTGAACTGTAGGGGAACATTTGGAGATGATGAAGAGGCTGCTGTGGTAGGCATAGGCTAATTGATACACAATGCCAACACCATACTCCCACTTCAGAATCAATGTGAGGATGTGAGGGGTCATTTTAAATAGAAGAGCCAGAGAATCAGGCTTAAGTTTCTAGGCGATCCCTATGGACTATGCTCAGTGTATTGGAAGGTGAAAAGAGTGGCCTGGTGGCAGGAAGATCAGTTTCACATCTTGGCAAAAATCCAGGCAGAAAATGATGTCTAACGGAAAAGAAAGTTACAGAATAGAAATGAGGAGACGGGCTGAAGAGAAGTTTAGGAGGGCAGCAATGGCAATGTATGGTGGTTTATTCTCTAGTGCCACTCACAACTCTTAATTTTAAAAGATGAACCCTGGACTGATAGTTCCATTCCAAGACATTAATTTCTCTAGATCACAATGGTTTTGCAATCTTACCCAAGTTGAAAATGCTATTCTCCATCTGAGTGCATTCAGTTTTAAAGAGTTTCACAAAATTCACATTAATTAATTTAAACATTATTTTAGCATATGGCAGTCACAGATCTGGTACCGCTGGGTGACGCTTTTCTTTTTCTCTAGAGTGACTAATATGGGATTTCTAACAAACAAACAGAAATAGCTGATGGTTTCTGGTTTAAATTATATTATAAACACTCTAAGAGAAACTAACATTATTGACTTAATATGTGCCAAGGATTGTGCTAGGTGTTATCACATTATGAATTATAATTTCAGTTAATCCTCATGACATGACACAGGCAAAGTTAGGTAATTGTTTTCAACATCATATAGCAAAAAGAAAAGAGCTAAAATCCTCACCCAGGGTTGCCTGACTCCAAAATGTCTTTTACTCTTTAATTCCCTATCACTCCCCCCTCACCTCCCATAAAAATATAAAAGTAAACTCAATGTAAGAAAATCCCAATTGAAAAGAATTAAGCATATCACAAAAGTTGTATATATTCTTCAATTTACCGAGGTTATCAGCTTTAGTAATAACTTGTTACCCTTATTCTATAGAAATACAACCCGACCCACCTTTTATAGACTTTATAGCATTAAGACAACCCTGTTCAGGCTCTTTCTACTATTTAGTTTTCAAAACCTTGAGCTATTGTGAGTATCTTGGTATTAGGTAGTCATCCATGTAGTCATAAATGAAGCTAACATAAAACTAGAGAAAGTGATTGTTGAAGAGTGTGAAAAAGTCCACTGAAAGTGAAGCCCTGAGCTAAAAGCCAGGATTTCTAGACTGGAGACCCCATACTGATCTAAAAGAATTCATCTAGATCACTCTGGAGTGCAATTTCCACATTTATAAAATGATAATGGTGGGCTTTATGATAATGAAAATGTTTTCTTTCTCTAATTCTCAATGATTATGATTCTTCTGATCTCATATTATGAGTCATTGTTGGATTTTAGAAAACATTTGCTATGACATAAAATCATATTTTCCTGTGAGCTATCTATCCTTGAAGAGGTCAGCAAATACTTTAATATGCTATTAAATTATGGCACATCTGAAATAATTAATTTTTCTTCAAGAAGAGAGTTCTTGATCATAGACAAAACAAACAACTCAATCCTCCAAATACATAAGAGGTATAAACCATTAATAACAATCTTTCAATAGAATGACTGGCAGCCTTGAAATATGTGAGTGGTAAGAGGGATTTTAAATAGCTGAGACGCTTTTTGAATAAAATTTGATGTGTATAAAATATCCAGCTAAGTTAAGATTAAATGTTAGAAGTTTGGCTATTATCCAAACGTATGAGGTTCCTGACTCAGAAATAACCCCAACTTTAAATTCAATATAGCCTCTGGCAAAGACTATAAAAACAAGAGATATGTTTTGCATTAATGTTGCACTTACAGACCACTATCTCTATTTGTAATGAAGAGTAATTAAAATGGAAGTGGGTATAGCAGAGTCTATGCAATATGCAGTCAACTCAACCCCCATAATTTATAGCTAATGTGTGTGGGTTTCTTCTTATGGAAACATATGTGTAAGGAAATATCTGTTGGCATGAGAAGAAGAAGTCATTAGCATACAAGAGAAATGAAGTGATATTTACTGCTAGAGTTTTCAGGAGTTGATATTCACAAATTAAATTCTAGTCATCAGCTGCCACCGGGCTGTACTCCTAAGACAAACTGGCCAAAGAAGAAAGGTTTCCCAATAAAACTGGACATGCACACAACCTCTTCAGTCACAGCCCTATCTTAGTTTTTTTTTGTGTGTGTGTGTGCAGTGTGTTTTTCACTTTGTATATCTTCTCATTTTGTAGCACCTAATTTTTTTTTTTGAGTGTACTGTTCAACCTTCATTCTGCATTTTTGTTTTCTCTACTAAAGGTAAAGCAAAGAATGAAACTACACTAAAAGAGAAAAGTAGATAGTGGAATGCAGAGTGTTAGAAGTGAGGGCCACAGATGGGATTCATGAGGTCAGACAGCAGCCAGAGAGACCATCTTAAGTAATTAAACTGTTTTAAATGAAAAGTATGTAGTTGTAGAAACTTGAAGGTCCACATTAGAAACAACCCATCTACCAAAAGCTTTCCCAAACAAAGCCCTGTGCCAGTTGAAAAACCTCCTGATCCTCGAAATTTCCCCATTCCATCATCATTTGGGGAGTGTTAGAATCACCTCTTGAATTTGTTTACTCACTTGCCATTTGAGTGATGCTTCCTTTCATCATTCTATACAATGTCTTCATAAGAAAATAATCAGGAATTGACCTAAATGTCTATCTTTTTCAAAATTAAGAGCTTATTAACACTTAGGATTTTCAAGGTGCCTACATTCATGAATTTTCCAGTGCTCAAAAATTCTTAATACTTTTAAGATATAACTTTTTGGATCCAAAGCATGCATATATGTAAAAGTAAAGACATACTGAAAATTGCTACATAGAGTAATAGGTAATCTTTCATCTAAACTGGGGAAATTTCAAGGTTAAAATGGGTCTAAAAATAACAAGTATATGCTATGAAAATAGTTATTGATCAACAAATTATTTTTTATTAGTGGGCCTATAAAACTTACATTAAAATTTTCACAATTTATTCTAAAAATTAAAAATTTCATAATTCATATATAGCAAATCACAATAGCCAACTTCTGAATTTAAAAATATTAATTTTTATTTTCTACTGTAGAAACATTACACTGTAACATATGTTTCAGGTGTGGATCATTAAAAATTGTGTAAATGCCACATTGAGTTCATGACTTAAAAGTCTAATTCTATCTTTCACCATAAAATTCACCTACCCACTTTCTCTCTTTCTTTTTTGCGAACCACTAATTGGCTTTATAGTTTAAAAGCCTACTTGTGTTTTATTTCATTGAAACATTTCTTTGTTTCCCCTATATACCACATAGGGGAGTGTTGGTATTTCTTTAAACTAGTTTCACTACACATAATACAATTTAGGTCCAGCTATATTGTAGCCATGGGCAGGATTTCATCCCTTTTAGACAGATGAGTAGTATTCCACTGTGTGTGTATACCAAATCACTTTATCCACTCATCTGTTTGCAGGCACTTAATTTTTAAATTATTCTTAACTATTGTAAAATGCTTCAATGGACATAAGGGCAGGTGACTTCAAATTAATGTTTCAAATTAATGTTTTATATATTTTTTCAAGTAAATGCCCAGAAATGTGTTATCCTATAGTATGGAATTTCTATTTTCAAGTTTTTGAGATGCTTATACTGTTTTTCAAAGTGATTGTACCAATTTACATTCCCACCAAAAGTATATAAGAGTTCTTTCCTTCCCTCATCCTTTCCAACACTTGTTTCTCTTTAAGAGAATAGTCACTCTCAACATGTATAAAGTGATGTAATTGATATAATTTTGGTTTGTATTTCCCCATTAATAAGAGAAGTTGAACATATTTTTACTTGCCTATTAGCCATTTGAATGTGTTATTTGGAGAAATACATATTTAGATCTTTTCCCAGTTTTTAATCAGGTTGTTTCTTTTTGTTGTTGAATTTTATGAGTTCTTTATATATTTTGGTTAGACATGTGGTGTACAACTATCTTCTCACATTTAGTAGGACATATTTTGGTTTTGATGCATTTTTTGCTTTTGTTCTACAAAATTGTTTTAATTTGATATAGTCACATTTATTTACTACGTTTTTGTTTCTCTTGCGATTGGAGTCAAATACTCAACACATATGTAAGGCCAATGTGAAGAAGTATGCTCCATTTCTTTCTGTGCATTTTATTCTTTGCTTTACCTTTACCTTTTGTTTTTACAAAACAAAAATATAGGATGAAGTCTCAACAGTATACTCCTGAAAACTCTAACAGTGAACACTGATTCATTTCTCTTATGTGCTAATGATTTATTATTCTCCTACCAACATTTATATCTTCTTACACATATGTTTCCATTAAAAACACACACACAGATAGCCCATAAGTTAGCTGTTCCATTGATCTGTGTATCTGTTTTTATTATAATACCCTGCTCCTTTAGTTACTAAAGGATTCAGTTTTATATTTTGAAGTCTGGAAGGGTGATACTTCCATTTTTATTCCTATTTATTAAGAGTGTTTCTGCTACTCAGGGTCTTTTGAAGTTCCATATAAATTTCATGATATTTTGTTCTATTTATGTAAAGAGTATCAATGGGAATTTGAAAGGAATTGTTTTGAATTTATATATTGTTTTAGGCAATATACCCATTCCAATGATGTTAATTCTTCCAATCCATGAATACAAAATATTTTTTTCCATCTATTGTTCCTACTATTTCTTTTAACATCATATAGTTTTTCATGAATAATCTTTCACATCTTTGGCAAACTTATTTAAAGATATTTAGCTCTTTTGGATATAATTGCGATTGATTTCCTGATTTCCCTTTCTACCTGTTTTTATTTGTATGTAGAAACATAACAAGTTTTTTTGTTTATTAATTTTGTATTTTGGCATGTTACTGGTCTAATTTACTGTTTCTAATATATTTTAAGGAAGTATTTAGGTTTTTTTAAAATGAATATTATTATGCCACCTGCAAATACTAATAGTTTTACTTCTTCCTTTTCAATATGAATACTTTTCATTTCTTTTTCTTACCTAATTGCTCTTACTAGAAGTTCCAATATTACATAATAGTAATGTTGAGCGTGAACATTTTTATATTGTTCCTGATCTTAGAGGAAAAGCTTTCAGATTTTCATTACTGAGTGTCATGTTGGGTATCAGTTCTCATATAGTCCTAAAGTACCTTGAGGCCATTTTATACTCATACTGTTGAGTTTTTCTTTTTATATCCATAAAAGGATAATAAACAACATATAACTTAACTAGGGTCAACAAGGAAAAATTAGTGAAATTAAAGCAATTCTGGAGATGAGTGAAAATGCAGACATGGGAGATGGCCCAAGGTGGTATCAGAAGAGATTCCTAGGATTGCTCTAAGAGGATCACTTAACATTTAACTAAAAGGACAATGTGCCCAGAAAGTTGTGTGGGTTGGGGCAAATTTGGAACTCACTTTGGATGTCAGGGATGAATACAGACTGTGAAAGATGAGAGGAAACAGAAAAGAGTCACACTTTAGTGAACAGTAGGTGAGTATAGAATCGTTCTTAGGGGTTCAGAATTGGGGACAGATGGCAGGGCTGCCTGCTAGAACATCCAGGGGTGAACTAAGGCGAGAGATAAGTGATGTGGAGACACATATCCTTGACTAAAGGAAAACAAATGTGGAAGAATTGAGGATCTCTTCACAGGCCAAATCCCCAGTAGAAAGAACAATAAAGAGTGCACACGGCTAAACCCTTATTCCTGCCCCTCATGATTAGTCCTGACCTTGGAAACAGCATGTGACAACAGCCTGGAATCCCAGAGAGGAAATAATCGGTGGTGCCAATTCATCAACCCACAGCACTTCTGTACACAGTTAGACCCCTCCACTCCCTCACCCACCCTGTGACTCAGCAACTGCAAGAGCAAGTCTCCAAACCTACAGAACCTGGTAAAGGTAAAAAAACTAAGATCAAATAAACCACAGTGCCACCTGCTGGAAAAGTAAAACTGAAGGTAACATATAGTAAAAAGGCAACTCTTCAGAATTCAACTACAAAGACATTGAACATTTTATCTCCCTGTCAAGAAGAGTATACAGTTGCTATAATTAAAAAAAAAATTAAAAAAAGTTAGTGATTCAGGAGAACTTAAAAAAGCTAGTCAAAGAGATACAACGATATTCACAAAAACAAATGACGTGAGAAAATTAATGAACAGAAATGGAAACTGAAGTTTTAAATGTGCAAATACTAGAGACCAAGGCTATTAAACACCTCAGTAGGTGTGAAAAAATTTTAGAGAAAGCTATGGATTGAATCAGTGACCTCAAAGATAGTAATGCAAAAAAGAAAACAAAAAGAACAAAGCAGGAGAAGAAAGAGAAATAGTTTGAAATAAAGAAGAAAAACTTTGACAACTATTAGATTCCCTTAGGAAAGGCGACATACAGATAATGCATATCTCAGAAGGGGCTCAGAAAGTGGGCTCAGGGTGAGAACAGAAAGAGGGCTTATTAAAAAAAAAAAAAAAAAGAGGAAAAGGTCCCAAAGCTATAGAAGGTACAGAAAATAAAGTCCATGAAACTAAAAATAACATCTGGATATCTAAATGCAATGGGACATACATCAAGACAAAAAATAGTGAAATTAGTAATAATTTAAGACAAAGAAAAAATATTGAAGGTTAAGGGGCAAAAAAGCAGGTAACTTAAAGAGGTACTCCCATCCCATTATACTACTCAAAAAAGCAAACAAGCAAACAAACAAAAAACCTATAAGCAAGGAGAGAAAGGATTAACATATACAAAGTACTTAAAGATAAAAACAACCAACCCAGACTCCTATCTCCTCTAAGACTCTTTCAGATACAAGGGAGAAAAAAAGGTCTTTAAAGGCAAATAGAAGTTTAAGGAATTTGGCTACCTTTGACTACCCCAACAAGAAATGTTAAAAGGAGCTCTGTATGTTAATAAGAAGGAGATTCACAAAAAATGCAATATTGAACAAGGAGAGATAGATAAAACCTGATAACTAAAGACAAATATTTCTACAGCATGGTTTTTTTTGCCCTGTCATCAATACCACATAAATTTAAAAATAATACCTTTGGTTTCACTTTTCCAACTTTATTTGATTCTGTGAGTTAAGTGCAAAATACAAAATATCAAGCTAGTATTAGAATTAACTGACTTTTTTTTTGTTTGGAGCTTGTAATGATGACACTGCTTCATTTAACCTAAAGATGACTTTAGTGGATTCAACAAATAACAACTATTATCTCCTTTTAGAGCTAAAACACTCTGGAAATTGAAAATTCATTTTAGAAAACATTAAGATACAGTCATTTTATCTTAATAAAACCCTTGCTTCATGGAGAGATACCAAATGCAACTTTGCAAGAACACTTAATAAACAGCTCCTTTTGCTTGTTTAGCCTTTAATTTTCACTAAATTTTAAAGTTATATTTTCATTACCGACTTATTTGGGGAAAAGCAATTGAACACTTTTTTTTTTCAATGTGAACACTTGCTTTTGATCTCAGTTCAGCCAATAACATTGACAAAGAAATTAAAATATGCAAATAACCATAAAATGAATGAATAGATTTGAGGCTGAAATGCACAATAATTGATACAACCTCTTTTAATAACAACATTAACAGTTAAGAATACACATCTTGCAAGAATAACCGCATATGCTCTATTTCCTAAATATATTTTATGCATACCTCACCTCTGATATCCCATGTTCCCTTTCTTCCATTCTCACTTTTTGGCAGGTTTGTGTCTTAATGTATGCTACAATCTTGGCTATAGCATACCTCTTGAGTGTACCAGCTAATATCCCAGCTTAGAAAGTTAGATCTCCTATACAAACGGAATCTTGGATGATGTCTATTATTTCCATATTCCATCCAAGTACCAGTTGTTTGAAATTTTTCTTTTTTAGCATCATCCTTTCCCCATATATTACTTACATAAATAAAACTTAACTGAATCACATGTTCATTATATATTAGCTATGGCTGTTTCCTTCTATAGTGAAGAGTTAGTCAATTGAAATACAAAGTCACACATTTATCACCCAAAATTTTTCAGAAAATATATGTATAGTTTAGAACTAGGAGGCATACAGGCTAGTATACATTTATTTTCATCCTAAAAGATCACTCTGGTGGAACTTTAGAAAGTAAACTGAAGGAATAATTTTGAGATGATATGAAATTACAGTAAATGTGAAAGTCCAATTTGTAGGGCATAGAAAAAGAAAAAGATGAGGAAAACCTGATTTGTGACAGTGGTCACAGAACAGAAATAAGTGGATGAATAAATAAAATGTATACAAACTACAAAATAAAGAATGTGGTAATAGAGGGGATAGAGACTACAATGGAAAGAAGACAACCCCTATATTTCTATCTAGCAAAACGAGAAAGATATGGGTGCCATATATTTGCATTAAGACTCTTCAGAGGTTTAGATTTGGGCAAAAACAATGACAATAGTTTTGGTCACGTTCACTAGATGTGCCTTTCTGATATTGAGGGGAGGAAGCTGAGCCAGACATTCAATAACATCTGGAACTCAGATCTGAGACCTGAGTTGAAGACATAAATTTTTAAGAGTTATTCATGAAGAGATAAGTGTGACGCTAAGGTATGGGACAAAAAAAGACAATAAAACTGATGAGAATATTTATGAAGTGCCTTTTATAATATGCTTTATATGTAATTTCATATCATCTCAAAATTATCTTGTGAGACCGATTCAGTTTTCTTATTTTACAGATAAAAAAAACCAAAGCAAGGAAGGTTAAAGCAACTTTTCCACATAGTATACTTAGAAAAAGAATATATAGTGTGAAAAGGACTGAGGTAAAGGATGATTGGTTCACGAATCAGAGATTCTGTTCTTAATGTTACAAATATGGGAGATAGGAATGATTCTCAGTTCATGCAGTTGGTTGGCTTAAACACTGACCAAAAGGTGATCCACAGGAAGTGATTTAGAAATACCAGAGCTATCTTCATTTAATGAAGATAAAGTGATTTAAAAGACTTAGGGGGATTGGGATGCTGTACTGTATTTACTCTTATGACTTACTCACCCCCATGGTAGGCCCAGAAGACATAACTTTCATTATGATCGTGAGAAGTAAATTTGGGAAGGAAATAGTGGTGTTCTTGAGGAGCTCTATATTTCCATTTTTGTAGAACATAACTTATAGAGGGAATAGTGGTCACTAAGTTGGGAAGTCTAAGTGCAATGGGAATAACTGAATGCTAGAATGGAAGTGGCCAAGTCCCAGTATTTGACTGCCCATAGCAAAGTGGGAGTATTTACCATAATGGAATGAAGAGTAAAGCAGCTGGTTTGATACAATGACCTTTACAAGACTCAGTTTCAGAGCAAGTTAAATGGGAAAATATTGCAGAACTGGGGCAATATTCTCCAGGAAACTGCATATGATCTAGAGCTGCTTCCAATATCTGGTGCTGTTGCTCCCATATCCAGGATTCATGTGACTGAAAATCAAGGGGTGAAAATGGGGGCAGCATGAATCAGTATTACTCAGTGATGCACTGGCAAAATTTTAGCTTCCTTTTCCTGTGACCTTTTGATCTGTTAGCCCCTAAATTTCAATCCCAAAGGAAGAAATGCTTTGATCAAGAAATACAACAGTGATTCCACTGAACTGGAAGCTAACTGTTGCCTGAATACCTTGAACTTATTATACCTTTAGATCAGTGAGTAAAGGAAGGGGTTACAGTGATGGCTGTAACTGATCCTGACAACCAAGGTGAAACTGGAAGGTCACGTTCACAATGGGAGTAAAGAGAGTATGTGTGGATTACAGATAATCTCACAGGATGTATCTTAGTACCTCCATGCCATATGATTAAGGTCAATGAAAAATGAAAATGAACCAAATCCAGGAAGAACTGTTAAAGGTCCAGATGATACAGGAATGAAGGTTTAAGTTATCCCCACCAGGTAAGAGAATATACCCAGTTGAGATACTTGCTGATGGCAAAGGGAAAAACCAAGGTGAACTTGGAATGCCTTGTGGTATCAAAAAGTGTTTATAAGAGGGAGGAGCCATGTCAAAAGGGCAAAGGAGCCATCCTGATAGATCTTCAAATATCCACAGCTGAAACAATTTCAGAGAAAAAATACACACACACACACACACACACACACATATTATTATTATTAAGTTATAGCCTAGAGAATAAAAACCCATGAATTCATGTGGACATGAATATGTGAGATAGATAAATTAACCATTTTAAAAGAAAATTAAGATTCTAATTACAGATATTTTACAAGTAATAAATGTAGAAGGAATAAGAAAAACAGAAAATGCACTCTGGAACACCAACATAATGATTTTTGCAGACAAGAGCCACCAATGGCTACTAAAATTAGTTGCCAAAACTTTGAGAAGAAACAGAATACATGCATAATCTCAAAGTATCTCCCAAAATATCTGTTAATTCTAAAGGAAAACAATGTAACATTACACTGGAGGTCTCCATAATGGAGTGATCAAGGTCAATCTCACAACAATAAGCTCTCCAGATGTTAAGTGCCAGAGAGCTGATGCACTAAGAATGGTACTGCTATAATCTTGCCAAAAATGCATATCCTCAATGTAGTCATAGAGAAACAGCAGGAAGACCCAAACTGAGAGAGAATTTTCAAAATAACTGACGCGTGTTCTCCAAAACTCCTAAGGTCATAAAAGGCATGTTGTGAAGACAGAGGAACATCCACAGCTAGAAGACTAGGGAGATGTATCAGCCAAATGCATTGTAGCTATCATACCTTCAATCCTAAAACAGAATAAGGAGATTTAGTACAAAAAAAAATAAAAAACAAAACAAACAAACAAACAAAACACGTGGAATCTAAAGAAAGTCTATAGTTAAGTCAGAAATATTGTATTGCTGTTAATGTCTTAATTTCTGTAGTTGTGTTATGATTATGCAAGATATGAAGGGAAGCTACATGAAGGTCTTATAAGAACTTTGATTAAATTTGCAACTTTCACCTAAATATAAAATTATTTCAAAATAAGTTTAGCAAGCTCACTTTTAATCCGAGAACAGAAATGCTACTAGTGACCATGGTGAGAAAGCCAAAAGTAGTTTAGTAGGGATCTGCATCTGAGAAAACTGAGCTAGACACACATGTATCTTAAGAATTTGTTCCTGAAGGGCTGGAGTGCCATAGGGTGGTAAAGGTATGGAGAAGGAATAAGGTTGCTGGAGCTGGTTTATAAGGAAGAGAAATATTTTAAAATGTTTAAATATTGATGTGAAGAAAGAGTTCCAAGAAGACAGTTTTGTAGCTACAACTTAGGCTAAATAGTTTGTTTCTGATATTAAGAGGGGAGGTGAGACAGATGGAGCTTTGAGTAAATTGATTTGATAGAGGCTGAGTAGACTGACCTAAGAAACACAGTAGGTTGTAATGGGCCCTTTTGAGTTTGGTAATTATAGATATATATAAAACCAAATTGCTAATATTCGTGCCAATCTCAAGCAGACCTGTTTGTTTACGTGCAGTGTTGGAGAACTTTCTTTGTAGAAGTATCTGCAGTTGAGACTTTATTAGATGGGTAAAGTCGAAGGGTAAGATTGTTTGAGCAGACTGAAAATAGGACTGTGTTATTGTTTTTAAATTGGACATAAGAAGATGTGAAGGAAGGAAAGGGGTGTTGATTTAGGAGAAATGCATCATTAAAATAAAGGAAATAAAGAGCCTAGGTGTGTGAGCTAACAATTCTATGACATATGGATCTGATGTATTCCTTCCTGGCAGAAAAAAACTTTCAAACTCTGGTTTAAGATTTGGTTTTATCAGTTCTGCTAAGATAGTAACAGACGGTCCAGGTTCATATAATTTCCTTTCTCATTCTTTATCCCTGTAATTAAATGTATTTAATTTTTTCTTTATTATGTTAGTGGAGGAGTGAAAGAAAGTAAATGAGTATTTTTAATCTATTACCATTACTTGAAAATAGAGTGGCTCCTCTGTTTTAAGCCCACAAATAAGGCTTGTTGTTTTGTTGCTTCTCTTTGCCACTAACTTTTTTCTAGTGACTTGGTCCTAGGACATTTAATTTTATTCAGTTATTTAAATCTATGTGTGATTGTTTATTTGAACTTATAATTTGTTGTACTTGATTTCTGTCTATGCTGAGAACTGAAATTAGGGATATTTTCCTACAGAAGAGAGTATCATTTACATCTTCCAGAACACAGGAGCGCACAAAAAAAGTAACTTTTTTAGTGCCCATTAAAGCCATATCCCCAACTCTGATTACATCTTAGGCTTTAGTGTGTAGTTGTACCACCGATAGCATCTTTTGCCTCAGTGTTAATACTTGCTTGTTGCATATTACATTTCAGCTTATGTTTTCTTTCTTCCTCCTATTTCCTTACATGTAGGCAAACCCAGCAATTGGATTGTTTTAAAATTGCTTGTCTTAATGTATGAATAACCAGTTACATTTTAGGAGAAACCTTGTTTCTATCCTGGGATACTTGGGGATAAGAAGTCTAGTGGAAATCTGTGCTTCTCTGTGAAACGACCTGGGAACAAGGACATATACTTTAATAAAAAGAAAGTGAACTTTGATGGCATAGTCAGACTAGGGTTTAAATCTTGGTTTTACTGCTTACTAGTTCAAAGATCTTCAATAAGCATCTAAATTTGTTAAGTCCTGATTTACTCATGAAAAAGGTAAGGAAAGAAATTATATGTTGTAGAGCTGTGTAATATATAGAAATACTGTGTGTAATATAACAGAGCTAATATATAAAAATACACAGCAAATGATCATCCCCAAATCTGATTTTCCAGCCCACCTATGTTAGTAAACGGCATCATCTGTGCACATGCAACCCATTTGGGTACTAACAGCTGAGTTAGAATCACAAAGCATTCCTGCTCTTATTCAATCCTACCAATCCTACCAATGGAATTGTTTTATTCTCTTGGTTTGGTTTTGCCTTAGTAGAAATATGAGTATTAGAAAACATGCAATTACAGATGTAGTTGGAATACAATTTTTTTTTTTTTTTTTACGGACAAGTTAAGTCTCAAAGCAATGGCAGATTTTCTTTATTCGGGTATATTCTAGCATTAGAACTCCACCAAAAAATAATCACAGTTTAAACATTTCAACTGAATGGTTAATTAGAAGTACAAAATCAACTTTCAAAAAGCCATGTGAACAAGTTTGACCTAGCTCTGATACAGGCAAGGGTTGGCGGGGTTAATAGTGGGAAAATGTCTAACACTGCTTTTCTTCAATGCAGGTCTGCCTGGCCCAGGGCTGCAACGTCAAGGCCTCTGTCTAAAGCCAAAGAATCTATGACAAATAGCAGCTCACACCTGACAACAGTCAGGGTTTTAAACTCAACAGGGCAGGGATTTGAAATTCTGCCAATCCTTGCATTTTTTTCTGATTAGATGCATTTTGAAAGTTTACAACGCGCTCCAAAGTGGATTCATAGCTCCAGTGCTCCTTGTAATTTGGCACTGTGCTTCCAGAACCTTCTAAGTTTCAATTAACCAGAACTTTTGAAATTCCAAATTTTTAGTTAAATTGATCTTTCTTCTAACCATGTCACTTTTGTGAGCTAGTATAACAGAATGGGTAAGACCACAGTCCCTGAACTAGTCTACTTAATTTATGATCTTGCCTTTTCCCACTGCTGTGTGATCTTGAGGGGAAGTTATTTAACCTAGAGGAGTGCCTCAGCTTACTTTGCTGTGCAATGGGAATAAAAATAATACCTACCTAATAGAATTATAGATATGATTAAATGAACTAATTTTATATTAACAAGAGTGCTTCAAATAGTTGTTGGCACACTGAAACTATTAAATAGTTGTTATTATTTGCTAATAGCATAGAAATGAGTTGCATAAATAATTCCATTTACTATCTTTCCATAACTTCACTGCAGCAAAAATATGTTTATCATGATGTTACCATCTCCCCAACCTTCAAACATTTCAATCAGGAAAGTTTTTTTTTTTTTTAAACTCTTATATTCTCGATTGTCCCTTTCAAACCTTTACTTACTCTACTGCTCCCTACCATAGAAGGTGATACCACCATCTTCATTCTATTTTCCAAGCCTAGAATCATCCTCCAGGTCAATCAATTACTATACTATGTCACTACTACTTTTAAATTAAACTGATGACATTTTGCAATATAAAATCTCCTATCCTTATACAGAGATCACATAGGGAAATGAAGGTTCAATCATATTCCTTTCCTGATTGGAATAAAACTCAAATCTTTGTGAGTTAACAATGGAGAATATAAGTCCCTTTCTAACATTTTGGTATTTTTTTGTTCTCTTTTACATGTTAATGAGATGGAGGAGTAAGAGAAAAGAAAAGGAGAAGGGGGAAATATTCAGAGAGAGAGAGAGAGATATATGGTGGGGGTGGGAAGAGAAAGAGACAATAAAAAATGAACTAGGAAGGTAGTAAAAAAGATAGAAGAAAAACTGAGTGTACTAGCATTTGGGTGTGGAGTCATGAAACTAGTAAAGCTTGTGAGTTGATTTATGCAGCATATGTTGCAATCTGGGGAAGCAACCCTTTTAACTGTGTACATAGGCCCATGAGGTCAAAATATTGGACAATTTCCCCCAAACAAGAGATGTATACAAATTCCTTTCAGCTTAGAAACAATCTGGATATTCTCCTAGATTGTCTAATGTAAATGCCCTTTCTCCTTAGGAAGGGGGTAGTTAGAACATATAGTAATGATAAGATGACTGAGAATAACATTTACTTAAAAGAAGGCACAATTGTCATTTTTAGAGAAAAGTTATTATTACTTTAATGGCTTTTTTCATAACTGCTATCCAGATCTGAGTCATCAGGGGAACTGAATAGCACCTATGCTAATTAACTACTCTAATATAGAAGCAATGGTGTTTGTATGTGATTTTACCAACTAGTTACCTCCCAGTGGAAATAGACTAGAAATGAAAATAACAAAGTTAGCATTTTTTTTTGTTTCTTCTTAAATTAACTGCTATTGTTAGTTTCTAGAAAATCAGACATGATTAATAATAATAATAATAATACTATAAGGAGGGTGAAGGTGGAAAAGGAAAGCAGAAAGAACAATAAGGAGTAAGAGAAGACAGTCATGCTTTCAATATGCAAAACATTAATTGAGCTCAGATCTACACAGGAGTAGGTGTCAAGTATACCTGTGTCTGATCTCCCAGGGAAAATTTGGTTTTATTTTTATTGTCTACAGTGGGTGAGATAGTGATCCAGAATCATATGGCTAATGATTACCACCTATTGAATTACATACTGATAGCTATATGGCTCATTCTCCTGCAATAAGAAAATAAGAAACTTTTATTCATATTGGCTTCTAAATTCACATTTGTATATATGTGTGTTAAAAAATAGATACTTAGTCACTGCAGAAGATTTAGATTTTGTCCTTCTAACTATGCAGAACAACTTTGACAGGAACATACAGTGACATCGCAAATTCTATACATCCTCAATTCTGTTTGTGTCATCCTTTTGCTATGGTTAGGTAAAGATTTCTAAGAAGACCCCAAATCAGCTCAATATATGAAGAATTCCTGTGAGGAAACGATGCACATTGAGATGGAGGGATAAATTACTACTCTTCTTTTTATTTACAATTTAGTTGCACAGCTCCGACTTAGAAAAACAAGCTGGTGATATGCCATGTCATTTCCCAAGAATTTTCTGAGAAAAGTTGGGTGATGAGCTAATCATCACATGACTGGTGAATGGAAGAAAGGACTATATTGGAATTCATATCACTTTAAAATCCTCTACAGCCCTGTTTTCAGCAGCTTATCAGCTGCTAGCCACTTAGGAATTGCAGCAAAAATTTAAAATAATCCCCAAATCAGTATAGAAATTTATGTATACATCTTTATGTACAAATTTTCTGATCCACAAATCAGAAAATGCTATGATTATCACTTTTATGAAGGAAATCTACAAAAACCAGAAGACACTAAAAAGGAATACTCTATAAAAAATTTAAATAAGCAAAGGGAAACCATGGCTCTATACTTGTGAATTTCATACTTTGGGGTTTCACAGATTAATATCAATATCATTCACTATGTGTTTTAGAGCTTAAAGTTTTTCAAACTAAATAAATTAGTTTTATGGAAAACTGACTTCATGGTTCTTCCCTTCCAAATTCAGTGACAGTATTATTATTATGGGCCAAAAGTGGTGTGAAAAATGACATTCATGAATGCTACTTCTCACCATGCTATGACAAAGAGTACAGTTTAAGGGGCTCTGTGTGTTGTTAGAATGGGTTTCAGGAAAAGAAATATACATGAGGAGCTTCTTTACTACCTGTACTGACTCTACCTGACATCTACTTGATTACAGCCAGTTAACCAGCGAAGAGTTTCAGCTCTGAGAATTGCCACATCCCATGTTTAGTCATAGAAATGGATGCTCACAAGTAATTCATGTTCTTTTAACTTAGAAATAATTCACTGTTGCTTGTGGGTTGTGATGGAGACAAGAAATGAGTCCTTATACACTTTGTTCATCTTAATATCTCACTCTGTATTGGCTAGCCAAGGAGAATAATTATCTTATGTAAGTTAAAAAAAATCATTATGGGATGAAAAAAAAATGTGGCAAACATTGACACACCACTGTGAGCTAGCTAAGGTTTAAGGGATATGATAGTTAAACAAACAAGCAACCTGCAAAATAGGTATCTGGCATGAAAACGCAAGGAAATGTACTTAATCTAGAATAGGGATGAACGTGAATTCAAACATGAAGCTAAGTCGGGCTCTCTCTGGTGGTGTAATGGGTTAAAGCACCACATTATGAAGCTCTCTGAAACCACTGCAGCATGAGTTCCATCCCCTGTCAGGGCGCTGACCCACATGGTGTGGCAGACCTCTCCTGACCTGCCCGCTGCTACCCACAGCAATGTACTTTGTCAATCTGCTTGTTTTGCTCCCCACTCTGTCTCTCGCCCACCATACCTCTGGCCTGTACCCCAATTCTGTATGCATAAATAAATAAATCTTAAAAAAAAAAGAAGCTAAGTCTTGAAAACTTAATAGGAAGGAGAAAGAAGACTTTGTTAGCTCAGTGAACAGTGTGAGCAAACATGAAATTTCCTGATTGTGCTGTTTTTTTCGTCTTAAAGATGGCTGATCTTTGCATCCTATTGAGAAGAAACAAAATCTAACCAGTCAAGGTTATTGTTGGTGGTGGTGAAACACAGGGGGGGTAGGTGGTCTTTATCTGTCAGGAGAAATAATTGCTCTGTTGTTGCCTTGTAAAGTCTTTTTTTTTCTCAACTAAAGGTGTAGCATAAACAAGGACAGGATAGCAGGGATGATCCTACAGCAAAATACTCATAAACATGTGGCCAGGCAAAGGGCCAATGCTAATCACGGCCTCCAGCACCTGCATACCCTCAGCTGGGGGGCTCAGTTCTCAAAGAGAAATTCACATAAGGCCTGTCAGCACCTTGCCTTCTGCCTTGGGAAAAGGCTATCGAGGAACTTGCCTGAATTTTTCCCACATGCTACAAGGCCAGCTTCTCAACATTTACATAGTTTTCTGATATTGTAGTTTCAAACTGTAGCACAAAAGAATCCTTCAGAACCTGGGCTAAGAGGTGGGCTGAACTTTGAACACCTTCCAAAGTTAAAAGAGGCACCTGTGTGATGCTCAGACAGATGTGAACAGGAGGTTCTGCTGTTAAATGAAGGCAAACTTCAAGGCCAGCTTCATAAACAGACAACTCATGCAGTTGCAGAGGTCTCCGGGCTCAGGATCAATGGTCTGCTACTCTATTGAAATTGTTAATAATATTTTTTAAAAAGACTTATTTATTTATGCATACAAGAATGGGGCTTAGGTGAGAGGTGTAGGGGGAGAGAGAATTCACCAGAGATAGTGGGGTGCAGAAAAGACAGATCTACTGAAATATACTGTTGAGAAGAGCAGTGGGTGAGATAGGAGAGGTCTGCTGTGCCATGTGGGTCAGGTCCCTGGCTGGGGATCATATTCAGGTCACAGTGGCTGGGGACAGTGTGACAGTGCTGAAACTAACCCATGAGCCATCAGGGAGGTCCTGTTAATAATCTTTTAATAACAAAGCATTCACATTCATTTTGTACTAGAATTCACAAAGAATCCTACCAAAAGCGCATATAGGCTCACTGGAAACAGAAGAATGGACTGTAAATTACAGAAAAATGAGTATAATTTTATATCTTATTAGGAAAACTAGCATTGTTTGCTAAGTTAAGAGTTTATAACTTTAATTTCTCAAGCCATTATGAAACTTGTGACTCTGAAATATCTTACTGCCTTACAAGCACTTTGTTTCTTTTTTCTGGAAGAGTGGACATAAAGACATACATTTAATAGAACCACATAAAAATGTACGACAATGTGGACTGACTAGTATAGACTGAACACTAAGAATAACGACACTGGAGTTGAACATAATTTATTTTTCCTTGAATATTTCCTTCCTTGAATTGTGGGAAATATGATGGCATGAATTCATGAGTAAAACTAGACATCTTTTGAGTGAAAGTGAGGGCAGAGTGGCCAGTGAATAATTAGCAACTCTATACATTCATAACTCAGAGGAGAAGCTCTTATTCAGGAGCTTCCTTAGATGTAAACTTTGGTTCACGAGGGCCTTGAAAACATGCAATTATTTCCTACTCAAATCTGTCTCGTCTCAATTCCTAAGCTTTTGTGCATCTCGGATTGCTTCCTTTTCTTTTAGGTACATGCAGCAGTGAGAAACTATAATTTCTATCTAGCCAACACTTTTCATTAAGCAGGACTAGCAGACTTAAAATACATCAAAGGGCCCTCCCTGGTGGCGATGCGGATTAAAGCACAGCACTAAAGCTAAAGCCACTTCTGCTGAGTTCGATCCCTGCCTCAGAGGTGACCTCCTGGCATGGGGACCTCTCCTGACCCGCCCGCTGCTCCCCTCAGCAGTGTACTTCATCAGTTGGCCTGTTCTACTCCCCACTCTGTCTCTGGTGAATCCTCTCACCGCTCCTGCACCACTGGCCTGTACCCCAGTTCTGTATGCATAAATAAATCAATCTTAAAAAAAATACATCAAAAACTCAAAAAAATGAAAACAAAAATATCATTAACTGAAATTTACATATTCATGCTGAGAGTTGAAAGTCCTGGATTAACAAAGCTGGGTGGAATTCTTAACAGGACTTTAGAAAATAGATTTTTAAACTGGGCAATTACTTTTAGGTAGTATAAAATATCTTTTGGAGCAGAAGACAGAGCTTCATAATTCATAATATCAGAATTCCCATACAATATGCTTTGATAGCAGAGTGAATTCTTTTCAAGAGTAAATCAGATTTGTTTGGCTAGAGCATACTGTACAAGCCACTCAAAAATGTCAGTGGAGAAAGGAAAATATCATGTAGCAGAAAATCATTACTAAGAAATTAGATCCAATACAAAACACAACAGTAGAGTTTCTAAAAATACACACAAATCATTATTTTTTATACCTATGTGAAAATAGATTCCTTTGCCTGTTATTCCCTTTAAATTATTCATTCTTTCCTCTTCTGGCCAAAATTCTGTTCTGTCCTTAAGATCAACTTTTCTTACTGCCAAGAAGCTTTCCTTGACCTTCCTTGAAACTTTTTCACTCTCGAGTACTTCTTACCCTTGGCAAAAAAGGACTTAAGAAAGAGAACTGCTCCTTCTCTATGATCTCAGTGCATCTCACGACTCTATGTTGGAATCATCTGTTTCATCATCTCTTTTTCACTGGACTGTAAATTCCTTGATGTCAGAAATTTGCCTTATTCCTCTTCCTAACTCATGCGCCTTGATTATTGATCACATCACCATTATCTAAATGTACAAAGTATTAAACATTTTTTAAAAGATTTATTTTGCATACAAAACTTGGATACAAGCCAGAGGTGAAGGGGTGGTGAGAGGATTCACCAGAGACAGAGTGGGGAGCAGAACAGGAAGATCAACAAAGAACACTGCTGAGGGGAGCAACGGGGAGGTCAGGAGAGGACTGCCATGTCATATGAAAAAATTTTCAAAGAAAGGAATATGATCAAAATATACATGGGGGTCCAAGATAGTAGAATAGGGCAAACTTGAGTTTACCTCCTCCCATGATCACAATAAATCTCAACTAAATATGGATAAAACTATGCAAAATCAAAAACTAAAACCTGGAAACAATAGACTATCCATATCAAAGGCTAAAATGGTAGCACCTATACAGACAGGAAAGACAGAGAAACTGAGAGACTGTGCACAAAGCAAGAAACTTCATCTTGGGGCAACGAGATACAATTGGGACGTGATCTCTAAGATGTGGCATTTTCCCTGGGGAGCCAGGGGAGTGTTGTGCATAATGCCTGGTTCCAATCTTATGACCCAGGATGGTTAAGGCAAACCCCTGGAGCCCCACATTGAGTACCAGAGGGAAGTGAGCGAGGGAAAACTGAAGATGTAGAGACTGAGGAATACCATTTAATAAGCCGGTGAGTAGACTTACTTGTCCTAGGATCCCAAACAGTCACACCAGTCTGAATGCAACCCAACCCCCTAGGTAAAGGAATCCCAGATACCAGCCTTACATTGTTGACCTGGAAGGCAAGGGACTTTAAGAAATACTCCGGTTTCAGAGTCAACATCAGGAGCCTACTTAGCAAACTTCTTGCAACCTTGCTGGTAACAGAACAGGTAGGCACCCTTTTGGAACCCACCGTGCATTCTACTAGATCCTGAGGGTGAATCCCTAATGATATGAGCCAGTGCTACCTACCCATGGGAAATAGCTACGGTACCCTCCAAAGGCAACAGTTGAGATGTTTACC
>NW_004567106.1:21524039-21532120 GCF_000260355.1 Condylura cristata | reverse complement strand
TATAAAATCAACACACAAAAGTCAGAGGTTTTCCTATACACAAACAACCAATCAGAAGAAGCAGAAATATATATATAAACCCTTTTCAATTTAAACAAAAAGAATCAAATAACTGGGAGTCAACCTAACAAAAGAGGTAAAAGACTTCTACAAAGAAAATTACAAAACACTGTTAAAAGAAATACAAGAAGACACCATGAAATGGAAAGACATCCCCTGCTCATGTATCGGGAAAATCAACATCATCAAAATGGCCATCCTGCCAAAAACAATATCCAGATTTAATGCCATCCCAATAAAAATCTCAATGACATTCTTCAAAGAAATAGAAAAAAATGTTGATGAGATTCATATAGAACAACAAAAGACCTCAAATAGCCAAAACCCTCATGTCTAAGAAAAAACAAAATGGAGGCATTACAATCCCAAACTTCAAGCTATACTACAATGCCATTATAATCAAAACTGTATGGTACTGGAATAAGAATAGACATACAGACCAGTGGATTCAAATAGAAAACCCAGGTATAAACCCACAAGTTTATGGATAGCTAATTTTTGACAAAGGAGCAAAGAAGATACAATGAAACAAAGAAAGTTTGCAAATGGTTCTGGGAAAACTGGGAAGCTACATGCAAAAAAATGAGACTAGATCACTGCCTCTCTCCATTTACAGAAATCAACTCGAAGTGGATTAAAGACCTAGACATAAGAATGGAAACCATAAAATACTTGGAAGCAAAGATGGGCCAAACACTACACGACATACACTTCAGCGACATCTTTAAAGATAGAGCAGCCAATGCAATGATAGTGAAGGCAAGGATAAACATATGGGACTATATCAAATTAAAGAGCTTCTGTACAGAAAAAGAGACATTAAAAAAACAAACAGACAGCCCACTGGTTGGGAAAAAATTTTCTCACACAAAACTAACGATAAAGGATTGATCACAAAGATATGCAAAGAACTGATGAAATACAACAAAAATAAACAACCCCATCAAAAAATGGGCAGAAGAGCTAAAAAGACACTTCTCCAAAGAGGAAAGGCAGATGGCCAACAAGCATATGAAAAAACGTTCAATATCACTCGTAATAATGGAGATGCAAATTAAAACCACAATGAGATACCACCTCACCCCAGTGAGAATGGCACATCTTCAAACAACTAGCAACAACAAATGTTGGCGAGGATGTGGAGAAAAAGGAACTCTCCTGCATTGCTGGTGGGAATGCAAACTAGTACAACCACTATGGAAAACTGTTTGGAGGTTCCTCAAACTGCTAAACATGGAGCTTCCCTACGACCCAGCAATCCCACTCCTACGTATCTACCCAAAAGACACAAAAACACTGATTGAAAAAGATACTTGCATCCCCATGTTTATTGCTGCTTTATTTACAATTGGAAAAACATGGAAGCAGCCCAAATGCCCAAAAGTAGATGACTAGATTAAAAAGATGTGGTGCATATATACAATGGAATATTACTCAGCAACCAAAAAAAAATACATGTCTTTTGCAGCAACTTGGATGGAGCTGGAAAAGATCATGCTTAGTGTGATAAGCCAGAAAGAGAAAAAAAAAAATACTGGATGGTTTCGCTCATAGCAGGAGTATAATGGAGCAGGCAAGAAAATAATAAGAATAATGAACAGCCATATACCAGAGACATTTTGTGGAGGTGGAGTGGGGAATGGGATCAAAAACGGGGGTGGGGAGGGAAGTGCACAGGACTATGGTGATGGTACACAGGTGACTTGGTGATGGGAAACCCACAGGGATTACAACTGAGATAAAAAAAAAAAAGTACAAAATGATGTGAAAATAAACTGTTATAGTAAAAAAAAAAAATAGGTATAAGTAAATGACCAAGGAAGAATTCAAAATAATATTTATGAAGATGCAAACCAATCTTGGGAGAAGAATGGATAAACTAGAAAATTAAAGGTACATCCAAACTGAAGTCCCAGTTGGACCTTGAGGAAAATATGCTAAACAAGGTAAATTGGAAGAAGAACGGCATATGTTCAATGATTTCATTCATCTGTGGCTATAAAAAAGTGAATGAACAAACAAAACTGGGCACAAATATTTAGAATCTGACAACAGAATGGTAGTTACCAGATGGGAGAGGGAGGGTGTAAAGCAGGTAGAGGGGTCACACAGTGAGATATAAACCATTGTTGAGATGAGAAACTGTATACCTGACACTTACACAGTATTGTAAACTCACATTAACTGAATAAGAAAATACGTAGTAACATAGCCTAATAATCAGTGTGTATAGAATGGCAAAAAAAAAAAAAAATCTCAGAACAAAATATGTATGGAAGTATACATTTTAATACCATTGATAACTGGAAATTGCATTAGAGTGATGTGAACAGACGTGAGATGGCAAAGATCACCTCATTCCCTGCCTTGCTATCTGGAATAACATAACAGAGCTTTGTAAGCCATGGTTAGAGGATATGAGTCAAAGTCATTCAATGATAGGATTTTGTACTCAGGCTTATGAAACCTCCAACCTTCCTTTCTTCATGTTTATCAATTCTCTAATCCTAACCTTAGCTCAAGACTTCCTTTCCCAGTATTCAGATGTTTATATTTTTCCTGAAAATGTTTTAACTTCATAATTTATTCCAGTTATGATATACTGTGTAAATACTTACAGGATAACTTCAAAGCTCAAATTAGGTATGAATGAAATGAAAAAAGTGGAAGATTACTTTGAACTTTTGTATAGTGTGACTTGTACATGTTCATGTCATTGGGGTGAATGAGTGAAACAGAACCCCGATCACACCTAGATCTTCAAATGACTACTAAGCAACAAATGTAGGAACTCAAAGAAAGAAATGGAAGATGGTTTCTCCAGGGTGTTTTAAAAATTCTTCTACAGGATGGTAGCAAGTTGAGAGTTTACCTGATCCTTTTGCATACTTAGTTTTGCATTTTGATTTTAGTCTTCAGGTTAACTTTCATTGAATTCCTGCTCGACTTGAATGTGTGTGTGTATGTGTGTGTGTGCATGCTATCTAAAAAAATTCTCTTAATAATTTAATAGCAATGTGAAGGGAGCTGCATAGACAAAAGTTCTGATTATCCCCATTTTGTTTAATTGAATTTTTAAAAATAATATAATAGTTTATTTTTACATCATTTTGTGCCTTTTCCCATATCATTTGTAATCCCTATGGGCTTCCCATCACCAAATCACCTGTGTGCTATCACCATAGTCCAGAGCACTTTAATTAAGATTTTTGAATAGTGAGGCTTTCTCTTTAACTTTTTCCTCTCTTGACCAACTTAAATTATTCAATGCTGAGGGGCCCTCCCTGGTGGTGCAGCAGGTTAAAACACAGCACTAAGAAGCTAAAGCCACTTCAGCATGTGTTCAATTCCCACCCCGTAGGAGACCCACATGGCGTGGCAGACCTCTCCTGACCAGCTCGTTGCTCCCCTCAGCAGTGTACTTTGTCAGCTGGCCTGTTCTACTCCCCACTCTGTCTCTGGTGACCCTCTCACTGCCCCCTGCACCTCTGGCCCGTACGCCCGTTCTGTACGCATAGATAAATAAATCTTTTTTAAAAAAATATTCAATGCTGAATTCCAACATCTGTGGGAAGTAACTTATCTTTAGTTAAGACTGGACAGTATAATCACAGCTTCTCTATTAATTACATTGTTCTGAGTAAATCCTTAGTGTTAGTAATAGGGGAAAAATCTAAGTCCTTGGAAAATGTAAGAGAAATAAGATTCTAAATTTCATATCTGAGTTGTGTTATCGGTGTTTGATAGAATTGCTTCCTTAAAGCAACACAGTAACACCTGTAGGTATGGATACATATTATGTGCAAATTATAATAACTCAAGATATGTTTCTTATATTTCAGAAGCTCAAATATATCTTTCATGCGCTTTAATTCCTAAATATGTTAATTAGCTGAACCTGATTAGAAATTAAAGAAAAACTTCAAACACATACTTTGGATTTCAATGATCTTCTGTAAAGAAACAACAGCATTCCTATTCGGGGTTTGGTGGAGAATATCTTCTGCAAGTGGCTCCAGCTGCAAGAATAGTAGATAATAATATTAAGAGAATGTTATATTTCAGATTAAGTCTGACAAAAGCGAGCAACTAGAAACAATCTTAAAACAAGCTTTAGTCAAGAATTTTACATTTTGCTGAGATCAGTTTCTAAAAATGTAGCTGTTTTTCTTGTTTGTTTTGCAGTGCACTGAATTCCAAGGGGCTTTTCTATTGGTTACAAGACTAATCTATGAAGTCCCTGAAGCAGGTGCATGTCTGTGTATTATTCATTAAAAATCTGAGTTATTAGGGTAAACTCTGTAGGTTCCTCATGAACCAAATTCCAACATGTCTGTATATGCAGCTGGGCCCTGCACACAAAACCTCTGGAAAGCTGCAGTCGACACAGAGTAAGCAGCCTATCACCCACACTTTTGTGGTGTTTTATACCTAAGCACCTTATTACACTTTTGGACAAGTGATGGAGAAAGTCATGAGACACAGCTGCTTTATTCAATTATTATTGGATAAATGGTAGGAGAAAATTCAAATCAAACCAAAGGTGAAAAAAACTGTAAATTTTCATTTAACTTCTACTTTATTCATAACTGCAGATGTTCCCATGGAAGCACAGGATAAATTCCTCTCATGCAACTCTCTGATGATCTTCTGGAATTACACTGATTTTTCATGGAGAAGCTCAGCAAACATTGCTTTGCAAGAAATGAGGAGCTTTAAATAATTTATGGAGTGTTTTGGCAGAACTAAATCTGATGATGCATCCCAGGGAATACTTGGTGATGTAGTTTGGTGTGTAGCTACAGAAACTGATAGCCAGAGCACTTACAAACAAAATACTTGTCCAGCTATTGTGATCTAGAAAACAAAGGAAATAATAGTAACAAAAGAATAAATGAAAAGGAGTCTTCTTAGAACATTTAAATAAAATATTCTTAACAACAGACTGAGGGTCAAATTATAGTGTGGCATGAATGGGAACTGATGTCATTAGACATTGTACTGAAACATGAATTCATCTCTCTTCCTTTGTAGAAAAAAAAAAAAAAGACAACAAAAATCGCAGGATTTCAAGTTGCCATAGCATATGTGAGTGAATCTTTCCCCCAGGGTTTCCCTGAATTGATTATTCTATACTTCAATCATGGAATCTAAAACAATAGCACCTTTCTTCCAGATGCCATAGGATAACACACTAGCTTAGGGATATTTATACATGGGTAAATTCACTAAATATAACTTTCCAGAGTGTTTTTCTTAGCTGCCAAAGAAAAACCTTTAAAACATCAAAAGGTTTATTTGCAATACCATTTGACGAGTGTGTGTGTGTGTGGGGGGGGAGCCAGTGGAAGTTTCTGCAAACTTAAACTCTTAAAATTTGTTAAAATCAGTTTTTAAAATCTAGTATTCAGATGATATCTTTAGGAATATATTATCCTAGTAACACCCTCCTAACTCAGAGGAACTACTGAATCATAAACGGAAGGTTACTTGGAAAAACCTTACTCAAGAATTAGACAGGGTTGAGCTCCTTTACTCAGAAATAATCTTTCCTTTCACTTCTGTCCCAGAGCCTGGAGAAAATAATTTTCAACAGAAATCAGGCAGATCTTACTAACAAAATATTTTGAAACCGCTCTCTGTTCAAATATTTAAAACAAAAGTACAAGGTAACATCAGCATCTTTAGTTCTTCAAAAAGTTTTCCTGTGACGTTAGGCTAAAAATGCTGACAAATTGAAAGGTGCTGGCTAGTGGCAAGAAAGCTACAGGCAGATCATTAATGTAAAAACCTCACTTCTGGAACTCTCTCACATTGAGGTCTGTGGGCTATTTTTAAGACCTGGATTATGTAGAAAGTAAACGTGATTCAGGGTGTTGAGAATAAAAATACAAACAACTCTAAACCTCCAATTTGGAATCATCAGTTAGACACGATAAAGTTGTGTCTACTTATAAAAGCAACCTAGAGAATTAAGGCAATTACATTGATAATTTAAGCCTCCCAAACCATTTCCCTGCATGTTTTAGGTGAATGTCATTTAGAGGATTTAACCTTCAGTAAATTGCCCCAATTTGTTTCATTTTGAGGGTATACACATAGACAGAGCTGAATTCAGAAAGTCTCAATGTAGGTTCTTTATTTTTTCCTTGGGTAGTTCTGCAGAGAAGGCAATGGGTAATACTCTTAGTTGGCAAGAAAGCAAGTAGCATTTAGAGTCTGTTTTCATAAAATTAAAACCTTGTATAGAGGGACCACAGAATTGAGTTGTCTTTCTAGAGAGTTTGTTGATTTAATCATTCACAATTTAAGCACTAAAAACATCTGATGGAAGCATCTATTTAATAAATATTTATGAGAATTGGTCATTATTAGTAATCTAATTACTAACTGCAATGAAATAATATTAAATAAATAGTGTTTTTTAAATAAATTTGGAGCAAAATATAAGAATATGTAGTACAGCTGTATTATACATTTAGTTTGGCTGATAAGATGTAGCAAAAACACTGGATATTTAGCCTAATTAATAATAGTTATTAAACGATAAATGAAGTAATTTATGCAAGACAGAGAACTTTTACACACAACAGTCATATTAAGGTACAACAGATGAAGATGTAGGAAATATCACATAAACATTGTGCCTTCTTTGTTGAGTAATTGTGTCAAGTAATAATAATCATTGTGGAGTTACAAGATTTACTAGATAACTCTGACATAACCTCTTGACACATGAAGTTCTCACACAGCTCTATTACATCTTTATTTTTTCTGTTATATCTTAGTAACATCAGGACTGATAGCAATTCTTTATATAAATTTTCAGACTCAAAGACAATAAAATTTCTTTTTCCATATCTTCTACAATACCATTTGATGACAGTGCCAGTGGAAGTTTCTGCAAACTTAAACACTTCACTAAAAAAAGAATTTTTTCAGTGTTATATTAATAGCAATTTTAATGTATATTAAGTTGTACATGCAATGTAATTTCCAAGATCTATTTTTTTAAAAGATTTATTTATTTATTCGTACAGAACTGGAGTACAGGCCAGAGATGCAGAGGGTGAGAGGATTCACCAGGGACATGCAATATGGGAGATTTATTTCTTTTTCTCCACTATTTTTAGTTCAATTTATTTTTCATATTCTGTGAATTTACTGAAGGCCACCAGTGCAATGTTGGGCTGAAGCAAAAAGACTAAAAGCATCTTTGTCTTCATTTGATTTGAAAGAAAAATTACCATATTTTGCCTTAAAATGTGATGTATGTCATGAAACGGTTTATAGCTATCCATGACCAAAATTATATTTTTTCCTTTTATTCCTAATTGCTAAAAACAAACACAATTGTAACTGGGTGTTTAAATTATCAACTGACTTTCAAACATTGGTTCAAATAGTTTATTGCTTTTCTTCATTCTCTTACTGTAGTAAATTACAAAATGAAATGTTAACATGTTATATTCCTTGTCTAAACCTAGTTTTGATAAGAGTTTGATCAACTGCAAATATTTTTAGTTTTTTTTTAAGATTTTATTTACTTATGCATACATACTTAAATGAGGTAAAGGCCATAGGTGCACGGTCGGCACGAGGATTCACCAGAAACATAGTGGGGAGCAGAACAGACAGTTTGACAAAATACACTGCTGAGGGGAGCACTGAGTGAGACAGGAAAGGTCTATTGGCCATCTGGATCACCTCTGGGGCAGGGATTGAACTCTCACTAAGTGGATACCGCTTGGCTTACCTTCACAGTGCAACACTCCATCCAATCCGCTGGCCGCCTAAGAGGGCCTTGTTTAGTATTTTAACTACTGTGATTTGAGGAAGATTTTCCAGTCTAATTCTTCTTTTCTAATATTACTTTGAGTTTTGAGGATGAGTATTAAACTGACCTAGAAAAATAGGAGAAAGTGTTCTTTGCCTTTCTCCATTTATTTTAAAACAGCATGTTTTTTCCTTAAATGGCTGGTAGAGTTCGCTGGTGAAGCTATATGAGTTTGGTATTTTCT
>NW_004567106.1:21507484-21523439 GCF_000260355.1 Condylura cristata | reverse complement strand
CGGAAGTGGCCCTAGATTCTCAGTGCTGTGCTTTAACCCGCCGAGCCACCAGGGAGGGCCCTAAAATGTCAATTTTTATATAAAGTTATTTTTCTACTTTCTCATATAGTCCTTTTGATGTCATTAAAATCTGTAGTGTAGGCCACTGTTTCATTCCAATGCATGTGGATTGTTGCTTTGTTCTATCAATTTCATGACATTTCAAAGAACAAAATTTTGACATCTAAAAATGTTATATGTTGTCTGTGTGATGTCTACTTCATTATTTCTGCTCTTTCTATTTACTGTGCTTACTTTATGTTGAATCTGTGCTTTGATTTTCTAACTTCTTGAAAAGGCTATCTTTATTTTTTGCTTTATGTTTTCTTATATACATTTAACATTTTATATTTTTATCTATGAGGTGTATACACATAATGCAAATTTTGATATTTCACATTTTCAGGATAATTCGGTTCAAAATATTTTTGTAATTTTCATCGTGATTTCTTGGATGAGAAAAAACATTTAAAAACTCTGAACCGGCCCTCCCAGGTGGCGCAGCGGGTTAAAGCACTGCACTGAGAATCTAAAGCCACTTCTGCATGAGTTTGATACCCGCCTGCCCTGGAGGTGACCACATGGCGCGGCAGACCTCTCCTGACCCGCCCGCTGCTCCCCTCAGCAGTGTACTTTGTCGATCTGCCTGTTCTGCTTCCCCTCTGTCTCTGATGAATCCTCTCACCCTCCGCATCTCTGGCCTGTACCCCAGTTCTGTACGAATAAATAAATAAATCTTTAAAAAAAAAAAAAAACAACTCTGAACCTCAGTGATGGATGACTTTTCCAGTAAATGATACTGTATCTGTATAGCCACATTAAAATACAAAAAGCAAACAAACAAAAAACCTTCCTTCCATATACATAATCATTTCCTGATGAACTATGTATCTAAACATTGAAGTAAAAAAATAAAGCTTTTAGGAAGAAATAAAAAAAAGTATTTTCATGAATTTCAATGCACAGTAAAACCCACAAAGAGAAAACAAAAAGAACTAATCATAAAGAAAACAAATGGTACTACATAAAATTTATCTTTTTATCAAAGGAAACAATTAAAAGTGGAAAAGTCAACCCATGAAACCAATGGACAGATCAAGTCTGTAAGAAATTTTGTTAAACAACCTGAAGGTGGAAAAAAGACTTGAATAGGTGCTTCAAATGTGCTACTTAAAAGTCAATAAGTAGATGGAAAGATGTATTCATTCATTGGTATGTTGAGAAGTCAAAACTATGATGATGTATTACAAAATATCCAACAGAATAGCTACAATTTTAAATACTGACAATACACAGTGTTGAAAGGCTATGACATAATAGTCATAGGCTGCCAGTAGCAACATGAATTGTGGAACATAGTTTTGTGTTATAGACAAACATTAGACACATTCACATACCACAACTCAGGAACACAACCTTTAGCTGTATACTTGACAGAAAGGGGTAGAAAAACTAAGTCTAGTTCTTGAGTCCATTCTTATTCTACTAAATAGTGGCTACTCTGTGAAACGTGATTACAATAAGTTCTTTTCTTAGATATAGGCCACAAGTTCACTTACAAATGGAAGTGAAAGTCTCCCTATGGCATGCAAAGCAACTCAGAAAAAAATACAGAAAGGATTCCCTTGTCAAGATCAAAGGAATTTTGGAATTTTGGAAGAATATGATGTTCAAGACCAAAAGGATAAGGGAAATAGGCTCTGATATAAACCTGACCCTCCGTGCTGATGAACTATTATCAATTCCCTAGTGAGGAGGGTTATAACTCAAACTTCATTTCACTAATTGTCTTAAGAGAGGTCTGCAATTAGTTGTATATGTTTAATTTGATTGCTTAAGTAAATCTGGTTATAATTTTATCCATATTGTGATTTATGAGTCATTCTTAAAACAGTCCTTGTTCATTGAAGTTATTAAAACCTTGACTAAAAAGCTGAGGGGAAAAATACCCTAAATCAGAGTGGATTCTATTGATCATCATATTAATACACTGACAGACTACTGAGATTATTCAGACTGAGTGGCCTATATCCTACCAACATGTGGATGATGAGGATGACACTGCACAGCAATAAAGAAACATCTCTGGCCAAAGGAGTAATTTAAACTTAGTAGATTTTAGAAAGTATCAGGAGGATGAGAGGCAAAGAATACTGTCATGGCCATTCAGCTCACATGAGATATTGAAGGAGTTCTTTGAATAAAATAAGATGATTAAGTGTGCTACACTTGGAGACTACTGTGACTAGAGTTATTGTTCTAATGAAGATTTACCCAAAGTTATCACTACTTGGAGAAACACAGTTTACTCAATAAACCATCCAATGGATGGAAAGACTATGAGGAAGTGCTTCTACTCACTGCCACATCCAAATAGTATGATTCCATAAAACTAACTACAAAATGACAATATTTCAGCATTTACAGTAACAACTAGCTAATAATTAAAAATAAACTTAAAGGTAAAAAGAAGAAGGCACTGTAGTGTATTAAAAAGGAAAATGAATGCTACTGGTTGAATAGTTCAGATATTCGGTATTTTTATTTAGGCACTGATGTTAAGATTGCAGTTACTAAATACACAAGAAAATAGTTCAAACTATACATTTCAGTTGAATAAGGGAACTACTAGTTATAATGAAAGTGAATATTAACATGGAGTTTAATATTAACACTGAAAGGAAGTGTTCTTACTGCTTTATATTTAGTTTTCAAGCATAATGTTTAAGTTTGGACACCAGTTGCTATAAAGAAAGCTTAGTTCATTTTACATGCTAAAAATCTTCTCTTTTTGTCTGTTTTTTGTAAATAAGTTTAAATTTGCTACATAATTGGCAAGTCTTGGTTTGCTTATCCTCATTTGTTTTTTAAAATTTATTTTCTTTAATATGCTAATTTTCATATTTCAAAAATTTTCTTTAATTTCTTGTGTAGTAAAGCGAGTTTACTATATTTAAATTTATATTTACAACATTTATTCAAAATGTTGATTGTTCTGCTAGGGCAACCTTTTTTCACATCACGTAGCAGTGTGTAGTGATAAATGTTTAACAGCTAACTATTCAAGAAATAGCTGCAATTTGTAGAATTTACTGATTTCTGTGGTGTAAGTGCGCACATCACAATGTCAGTAGCTATTTGAAGCTACTGATGTGATATATTCGAAGAGATTTGAGTAACGATCCAAATAACTGGCTTTCACAAACCATTAAGAGCCAGCTCTAGCACATCACTGAGAGAATACTATTTTGTTAATTGATAATCTGGAGGAATGCGTTTCTAACAATGCTTTTAGTAAACTCTTGTTTGTTTTCTTGTTGAGATTCTGCCTTCTTATTTTATCTCAAAACATGGGACACATTTGTTCACAGCTTCCCTAACAGCTACAGATATTCTAATTCCTCATAATATTCCATTCCACTGATCTAGACTTTTCACTTTTATCCCACTCCAACTAGTCTCTCCTCTTCCATAAACACAACAAACCAATCCAAAACAGAGCCATCCATAATCCCAGTAATTCTTAATGTATTTGACTGTGCTTTTTACTAACAGAGATAAACTTTTAATTTTAGCTGGAAATATCTTATTTTTATTTAAGACCAAGTTAAATCTCACTTCCTGTATTAAAACATTTATTCATCCCTATTCTTAAAAAAAAAAAGTTCCACGTTCAATTTCCAAAAGACTTTGTTTGTATTTCTTTACTTTTATATATTTGCATCAGAATTTTGGGGTAACCATTGATAACTAATAAAAGGCCTCTGAATGAATAGACAGAAAATGAACATCAGAAAAAAAAAAAATGAACATCACAACATGTTAGCCTCAAAATGAGAATAAATGCTTTATTTTTTGGTAACCAGAATTCTATTAAGTATCTAGGATCCCACTTCAAATTCCTTGAAAAACCTACTGAAAAGACTAAAGTCAAAAAGTACAAAGGAGATCAACATAAGGGGATTTACAATTTTCCAATTAAGTTTTTACCTCATTTGGATGTGTGAAAACAGATAAACGCAGTCACCAATCTCTTAGGCTCTGCTTTTCATAAGTTTACTTGAATAAAGAAAATGCAACATTATAGACCTTTCTACAATGTAACAGATCTCAAATAATATTTCCCCAAACATTTTTACATTCCTTAACTTACAGGTTTCAAAATCCAAGAGAAGAAAATGGGAAAAATATTATTCTGAATGATCATATATTTCTTCTATATTCCAGTTCTTCTTTCCTCGTGAATTGAAACTATTAGGATCTTGTAAGCTTTCCCAGATTCACACCAATTCCCCAATGGAGTTAGCCATACATAATCTAAAGGATGAAAAAGATGGCCAAACTACTTCCCCAGTTAAAATCTAATGCAAACAAACCCCTGATGAGCAACTTGGACAACAACATCTCAAGAGTTCACCTCAGGGGTGGTTGTCAACACTTACTAGAGTCAATTCAGGAGACTTTTCCAGCAGCTTTAGAACAAAAAGTCATCTTGGAAAGATTATCAGCATATACAATCACTAAACTTAGCCACTGTTGCAGAAATGCAAGTCAAATTAAAGCAGCGAAGGCTATTCAAAGAACACAGTTATTACAAAAAAAAAAAAAAAAAAAAAAAAAAGGAAAAAAAAAAAAAAAAAAAAAAAAAAAAAGAGGAGGAAGGAGGGAGAGAAGGAGGCGATCTAGAAGTCAGACCTTATAAAAAGTAAGGGGAACAAAGGAAAACATAGTGTAGATCTAAATATAAGTGCTGAAACTTCAGTTATAGCCTATAGCATCTTTGCAACTATATCAATTTTTTCTCCTAACAAGCTTAAAACCATTATTTATTCTGTTTAGACAGATGGTCTTTTAATGACCTTGTTCTCAACTCACTACCCAAGGTTCTAACTACTATATGTGTCTTCTCCTTTCCTTTTTTACCTGCCAGGAGGGTGTTTTTCAATGTTTTTGTTTTCCAAGTCCACAGGAATGCCAACTGCTTAAGCTCCTCACTCACACCTGTTGGAAAGATTTCTTTCAGAGGAAGCAACCCAGGGTGCAGATAATTGGTTTTGGGTGACAGTGGGCAAATTTGGCCTTAAAATAACTGTGACATGTTTGTCAACAGTATAAATACAGATTACCAAAATCAGATTGTTCAAGAACCTCACAGATGTTGTTATTACTAATGCTAAAAACGATGCAACTTCACAAAAGCATCTCTGATGCCATTTCAAGCTACCTAGTGATTCTTCTCATTTGGATAGTCACTTCAATTTCTTGCAAGCTCCAAACTTGTGTTTTTAAGTGCTTCACTGAAGAAGTTCAAAAATATCCATCACTCACTGATTGGATTGATAAATCTAAGTTATGTACTTTGCCAAGAAAAAGAAAAAAACAGACTTCTGGTATGTCTTCAACATCAGTTGCCTCTAGGAATTTCCTGTACCATGCTCAAATTAGTTTTAATCCAATAGTATATTATTTTGACTGACCTTGTGCATATTTCTTAAAAGAATAGTTAGGAGAAATGTTTTGCTAAATAGATGACTTTCATGATAAATATATTTAAAAAGAAGAGATGCATATTTTGGGTGCAACACTAAGATAATTTTTTAAATCAACCTTTCTGGTACCCATCTATGTTTTTTATTCAGAGATGGAGAGCCAAGAGTTCCTGCTGATTTTATAATTCCTTTGAGTTATGTAATACATATTATTCTGCGGATAATAACCCATATGAAGCATCATTTTGCTTTGTTGACATGGTCTGGCCAAGAACAACAAGGAAACGAAATAGCATTAAAAAAACTGGCAAAATGTTTATTAAGTCTAATCCTCTGCACATGAATAAATATATCTGACAAAGTGCAGAGTCCCTCAAAAAGACCCTTCTTGACCTTCCTAATTTGAGTTCAATTGCGTATTCAGTGTTGAAAAGCCAAAGTAGATTCTGCCAGTGTTTTAAGCTCAAACCTTACTACATTTTGTTATTTGTAAGACTGAAATCCCAGATAATAAGTTATAATTGCCCTATTAATCACTTGAAAAGGGAGTTTGGAGGGAAAATGGGATTTGAAATTACAATAATTGGTATCTGAAAGATGTCCTTTTTTATTTATTTTTTTACCTAGATTTAAAACTACCTTGAAAACTGCATGCATGCATTTTTTTTAACAGTGAGGTACCTGCAATATGACTAACATATTATTTTTTCTAAAGAAATGAAATCTAAAACTTCTTCAATACAATCATGCTGTTAGTCATGATGACCTCTGAACTAGAAAAAAAATACAGAAAACCAGACCTTAGATTATAAATTACACTATTGATCAAAGTGAGAAGAACTGTTTGTTTCTTAAAGTTGTTTCAAGTATTACATTTTCATTTCCTCTTTCAAATGAATTATACACACATGTACTTTTTTTCCACTTTTCATATTGAAAAAATCCTCTGTCTCTTGACTCTGTCACTTGATATACTGAGTTGTCACATTAAACAGATCTTTTCAAAGTTCAAGATAGAAAATCCATCTATTAAAGTATCTTGTGGGGAATCTTCACTCTAATTTACATCTTTAAGAAATTTCACTGGAAAAAAATACTGAAAGCCAAATTATTTAAACCTCTCTTCCTTTAGTTCATCATGAACAAATTTTAGATTGTGTTTACATAATTGAAAATAGCCAAAGAAAAGAAAGACTATTTGGGCTGTTGTAATAATTAAATTATTTACTGAAATATATCCAGGCAATTAAATTTGATTGGTCAACATAGCCCAAGCAATCATTTCAGTTACTGCTTATTGGAATTTCTAGCAATCATAAAACTATGTGGGCATGTTTAAGATTGTCCAATGATATTTTTATCCCTTCCTGTGCCTCAAAAGTGGTCTTTCTATGTAGAAAGATGCAGATAAAAGATATAGGTCTCAAACTTTAAATTAGGAAAAATTCTTTTAATGTCCCTAACTGTTCTATGGAAACAGTATATTTGATCACTAGGAACGGCACATACAATAAAAGGACCATAGACATTCCATTACAAAGGAATACAGGGAAAGGAAGGCACATATAAAACATATCCATTTCACTTTTTATGAAATGCAGATAAATTAGAAAAATCATGCAACTGCACAACTGACTTGATCTGAGGTCACAGGAGAACTTATTCCATCTTCAATGGAAATCCTCCTTTGGAAGAATAGAGTGAGCCAAGTGCAGAGAGTACAAAAACATGAAGATAGAATCTCATTTGAATGAATGTGCTCTAACTGAGAGTGAGTCAAAATCCATAATTTCCTTTCACATAGCTGGAAAAGAAGTTGGCTTCTGCAACTGAGTTAACTTTCTGAACATGTCAGTCTTTCCTGGAACCAAAATTCACAACTTATTGTGATCTTGTGCACATTTGGGACAAGCCTTCATGATGCAAATATTAAAAACAATCTGCTTTCCTATAATATCTATATCTAGAATCAAATAAATAATTTGAGAAAATAGGTGACTATGCAAAATGTTATTTCATAGGCAAACAGGAACTTCTAGCACCATGCTCAAATTAGTTTTAATACAGCCGAGCATTTACAATTAGGAGTGCTGTTTATATATTGTATTTATCCAATGCCACAAAACTCCACCAAATTCGTGTTTTCATTATTCATAGGAAATTCAGAAAGACTTTAATATTTAGAAAATCTAAAACACTTTGACATATATTTTATCTCATATTTTCCTTCAAAGAACATTGTACATATTTATTTGAATAAATATGACACAGTAATCATGTTGACATATGGCAGTTTGTTAAGATAATTATGACAATATAACTTATGTTTTTTTCTTTTTTTTTTTCCTTGGGTGGAGGGTGAACGCAGATCCTACTACCACAAATTACGCAGTCAAGTTTCCCACACACTGGGGGAAATCACAGGGCAATGGATAAAACTCATCCTGGGAAAGCCACCTTTGTGATCATGGTATCTCCCCTGCCAGGTAAGTATTATTTATGTTTTCAATGTGCAGAACAAAAGATAGATTTTTCCCATTATAAGTAATACAGGCAAAATCAGAAGCTACTGTTAATGATAAACTTTAAAAATAATTTTGTATATGTTATTTCATATACAAACTCATATTTTAAATTGATGTGAAAAGACAATATATATAAAATAAGCATGCCAACCTATACATTCACTATAAAAAATTGGAAATATTAATGAATCCATACAAAATCGGAAATATTTGTTGAGTTTCAATTCATTGGTCGAAAAGCTTGTCAAGATCTTGGTGTGTACCTTACGGTAATTTGATTTGAAGTCTGCATCATAGTGAGGGAAATATGTTACAACTTATTTATATGGCAATAGGAATTCTTTATTCAAGTGTTGAATCTAATGACTTTGAATAGATTTTACAAATCCCTCTCAGACTTATTACTATCTGTAAAATGGGATTAATATAAATCTCATAGCCTAGAGAAGTCATAAATGTTGACAGAAAATAAAGGAGTTTGTCAATGTTGTTAAGACTGAAGAAAGATAACATTAAAAAAAAAAAAAAGATCTCCTAAGTTACCTTCCTTCCACAGACTCGCTGTACAGAGAGCTATATATGGAGCAGTTCCTTCTGAGAGAAATCCAGGAACTGGCAGAGTAATTTTTACAAATTGTGTGAATGAGAAAAAAAAAAATAAAAGCCCACATTAAAATAGGTAGGGTAGGCTAAAAAGGCTAAAACACACTCTCACCATAATCCAACTATCAGCTTCTCCTAAAGAGTGCAGAGTTTGTATTACACATCTAGGTCCTTAATTTTTAAGATTCCATTCCAAGGAATGGGCCCTTAAATCTTTACCTAGCTTTGAACACTTACAGGACTTTTGTTCTTTAGTCTCACAAACTAGAGAAAATGAAGAACCAGCTCTTCTCAAATCTATGAGCAGCTGTTTTATCACCAGTGCTCAGCAGAGGGAATAGACAAGAAATACCCATCTACTCTTTCACCACAAGGGATCTGACTGCATACTTTACAAGCTGATGCTTTAGGGGTCTAGTTTCTAATTAACAAGCACACGAATTGACAGTGATCTTCTACAGCACCCTAAGGAATTGGGGCACTAATGCCTTCTCTCTGGTTCACTCAAGTAAGTCACCAGTTATCTTCCTGGAAGAAGTATGTTCACATATCTACTACCCCGACTTTTATGGCTGCCACTCGAAAGAACTTCACTTAGCTCTAATAGCCAACAGGGTTTTCATTCACACGTCACTGGGCTATAGAGAAAAACAAAGCAGTTTTAACCAGGCTTACAAGCATCCTCCAGCCCATGGATATACATCTGTGTTCAGTGCAGAGGGAACAAAACAAAACATCCAACTCCCAAAATTTTTACCTGGGAGGAGTATAACCACATTGTTTACCAGCTGTTCCCACACCATACTTGAGGGCTCAGTTTCTAATCAGCCTAGACTGAGGTAATGACTGTTATCCTCACCTGATGGACACTGACAGGTCTTTGTATACTCTCATCTACTGGGAGCCACTACAAGGCTTATGGCTTGTGTGATCACAAAGGTTTCAAAGGTAACCAGGAGTTCAGGCTGGACTGATTGATGAAGTTAATCTCCTACATAAACTCAGTCTGTCAAGATAGGGAGAGGTCTACCTAATGTGCAAAACCCAATAATGTAAGTCAAGGAATAGGAGAATATATTCCAATCCATAAAAGATAAAAATACAGAAATTGATCTTCATGAAATGGATATAAGTAGTCAACATAATCAAAAGAAGTTTACTGAGATCAGGAGAACAATACATTATAAAGTAAGAATTTCAACAAAGGGATAGTAAAGTTTTGAAAGTGCAAAACAAACTGAAAACAGAATCACTCTGAAAAAAATAGTTTCAATGTTATATTTATTTCACCACAATAAAAAGTTACAAAAAGGAAAAAAATCAATGGCATTTTTTTAAAGAAATAATAATAACAACCCTAAACTTTTTGTGAAGCCATAAAAGACTTCAAATAACCAAAACAACCTTGATAAAGAATAATAATGCTGGAGTCATTCCACTTCCTGATTGCAAATTACATTACAAGTAATCAACACAGAATGCTATTAGCATTAAAAACAGACATATAGATCAATGGGACAGAAAAGAAGCTCAAGAATATACTCATGCATAAATGTTAACCAATCTTCAACAAAGAAACCAGGAATACATACTAGGGAAATGAAAAGGCTCTTTAAGAATCAATACTGGGAAAAAATGGATAGCCACATGTAAAAGAATGAAACTGGACACCTATTGTACACCATACACATAAAACAATTCAAGACTGATTAAAGATGAAAATGTAAGGTTTGAAGCCATAAAAACTCTTAGAAGAGAATACTGGGGTTAAGTTTCTTGACATTATCCTAGGCAATGATTTTTTTGGATCTGACACCAAAAGTAAAAACAATCAACACAAAAATAAACAAGACTACCTCGGACTAAAAAGTTTCTGCAAAGTAAAGGTAATCATTAAAAAAATGAAAAGGCAACTTAAGGAATGGGAAAATTGTTTGTAAACCACACATCCAAAAAGATGAGAATGTTTAAAGTAAATGCGCATACAACAAAATGGGCAAAGATCCTGTGCAGATATATTTCCAAAAAGACATACAAATGGGCAATAATACATGAAAAGCTGCTCAACACCAGTAATGATGAGAAAAACGCAAATGAAAATCACAGTGAAAAACAGAGATGCTTAAATGCTGATGTGAAAGGAACCCAGTTTACTTTGTTGGTGGGAATAAACCGGTATGGCCACTATGTTGTAGGAGGAAGCTCAAAATGTTAAAAGACAGAACTACCATATAATCAGCAATCTCATTTCTGGAAATGTTCCCAAAGAATAGGAAATCACTATTTTAAATATATCTGTTACTCCCATTTTTATTGCAGTGTTATAATAGTCAAGGTCTGAAAGCAACAAAGAGTCTATCAATAGATGAATGGAAGAAGAAAAGTATTTGTATCTCCAACTGTGTATAAAAAAGATAATACATCACAAAGACCAGCTTATTTTACTCCGTAAGTTCAATAGTGGCCTAATATCAGAGGTACTAAATAATTCAACTCACAGCAACAAAAAATTTTGTTATTAAACATTAGTTAGCTTTAAAGGGGGAAAATCCTGTCATTTGAGATAACAAGAATGAACCCAGAGAACTTTATGCTAAATAAAATAAGCCAGGCTAAAAAGAAAAGTATTGTATCATATTACTTATTTTGAACCATAACTATTTGGTATACAAATAACTACTTATTGGAACTTCTCTTACCCAAAAGTTGACAAAGTTGGAAGAGCAATACTGTGCTTTCTGAATACATGGGGTTACAATACAAATAAATAAGCACACACCCCTACTTATTTGTACTTTTAATTTCTTACCTTATTTCCTAGAAGGGCATTTACACAGGCTTCTGATGCATCACAGATGGCAGTGAGATCATGTCCACCTTCAAGCGCCAACACTATATGTCCATTAGCCAATGCCATCAATTGCTTTGTCAAATGACCAAAACCTCCCATAACACAAAGAGAAAATTTTAAAGAATTAGATCAAGAGCAATGGCCACAATAATCTCATGTTAATTGAGCATTTACTCTAGGTATTCTTCTCAGCACTCAATATATATAGCTCACTTAATACTCACAATAAGTTGACATATTAGGCACTAGTATTATCTATTTCACAAATGAAGGGACCAAAACCCATGATTACAATTACACAGCTAAGAAATATCATAACCAAGATTTGTACTAGTCTTCAACATTTGTACCAGACTCTTCATTAGTGCACAGTACAACTTTTCAATACACATGTTATTTGTACTGGAAGAAAAACCTGAATGGTACGCAGCATTTGATAATAAGGTAAATGAGTTCATTTGCTTGACATTTGATCATCTATCTTCACTTTATTATAGAAGAAAATTTTATATGTATTACCTAAAATTATTTAACTATTCCATCAAGTTTCTCTAAACATGTATTCATTATAAAATGGTTGAAAAATGCAAAAATGTATCTCTATATGCAATACAGTACAGAGATATGACAAACAATTATTCACCTGCCAATTTTAGAAAACTATTAGCAGTATCTTTTAAGCTCCCCCTGGGTTTTTCTCTCTGTGTTTAATCTAGGTCTTAAATTTGTGTTAATAAATTGTGCTCCATGGTTGAACAATTTTTTTCAAATTTATAATAGTTTTATACTTCTCACAACTTGCTCTTTTCACAAATTTTGTTAGCTCACTGCAACTGATTCAAGTAGCTAGTTCTTTATATCCATTAGACTATCTTAGGAGCATTAAAGAAATTGTTTACTCTTTCTCATGCTGATCATATTTAGATTTTTGTTATGATAAAATTTCAGCGATTTGTTATTATAAACAAGTCCTTTATAAGTATTCATGTACAAGTTTTCTGGTGAATATGTCTAAGAGTAGAGTGAAATTGTTGTGACTTAAATCTGCTAAATAATACCAGATTATTTCCAAGAGACTATCAATAAACCCTATTCTGAAAAAGGAGACTATCTAAGAATTCCAGGTTAGTCACATCCTTACCATATTTGGTATGATTTGCTATGTGCATGGGTAAATAATGGCATCTTATCATGATTTCATTCAGTATATGTGGGACATTTCTATTTCTACTTGATTAGAGTTTTTATTACAAGTAGATGTTGCATTTAATCAATTTCTCTATAGCAAATGTTCTTCTCCTATAGGTTCATATTTTTGTGAGCTACAATTATTAATATTTCTAATATTAGGTTAAAATTGAATTTATGGGATATGGCAACCTGGCTATGATACCATATTATCCATTTTAATACACAGCTTGATTTGTTTTGCTATTACTGTTTAGGATTTTTTTTTCAGCTATATTTATGAATGGAATTAATTTATATTTTTTCTTTCTTTTATTAACCTGTTGATTTTGATGTGGTTGAGATCCTCTTTTCTCACTGTTTGATCCTAGATTGTTGGACTTAACTCTTTTGGAAAACCATTTAAAGCTTTGTGGTCTCTTTCATGAATTATGGTACTGTCATGATTCCTCATCTTTCTAAAATACAATTTTCTACAAATATGCTTCCTTTATTTAGTAATAAAATTATTTAATAAATATGCTCATTACTGTATTATTTTATTTTGGAACTTCAATGAATTTATATGTCATTTTCATTATATTCTCAATATCTCATAAGTTTTCACTTTTATTTTCATAATTTGTTTTGAATTATGGATACTTTTGTTTCAGACCAATCATCAGAATTTCTCCTAGATGCATTTAATCTGCTTTTGAATATTTCTATTGTTGTTTTCATGTAAGTGATCATATTGTTCAATCTAGATGTTGTTTGGTTATATTTTATAACTTCTTAGTCTTTTTACAGATTTGTGCTCTCTTGTTCATGTTTTCATTGCTCTCGGTATAATTATTTTATATTGTCTCTGCTATTTGATATCATTTCATCTAATTTGATCTGTTGTTTCTCCAGTCATCCTCACTATGTCTAATTTCTCTTTGTTATTTTTACATTTTTTTTGAGTTCATGTTCATTGAAACTTTATATGTGAGAAATCTTTGAAGTCTGAGTTGTATGTGATATTTATCTTTGAATATTTGCTTAAGTGTAATTTTATTCATTTCTTCTGCGGATGCTACCAAGTAGAATGTATCTGTGTCTCTTGAGTTTATGATTCAGTTTTTTAATGTGTTTTGAAATTTTTACATTTTATCTTTTTTAAGAATTTACTTTGTTATTTTTTAATTGAGTTATCAAGTATTACAACCTCAGTTTACCCATCAACAAATAACCCATAGCTTTTAAATATTTACTTTAATTTAATTTTTTAAATTCTTGTATTTAAAACATATAAAACATTATTTTATTTTACCTTATTTACTTACTACATATAATATTTAGAATATTTCTATATCTACGAAAAGCTAAAGAATAAATTTCAATGAGAAAGTGCATGTGTGCAAATCCAGCTGGCCTGCTTCCAAGGAAGTCTGACGTCTGTTTCTCACTTTAATTATTATAGTAGTTTGTAAAGAAAAGAAATTCCCAGAACAGAGTTATTAGGACTAAATGAAAGTCTATAAAATTATCAATGACACCTCAAAACCAAGCTAAATTGCTTTGATTTGGAACAATAAAATAAGACTACCTTAATCCTTGGAATGTATTGAATTACACACCCTGAACCCCAAAGGGTTCAGAAATTCAGCTCTGGTTTCATACTTGAGGTTAGCCATGACCAAGATGAGTTCATTTCCTCACTATCTTGAAGCATGTCAATGTTGAGTTGAGTCTATGCACTTAGCTAAGATTTTTGAGGCAAGTCAAAATAATGACTACAATTATCCTGATTCTAGACACTTGGCAGAAAAATATTTTCAAATGATTTAAAAATTACATCAAAGGTATTTTCAAGCAATATTTTATGATTCCAATGGACTTAAAGATGAGACCAATAGTCATATGTTCCTCAGGGCATTTAATAATGAAGTTGATCATACTTAAACTCTGCTTCCTATCTGAGTACTCTATAAAGAAAGGTACATTTTCAGAAGTTATATAAAGGAAAGTTCTGATTTCCAATTTGTAGAAATTTCCTTAGCTTGAGTTAAAGTTAATAGCCTGAAGTGATTAGTTCTACTCTAAAATATAAAGGAATAAAAAGTACTCATGGACAAAAACTTATTTCTGCTAATAATATTGTTAAATATTCTGGACAGTGTTTCCTGTAACCTAAACCAGGGTAACAATGATAAAAAAGTAATTATAAGTCAATTCAATACAACATCTCTCATACTGAAGGTTCCTACCAGTTGAGAAATGAAGTCAATACTGAGCTGATCAAATCACATGGATTCTAAAAAAAAAAAAGAGAGGGAAAGTCCCAAATCTGATTTAAGCTCATTCTTTCCTCTGAAAATGAAAAAGGTCCCATAAAGTACCAAATTTAGATGGGATAGTAAAATGTGGAAAGGAAATAATGGAATGAAGCTAATCTTTGATCTCTGTCCAAATTCCTTTTTTTTTTTTTAACCTAAAAGGTTTATTTCTATTCACATGTTACCCATGTGATCTCTGGAGTCAGAGATTGAGCTAGCTGAGTTATGTATACACAGACACTGAAGTGAAGCAAAGTAATGAAATTTCTATAAGGCCAATATCCTGTCTTCCATTTAAAACACAAAATTTAAGAATAATTTTTAAGTTCAATTAACTTGAGTTCTACTGTGTCCATTACTGCTGTACAAATACACAAAGGATTTAAAAAGTCAAGTATGGCTACCAATTAATTTCAGCACATAAGATATAAAAGTTTCAGTGATGTTCATGGATATGTGTGTTTAATAGGCATTAATAGCAAGTTTCATTATTTTTACTTCTAATTTCACAAAGGCTTACAAGTAGATCCTATCTATGTAAACAAATGAAAATAACCTGCAGACTTGAAAAATTACAGCAGAGATCTTTGTTAAATAATGTTTTTCTCAAGGGGGTGGGACCATCCTGAGAGGGCTGACGTAAAAAAAAAAAAAAAAGATATATTAAAAATAACTAACTCTGTATAGCATGGTGCATCTGGACTAAAATAACCAAAGAATGTGGTTATGAAACATGGTTTGTCAATTCTGCATCTACCTTTAGTTTCTGCATTGGGAATGGAGGGAGGGTGAGGAGCAGGGTTTAAAAAGGTATATGATGGGCCCTCCCTGGTGGTGCAGCAGGTTAAAGCACAGCACAAAGAAGCTTAAGCCACTTTCGCATGAGTTCGATTCCCGCCTGCCCTGGAGGTGACCACATGGCGTGGCAGACCTCTCCTGACCTGCCCGCTGCTCCCCTCA
>NW_004567106.1:21465481-21507384 GCF_000260355.1 Condylura cristata | reverse complement strand
ATGAGTTCAATCCCCGCCTGCCCTGGAGGTGACCACATGGCGTGGCAGACCTCTCCTGACCCGCCCGCTGCTCCCCTCAGCGTTGTACTTCGTCCATCTGCCTGTTCTGCTTCCCGCTCTGTCTCTGGTGAATCCTCTCACCCTCCGCATCTATGGCCTGTACCCCAGTTCTGTACGAATAAATAAATCTTTAAAAAAATAATAAAAAATAAAAATAAATAAATAAAAAGGTATATGATACCTGGGGTGGGAAGATGGAGAGGCTTAGTGGCTAAAATTGGTAAGTAATCACTAAAGATCAGTAGTAGTTCTTACTATCTGCACTGACTATGTGCAGAATTTTCTTTCTTTTCTTCTTCTTTTTTTTTTTTTTTTTTCTAAAGTGAGATATGGTACCTTAAACTCTTGGGTATCTAGAATAAGGAATTAACCAAGTTGGACTGCTACTACTACTATTTACACTACTACAACTACTGAATCCTATATCCTGGCTGTTTTAAATTCATAACAGTATGTTTGCTTAATTAAATCAACATTAAGTTAAAAACATGAGAAAAACTACATTATGATACTTTTTAGGTTATTAGCTGAATAGGAACTACCAAGACTGATGCAACACTTAGAGAATTAGAAAGACATTTTCTGCTAAAAAATTCTCTGTCCGGTTTCACTGATGTATTACAGGCATTTTAAATTTTGTTGCTCTAAGAATATTCAATAAGTTGTAAATATTGGATTGGTTCAAACTCACAGTTTCAATTTGATTTATTGATATTTTGTAGGTGTTTCTGCCTAAAAAAAAAATCAATGATTTTTCAGTATGTTTACTGGTTTAGAGAAGTTGTTTGAAACAAAAAGTTATTCGAAGGCTCAAAGATTAAACATTAGATATGTCTTTAATAATGAAGGCATAAGACATAAAAGGATCCATTCTTCAAAACAGACAGTCTCAAATGTTTCTTTCTAGTGTTTGCCAAATAATTCCCAAATAGTGTTAGGGAAAGAAAACAATCCTAATTAGATTTTAATTTCCATTTAAAAACAACTATTTTAAGAACCAAAACCAATACATGTCCATTGTCGAAAATTTAGAAGGAATAAAATAATTAGTATAAAATAATAAATTACATACTACATAGGATACTATTTGTTTATAAATAAAATAAAATAAACAGTGATAAGTATATAAAATAATAAATCCATAGCCCTAACAACTATAGATAGCCAATTTTATAGTGCTTTCTGCTCTGTTTCTGTATATTTTAAAAATAAAACAAGATCATATTGTAAGTTTTTAAACTTATGCTTACAAATATCAAAATAGTAGAAAACATTTTTCATGCTTTCTATATAATTTTAAGTGTATGACTACATCAATCCTCTGTTTTTTAAATATTTTAGCTGTTAATACGTTTTCAGTTTTACATATAAGATTGTAAATAATATCCTCTTGTGTGGCTCAAGTGGCCACTGTGTGCTAGCACTTATTTGATTCTAGTGTTACTGTGTATTTGGAAGGAAAAGAGGCCTATTTTATTTCTAACTTTTCTGTTTTATCAGAGAATGAGACAGGACATTAACAGTAAAGCATATAAAGACAACAGGAATAACGCCCAGTCAAAACCTGATAAACTCCGTTCTTTAGCAACCATGTGTGTTCAGCAATATCTGTACTGTAATATTCTTACAGAAGCTCTGAGAAAGAGATACTGCCAGAAAGTGTGTTTCTATTATGAAATCGCAAATAGAATATTCGATATCTCTAGTGAGGAGTTCAAAACAGAGAATTCATCTGTGGATTCAGGAGGGACTTCATCTCAAACTACAATTTCCTCACTATTGTCATCTTGTCAACTTGCAAAGGAGTAAACTCCAGGATAAGCAGCAGGCTTCCAGGGAGAGTTACCTAGGTCAATATTCATTTGTTTAACAAAGGAATGATGTTGCAAAGTGACTGATAAGTCACTTTAATTCTACTTAAAAATCTAACTTTGCTGATGCCAAGCTTCCATTCAGAACACATTTTCCTCCATTGCTACTTTTTGTGTCTGTTGAAGAAATTGCAATTTAAAAATATAGAAAATGATAGAAGCAATCGCTAACCCGTTTTTTTTTTTTTTTTTTTTATGTGGTCTTTCAGCAAAGGTAGTGGAGTCAAAGTAAGGAGCAGTGACAGTCTCTTGAAAAATTCTTAATTTAAGTAATTTTGTAACTCTTTCTTATATGATAGTAAGTTTTAGTAACAATTTACTCATTTTAAAACAGCTTAGTTTTATTGGGCCTGAAATATTTGTGAAAATTTAATTGCAGAATCAAAAACTGGAGATGAAAGAGCCACACACATATGTCCCATTTTAATTTTAAATTTAACTTTACATACCTACAGGTATATTTTTTATAATAATGTCTAGAATAGATTATTGAAGAATTCACATTCACTAAATTATAATTACAAAAACTGTTGCCATTTTCTTTCCTAAACACTTTGTCATTAAGTTACCATATTGTGCTTTAGAAAAATGCAGTCAAACTCAAGTTGAGTGAAAAATTTGGGTAGCATGTGGTTGTCTCATGTATTGTGAGGCTCTCTAGCAGGACTTCAAAGCAGAATCTGATTGTTACAGATGGGAAGAGTGGTTTCCACAGAAATACCTTTTTAAGACTCATGGTGCTGTAATTCATATGGTAGACACTTGTGATTTGTTCCTGATGATGTTGGGATCATTTAACTCACAAAACCATTGTCGCTACCATAAAATCCTTTCATCTGTAGCCAAAAAGGTTTATTTCATGCAAATGAAAATTTTTCATTAAAGTATCACCTTAATAATGGGCAAAGATATATATTTTCTGGTCATGTTTAAAATGTAAATTTATGAACATATTCTGAAGATTCATTTCATGTTAAGATCTTTATTTATTTGATGTCTCAGGACTCTTTCCAAGTTCATTGAAACCGGAAATCAGTTTTAGAAGAAATATGGAGATTATTATCATTAAATCTTTCAGTTGGCTTATTCCAGGCAACCCTATAAATATTGCATATGTTTTAAAGAAGGCACTTTTAACCATTGTAAAAATCCTTTTACTGTTTTAGTCAGTGATGTTCCAAGAGGTAATTTTATAATCTCACTAACTTTTAAAGACAAATGAACAGTGGGTTTGCATACTAAACAAAGTTTAATTTCCAAAACATGAATTTGGGAAACATCCTTAGAAATCCCCAGAATAAAAGGGCAAGAAACTATGACCGTCATTTTGATTATCTACCCACCCATTTATTTATCTATTCATCCACCTACCCTACCTGTCCTTCCTTTATGACCCATGTGAAAATCTTCAATTACTTATACAACTGACTATATGCCACAGTTTTATGTGTAAATCTTACATTCAATTTGCTATATTTTTAATAAAAGATTTTATTCATAGAATTTTAGATCTAGAAATTGATGCTAAGATTACACATTCAAATCATTTCGTTTTAAGGAAACTTAGACTTAAGAAGTTAACCATCAAGGCTATATAGTTAATACAGAGTTGGGAGGAGAACTTGAAAAACTCAGCGAGCGTTCTTCCCACCACTCAGCCAACTAACTCATCGATATTAATACTACCCATATTTTCAGAAATTATTTCTAGTTCAAAAAGAACTTCAGAAAGAGTTCCTAGACACCAAATGGCTTTTACAAATCATTGCTTTGGTGTATTAAGTATAAACAAACCAGAAACATGTGAATTAAATTTCCCTTAAAATACATAAATACAAAATCATTGAGGAAAAAAAAAATCCCTAGAAAATGCTTTTGGACATCATAGTACGATTCCTTCCCACTCCTCAACAAAATTGTGTTTGCCAAACCCCAACTGCAATTTGATTTGCCAATCACTAGTTTTTACTGCTGTTTTCAATAATGCATCAAACACATGGGATCTATTCACTCAATGATGCTCATGCATAATTGGACAAGTGGGATGGAATAAGAGCAGGACAGACTCATGCAAAGGAAGGATGATGCCGTTACAGTAGTTTGCACTGCTCAGATTTGACCAATATTTACTGAGCATATACTCTAATAATGGCGAGGAAAATAGAAGGATGAATAAGATAGCTTTAATTCTGCTTCCAAGGAACTAAAATATAAACGAAACATAGAAAGAAAAATATAACTTAACATAAAGGAAACTATTATAAAAGAAGTGATTTTCTTAAACTTAATAGATGAAGACACACATCTACTTAGAGGAAATCTGAAAATAGTGGAGGACATTGAAACAATTGCAGTTTTATTTATTTGTATATCTTTGCCTCAGCTTCCCATTTCTAACACAGGAATTAGTAATGTTCTTTAATTTCAGTGAGCTATATTTGTAAAATGCACCTAACCTTAACAAGACACATCAGCAATGTTAATTCCTCAACCCCAACCATCAGATTTGTTTATGATTTAAAAGTTCTATTGTATAAACAGAATACCTTCTAGATAGTATTTAATTGTTCTGTTAGTATATCTAACTTTAGAATTACTCACTTATGTTGACATAATACACATATACAGTAGACGCTGAAACAAAATGAAGGATGAAAACATAAGTTTCATGGGCAGGAACTCAAATATCCAGATAAACCTGCTCTTAAAAATTTATTGCCAAGATAAATAACCAAGAATTGAATCATATTTTAAAATCAAGCATGTAGTTTGGCACATACGAGGAGCTCAGTACATATTTATTTAAAGAATATGTGGATGATTTGGAATGAACATTATATTCAAGTTTATTTGATTCCATTTCAGTAAGATAGTACGGTAGGCAAAATTCTCCTCATCATCTCAAAGGACTCTTTCCTCATAGTCCCACTCCTTTAAGTGTGAGTGGAACTTGTGAAATAATATATTTTACCATGACATGGCAAAATATTTTTCAGTTAAATTTAAATGAGAGATGAAGGGCAGTGTTGGGAAGGAAATGATCTATTACACAAGCCCCTTAAAAGCAAGATTTCTCTCCAGTTGGTCACACAAGGGGTAGAAAGATTTGAATATATCATTGACAGTTTAAAAAGGGAGGGGACAATGTAAGAAGGAAAGTTGGAGGTTTCTAACCAGCAAAAAAGGCAGGTGTCTTTACAAAAGCAAGAGACTGAAGTTTGACCAATAACCTGAATATGCTCAGAAGCATTTTTCTTAGAATATCTGCCACAGTGCCTAAGTGAGAAATCCTTGGAGCTTGGCACGGTCAAGGTACCAGGCACACAGGAGGAATATGTGGCCCTCCAGGAATAAAAGAATGGCTGATTCTTGAATGGTCACTATAACTTTTGATTTGTTTCCTGATTCTGCTGACACATAACATACTAAACCAAAGAAATGCTATGAACACTGTGCTTCATTCTAATGATACTCTTGAAAGGAATGTAGCCTCCTCTGTTCTTGATATTGATTTAACTCTGAGAAACTTTTCTATAATCTTTAATTCTATTAAACTATTAACTTCTGCACACCAGGTGGCTTGTGAAAAGAATGGAGAGAGCAATTAAAAGGATTAGCAAGGCAAAAGTGATAGGTAGGGCATTTGTTTAGCACCACTGAAACTTGAATACACAGGGGCCCCAGGTTGGTCTTGGGTCCCTGACAACATCTCAGAAACAATAAAAAAAATAAACAATAAAAAATAATAAACAATAAAAAATGTATTATCTGTCACGCTTCTATTGAAAGAATCATTGTACCCCTATATTTGCTTGCCAAGAAAAACTGTATAAATGCTCTGCACTCTTGAAAGTAAATTACATTCAGATATGCATTCCTAGAAGTCGTATCTGTCATTCAACCTCATCCTTGTCCACCCTGCGCCAGAATTGCCATCCCTGAAACTTGTGTCCTGCTCCTGCTGCGCTGCTCCGCGGCAAATATCTGGTCTGGCTCGTGTCTTATCAGCCTTGTGAAACTTGAATCAGAGAAGTACATTGAGTCTTCCCAGCCTTATGACCTATATACAATAGTGATGAATGGGGTTTTAAGCTACAACATTTTCTAACATCCCTGAATATACTACAGAAACACAAAAAAAAACCATATTGTAATTCCAGTTTATGAGGGAAATTGAGTATGTGAGGAAAATTGAAATAATAATGGTTACTAAAACATCTATTAATTAACAAAATTATCTTGTGCTAAGCCATGTGCTTTTGTTAATGTTTCTTTCTATATTCATACAAGCTAAAAAGGTAGCCACACAAATTACCCAAATTTCTACAGAAGACAAAACAAAGAAAATCTGAAGAACTTTCCTAAGGTCGTACAATGGAAAAGGGATAATGTCACTATTCTAATCAGCTTTTAAACTCTGATCTTATGCTTTGAGTTATCGTTTTAAAATGTGTGAGAATTCCAAATGTTTATCTATTTTATTCACACACATAGCATGTTTAATTTTCACTTAGGATAAGATAAAATAACTGATGCACGTGACCATGGAGACAAAGGATGAGATAGGTTGTTGTGAGAAAATGAGGTTCTGATAAGCTGCTTCAAGTAGAGATAGTGCTACTTGCTTTTTCTATGTTCCTGGCTTGAATCAAAGCCAAAGTGGGCCACTCTACTTAAAATATCATGAAAATCCTTCGTAAGTTTGATTTTGTTAGGTGACCTTTTACAAAAAGAGAGATTTCTATAACAATGAATGCATTTAATGAACCAAGGGCTCTGTGAATGAAATGTGACCTTTGGTTGCATTGGGTTAGACACCTCAAGGCTTTCTAGCTAATGAAACACACTGAGCTCACAGAATTATGGGAGGTATTCTGTGGCTGAAAGAGTATATCTATTAAACACTGGACACTGAGATGGGTTGACATGCCTGCAGAAAACTCTAGGTTCACAAGCACAGAGCAGTAAGGTCATCATGCCAACCACCTGTTGTTGGTTTCTCATTCTTTTCAGGATTAAATTTAAAGCCAAGAAGACATGATTTCTTTTTTCCAGCTCCACTTTTTGTCAAGTCTTCATATTCACTTGATTTAGATACAGCTATTTGTGTTAACAGTGTGATCAATATTGCTATCAAATTATGCCCCCAATCTGAAATTCTGTTCATGGGATGTCTTTTCCACATCCAACCAACTCTTACTCATCCTTTAAATTCTGAATAAGGAACTCCCTGAAGCCCTACAGAATGTAGTTTTTCTTATATGCCCCATTCACTCCTTTTTCTCTAATACTTAACATGTCAAGCTAGTTAACAGGGATGACGTCCTTGACTGACTCTATATATCCAGTGACTAGGCGAGTGCTGGATATTTTCAACATGTTAATTAAATGATGTATAAATAGTAAAGAGATGCGAAACGATCTTTTCTCAACCTTCCTGAATGTGGGATAAAAACAAAATTTATGGATCTTAATACAGGTTGGGCTCTGTGTTAAACATGTTACAACTTATTTAAGGCTTAAAAAATAACAAATCACACACATATGGAAGAGTTAACAATATTCTCCTTTTAGAGATAGGAAAACAAACATAGAGATGAAGTGCATTGTATCAGGTAAAAAGGCAGAGGGAGGATTTGAACACTGGAATCCTGACTTTGGATTCCTGTTTTAAAGCATAATAACCAATTTTTCAAATTTGAAGACATTGGTGTAACTGGTGAAATCAAAACCCTGAAAACTAATCATGAGTTTATGATATATCTGCTATAAAATATCTATTTTTCTTTAAGAATTTTTTTTAAGTATAAGTAGAAAATCTTTTTCAAAGATTGGGTGTGAGTATCTCTGGAAAACAAGGTCAGGTCCAAAGAAATACAACAGATCAAAAAGAAAAGTTGAGTCCTTCGTATCCCAAGCTAGTCTGTATACAATAACACTTCTGAAGAATTGCACTGGTTGAATTTGCACAGTGTTAAACTAGAACACCATGTCTTCAAGAGGACTCAATAAAATAATTGTGGCTTATTCATTCAACTAAGAGGTATTTGTTGAGATGGTAGTATGTGACAGGAGCTGTGCTGGACAATGATAATACAATTATGAACAAAACAAAGATGGTTCCTGTCCTTATTTTTCTGAGAAATGAGAGTAAAAGTGAGAGTAAGTATCACCAGGTACCATGCTATGTGTTTGAAAGGCAGGACACTGCTGCCCAAGTGGGGAATGAGTTGAAAATAAATTAACTTGCTCAAAACAGTCAATGGCCAACCTAAAAGAAGGTTGGTCAACACTAGGACTTTCTCTTCAAATCATTTGACTGTTTAAATGACACTGAAAAACTATCTGATTCTACAAGTGTTAATGTCATAGCACCAACAACTGTGTCAGAATAATAGTCATCAAATGGTAATACATGTAACATAGTCTAATTACTCAGTCTTTAACATATATTCATAAAAATGTGGTCTTTCGGGGCCCTCCCTGGTGGTGCAGCAGGTTAAAGCACTGCACAAGAAGCTAAAGCCACTTCCGCATGAGTTGGATCCCTGCCTGCCCCGGAGGAGATCCACATGGCATGACAGACCTCTCCTGCCCGCCCGCTGCTCCCCTCAACAGTGTACTTCATCGATCTGCCTGTTCTGCTCCCCACTCTGTCTCTGGTGAGTCCTTTAACCCTCCGCACCTAGGGCCTGTACCCAAGTTCTATATGCATAAATAAATAAATCTTTAAAAAGAAAATATGGTCTTTCGGAAAATAAATTGGCACTTTGATTTGTCTGATACTTACTGTCAATTTAAAATTGAATATATCAACCAATACCACCATCTTAGCCTCTCCCTTCCAAAGAAAACAGCAGTTCTAATTTCTTTGTAAACTAACTCGTATAAGTAAGCTTGCATTTCAACTTCCATGTAGCAATAATTCATGGCAGCACTCTCAAAATTCAGCTCAGACAATGATGGACATAGCAACACTTGTAGGGTCTATTGCTAAAAATTTACCTACTAGTTTATTCAACATTTCCTAGTGGGTACTTTATACAAATTTGTTTCTTTCTTCCTTCCTTTTTTTAGTTTCCATTTTGAATTAGCACAGAGCCTAACACATAGTACTTGAAGTTATGTTTTTTTTTTAAACAAATAATTAAAACCCTATTAGAGTCTCATGTATATGTTCCTCATAAATAGATGTCTGTAAATACGATGGGTGACAATGAATCCTCAAAGTGCCAGATAAGTTTCAGATGGATTTTAAATGTTTTCTGAATGGTAGAAAAAAAAATGCTCTCTTCTAAGGAAAATGAGGATATATAGCTCATTGCCAAAAACATTCCTTGGAATTCTATTTCCCAAATGACCTAGGTTTTTAATTTCAAGGGAAAAAATACCTGATTTTAAAAAGATAAGTATCTACCCTTTGGGCAAAACTGATGATTTCTTATTTTTCCTGCCATAAAGGGAGGTTCAAGAACCTACAAATTATAGGTTTCAAGCAACCATTTAATTTAGATTAAATTAGACAGCAATTGTATGTTAAGTAAATATGAAATGGCTCTGAATGTATTTGTTAAAGATTAAGAATTCTGTAATACTTAGCTTCTATTACACATTTGTTATTGCTGATTTTTAAAATAAATCACCATTTAATTGAAATACTTAAAGAACATTTACAAAAGAAAGCATGGCATTTACCAAAACCCATGAGAACCTAATAAGCCCAATAGAGTAATTATTTTAAAAGCAGCCCATTCTTCAACATGGTGGCAGAAAATCAGCAAAGCAAACATGGCCAGGATCCTTTGTAATCTTTACAAATGCCATCATTTAACTTGCCAAAACCTCTCTGTACCCCAAAGAGGTTTCATTGAAAATATTTATCAAAGTGGTTTTGGTCTGTTATAGGCTATTCCCATCTGAAAATTTAAAAAAATAAAAAAATAAAATAAATTAAATGTAAATGAAAATAAGAACTGCCTCATATACCCATCAAAAAATTGAATATAATTATCATTCTATATAGAATAAAATCTAAATATGCTGAATAACTGGCATGATTATTTTTATCTTTCATTTCCCATTCACTCCCTTTTCCTATGTTGGAAATGTAAATTCCTTTGAAAGTTTCCTTGACTGTGCTAAAAGCACATGCATTTTAAAGCACAGCTTATTTATACTCCTTACATATTTAAAAAAAAAAAAAACCGTAGAAACCTAAAAATGGCAAAGACAGAGCATTTCAGAAATGCAGGGATGTTTTTGGACAAATGCTTCGAAGTGTTCATCATCTAAAATATGATATGACTATAACTGAATATTGAGGGAGTGATGTTATGCAGATTCCAAATTTAGGATGGGTAGATTAACAATAGAGAGCACTCGCAAGTACTTTCAAGGCTAGCCATAGTATGTGTGGAAATGTATCGAAAAAAATCAAAGTCTTATTTGTTAAGATGCTGTTGACTCTATATATTCATTAGAATTGTGGCAGGGGGAGTGGAAATGGACATTTTTCAGTAAATATCTATACTCATTATAGAGTAGGTTGGTCAATTGATCTCCAAACTAAAACACTGATCACAGGTATATGGGTATGTGGACATTTAAATATACTGCTCCTCATTAGAATGACACTTAAGGTTTACCAAAAAATAATTAAAATTTTAGAGTCTGGATATTAATTTAAAGATACACAGCTAAAAAATGTATGAATTTTATTAAGGTATGACCAGTAGTACTTTCCTTATCCCAGTCACAAGTATTATAGCTCCAGAAAATAAAGAGAAACTGGGTGTCCCAAATTACCTAAGTATAGTATACAAAGGAAATTCAAATTAACTAGTAAAGGAATATGACTTTTATCAGAATCCTGATAATTTCAAAGAGTTATGTAATTCATCATACTAATCGTCAACCTCATTCTCATTAAAGAGAATTACTTCTTTGAGAGACACCAGATTATTCCCTGCCAGCTGCTTAAATCCTCCTAAGAGATTTGTTTTTTACTGCCTAAAGAATGGTATTTTCCAGAAAAGTTTATCTGGTGAAGCATAAATGACCATTTTGGCATCACTGATTCTGAAATTTGTTAACATTAATCAATAACTACAATGGATGTTATCAAGTTCTATCTGAAGTTCTATGACTGGTGGATGAAACCATTCCCATGTCTAGGTTTTTATTTCTCTAAGGGCCAAATAAAGAGGTTGATCTAAATAAGTATTTTTCAAAGTGAGCTTAACCTCTGAATGTTTAGAATTATGTGCTTATTAAAATACAGATACCTTGAGGATTTTCTATGAGTGTTAATATGCTATTTGAAATAATGACAGTTTTACTTCTTTGTTAATAATTTGGATTCCTATTATTTTTTATTGTCCAATACTATGCTGAAATTAAAGAATACAAATACAGGCACAAACACACACAAAATAACTATTAGAGGCAATAAATTAAAGTAGCATTATTTAAATAGATTAAAGTAGCAGGCTACAAAGTAAATATACAAAGCTCAATTACTGTGTATGGTAACTGTTACTATACATAAATTAAAAGGAAAGAAATCAAGAAAAAATTCTATTTACTATCAAATCAAAAATAATTAAATACCTAACAGTAAACTGAACAAAAAAAGTGAAAGATCTGTACAATGAAAACTATAAGACATTGTTGCATGAAATAGAAAGCTCCAAGAAACAGATGTTCCCTTCTTGTGGATTAGAATTAACACCGTAAATGTGACCATTTTATATGAAACAATATGCAGATTCAATGTAATTCCTATCCAACTTTCAAAGGCATTTTCCAAAGAAATGGAGAAAGTATTACAGGAATTTACATGGCATCACAAAAGACTTTGAATACATAGAGCAATTCTGACTGAATGGGGGTATAACAGTCTCAGATTTCAAGCTATACTATAAAACTAGTCTAATCAAAATATAGTGGCATTGGGATAAGGCTAGAAACACATTTAAGTAGAATAGAATCAAGAGCCTAGAATGAAACCCACACATACATGCACAGTTAATATATGGTAAGGAAGTCAAGAGTATTCAATGGAGATAGGAAATATTCAATAAATGGGATGGAAAAACTTGATAATTTTATGCTGAATAATGAAACTAAGCATAATTTCATAGTATATGCAAAAATTAGCTCAAAATGAACTGAAGATTAGGATATAAAACCTGAAACCATAAAACATACAGAAGAATATATAAGCAAACCAGTCTGACATTGTGAACTTGACTATAATAGTACGGAAAGCAACAAAAAGTGGGACTACATCCAACTGAAAAGCTTCTATACAAAGAAACTATTATTCAAACAAACAGATTCTCTATCATATGGAAGAAAATATTTGTATATCACCCATATGACACAAAGCTAATAATATACAAAGAACTCATGTAAGAAAAAGAAATTATCCAATATGAAAATGGGCAGAAGAGCTAAATACTCACTGCTTTAAAGAAGACATACAGATGGTCAACTGGCGCATGAAAAAATGCTCATACTTACTTTTCATCATGGAAATGCTAATCAAAACCACAATGAGAAACAACTTCACCCCCATGAGATGGCCATATCAAAAAAGGTCAAAACAACCAATGTTGGGGAAGGTATACAAAAAAAGGACCCCGGGTCCACTATTAGTGGGAATATAGACAGGTTCAGCCCCTATAGAAAATAACATATAAGTTTTTTTAGAATTTTAAAAATAGATCTACCATATAAACCAGTTATCTCTACTCCATCTACCTGGTGAATACAAAACATTAGTCAAAGGAATATACACTCTTCCATATATACTGCAGCACTATTTGCAATTGTTAAGTTATGAAAACAATTTATCTATATATAGAATAAGACAGACGAGTGGATTAAGAATATGAAGTATACTTATACATTGGAATACTACTCAGGATTCTCACAGTGAATTTCTGTCAAAGTGTTATTGTTACCAGGCAGTTTTAAATTCAAAAAAGTGTGCCTAACCCAGTGTAATAAGATCAGATAACTGTTAATTCTAGAAAAATAAAACACTATTTTCCTTTCTAGCAAGATTTCTCACGTAGAACCAAGTCCTGACTCTCCCAAAATAGTTTTAAAGGAAACAATATATACACATTTATGACCATACCAAGTTAATATCATTCTAGTTACTCCAATGAAGAATTATAAAGAATAAAATGCCAACATAAAGAAAATAACTAGGTTAGAATGTAGTGATAATAAACAAGATTTTGGAAACAATAATTTGTGAAATAACACCTAAATTTTTTTCTAGCTTCATGTTTCTAAAGATAAAAAAAATATCCCTAGTCATATTGCATTTTCTTTATTATTAAGCCTCTAAATTAAACCTGAATTACTATTTATTAACTCAAGTATTTATTGATAAAATATTTCTATATTGTATTTGACCTTTCCATGGAAAGAAAGCAAGGTTTATTAGTGGAATTCTTGTTAATGTCAACTGTCATTACTGAACACTCAAACTAAAGCAGGTTAAGATTTTTTTTGCTCATTTCAATTGATTGATTTGGTCAAACAATTGGATCTACTAAAATTCTGTTTCTGGTGTAACAGTGATGGTGGCATGTTAAGTTCTGTGAGGGTCTATACATTGTCCTAAATTATACTGCTTTTAGTGGAGGAGAGTCAGAAAGTAAACAAGGAAAGGTAATTTAAGCATACTTATTTTGGTGGATTAATTGAAATTTTTAATCATCATCAAAACCTTCATTTTGATGTCTATTCTTAGCATAAGTGGGAATATTATAAATCTTTCCTTTTAATATATTATCCTCTAGAATATTTCTTGAATGATACTTGTGACTTTCTGTATCAATAACATTTTTTTCTCTGTTGATTTTGTAAATATTTTTCTCAACTGTCCTTGTGGCTTCATACTCTCCGGTTTTCAACGTTTCTCTCCTTTTCCATGTCAAGGGGATGGTTCCGCTACATCTTTCCACGAAATGTGCGTTACTCTCAAGGTTCTGCCTAAGTAGGCCACGTTCCTCTGCAAACTTTGTCCATCAACTCAACTCTGTCACTAACTCAAATACTGAAATCTCTCCATGTCTCGCTGCCCTCGAAGGATAGGATATAATTCTCAATCACAAGTTGCTAGTAGGACATTTTGTGTGTGTGTGTGTGTGGGTGGGTGGCTGTGTGGGTGTACATCCATTTTCAACTTTAACTGAACACATCTAATAATATTTATTATCCATTATCCTCAGTTTCTCCTCTCAAATGTCCGTAATATTTTTCAATGATAATATTAAAACGCTTAGCTTGGTAATCAGTTATACTACATCTTTGCTGTCAAGCTGATTTCCTTAAGTAGAGTTCTGCACTGGAAAAGAGCAAATATTTAAAAATCTGTGTTCAGTTTCTCTGTCATTAGTATCACTACAGTCATGTTATTTAATTTTCCAGAGTCTTTTTCTGTATATTAGGAATAGTATCAGTTGATCATGGATGATTGAAAATATGTGAAGTCCAGCAATTGGTTGCTATATCTCATGCCTTTCTTCCATCTGCTTTTCTTCTTTCTCTTACCAACATCTAATTCATCATTCAAGAGCCAGCTGTATTTAGAAAAATTTCCTGATCTTTATACATTTTGTCTGCAGAAACCATCTAAGGAGATACCATCTTTTCATGCATTATATCTTTTTTATTTTCAGTATAATTAATGAGAATTAGAAAAAGGAATTCTAATTCAAAATTCCAATGTTTGGCATGCTGGTCAATAAACTTGTATTTAGAAAATACATAATAAAGCAATTTTTCTCACATATGTCCAGAAAGACATTTTGACTTAGCAGTACCCATGCTTGAATCTGAGTTCTTAGTCATGACTGACTGCAAACACTGTGCTGTTTAAGCCAGGGATTTCAGTGCTTTGGCATTTTCTTTACTCTTTCCCAAGGAATGCTGGAAGATTTAATATTTACAAACTGAAAAAAATTCAGTTCACCTTTACTGACTGTTTCTTTTTACCACATTGTTCAGTGAACTTGCCAACTAATGTGAAAACTGAAGTGCCTCCTCTTCTTCATTTGGGCACTAAAAACTCTCAAAATGTAACTTAACATGAACAAAAAATGAACTCCACCCAAAAAATGCTCAGGAAAGCCTCTGATGGTCCGGAAATAAATATTCTAGAATACTCTGCAGGCCAGATGTGCAGACTATGAGATGGCATGTGGGAGAGGAAAGAACTGAAGCCCATTAAATATAGTATATTCCCAGTGTGGCTTACTTTTCTTTACAAAGATATGCAGGAAAAGTCTTTTGTTTTAACTGCTATTTACCAGCATTTTGTGGTGATTAGTTAACGGCAATTACAAGAGGAAGGCAAGGGCAGGTTTGAGTGTAAGTGCCCTAGAAAGCAGGGCCAACACTCAAAGTGCTTATATGTCTTCTTCTCTCTGAAGCCCAATAGCGATCTTATTATTTGTTGGGCAAATAATAGAATTCACCCAAGTTCTACCACTCCATGGTGTTTTTTTGAGCAAATTACTCTGTCATGTTTCAATGCAGAGTCCTTATTTCTTCATTTGTAAAACTAACAAATTGTTGTAGATGATATCCATTTTTTTTTGCATCTATGACAACCTCAGTCAATGATTCATCTTTACCCACAAAAAACAGATTTCCAGTTCAAAATTCTAATTATTCTCTTTGTTGCTCAAGAAATGACTGCCAAATTTCTCGCTAGTGAATGACATTTCATATCCATGCTAGCACACTTTCAAACACAAACCATTCCAAGCCTCCCTTTGTTCTTTGAAGATGTCTGTTTCTGTCATCCCAAGAAAATGCAAGAACAGTCAAATGCAGGTGTTCAGGCATGGGGCATGGCCTAACAACTATGGAACTATAGTCCTTTGTCTCCCCACCCCCGCCCTTTTTTCTTTCTTTCTTTTTGAGGGGAATCTGTTTTAATGTACAGAAAAAGTCACAAAAGCTGATCCCACAGTCTTGACATCCCCCTGGTTGTCTGAAATTCCTTCTGAAGTTCTTGGGAATGCACCATGCCATAGGCCCAGATCCATAATTGATAAATGAGGAAATATACAAGGGAGCAGAATTCTAAAATTAACAATGAAATACAAAATCCTTAATACAGAAAAAGTGATTTTGTTGTTGTTGTTACTGGAAAAAATGGGAATTTAAACAGCATATTTATTTCGTTTTAATTTCTGGGCTGTCAGACATCAGCTCTGAAGCCCTGATTCAGAACACATGCGGGGGCCCTTTGAAGTTCTGGCTGCTTTTTTTTAAACAATGGCAGAAAGATATAAAGAAATTAAACTGCAACATAATCATGAAACAGAACTCTGGACTCCTGATTTACAAATTGTCATTCTTTCATTTTTGCAGGGCTTTGTTTAAAAACTTTACTGTGGCACATACATTTTGTAATTTATTTTTTCCCTTTTAGCTCAATCTTTAGCTATTCTTTACCACTCCAGAATGAAGCATTCTACTTTCATTTTAATCAACTAAAAAAAAAAAATAGTGTATTGCGGTTTTCTGAAGACAAAAAGGAACTGGGAAAGTTAGAGTAATATATTAAACTGTTTTGATAAAAGTCATGGAAATACAGGGTTTAGTTATTAAAGTACCCAATTCTTTGGCATAAAGACAAAAATGTACCTTAAATTTTCAAGCAATATAAAGAACTTTCCTCTGTTTTCATGCTCTAATGAAAAAAGATTTTTACCAAAGATTTTAAAAACTGGGCATTTCAAATTTGGTCTGATGGATCTCATATTTGAACACACACACAAATTATTTAATGTTATTCAGTGGTCACAGACATTTATTTGAACAAGGTATAATGGAGTTTTTAAGTCAACATACTCTTCTACATCTAAATGCAAAAATCAACGGGGTAAAATTTTTAGCCTCGAAAATCATCTTTTTCATTCTATATTTTTTCCTGAAATCTCTTTCTAATTTTATCTTATAAAGTAGTCTAATAGTTGTACTCTTTCTAAACACTATTACACTTTATTCAACCTCCTCCCATTTGGAGAGCAGATTATCTGTTCTTTCTTAACGTTCAAATTCTTAAAAATCATATACAAACTTCTGATAATATTCAGTGACTATTCATGATCTCTTATATTAAATTCCAACTCCATACAGCAAAATGAAGTGGGAAGTTGAAAGAATTATACCCATTAGTGGTATGCTGATGTCAGCTCAAACTGATTTGTGAGAAATGATTGCTAAATTTTCAGAAATTTTGTGAGCTAGGTATAAGCACAATTATTAAACATTAACTTATATAAATCTATGGAGTTATAACAAAAACAAGTGTATTAAATAATTAAAACTGATTACTTCCAATTTTTTTCATTATTTACATTTCCTGTTTTATTATTATTCATGTTCCTCTCATTTACTTGTATTATTTATGTTACTGACATTCATTACATTGAGTAGGTGGAATTCTATATGGTAGCTTGCTACTGAACATCGCTTGTCAATTTGTGTTTGTGACTTCCCATTGCTAGCTTGAAACTGATCAGGGAAAATATGTCAAATGCTTGCTTATTAATTCTTTAATTTATTAATTATTTAATTGTTTACCTATATGCCACAAATTGTCTTCTATACCTGATTTATTTAAAAAAAATATTTACATTGATAATATATCTTTATATATTATCTTGGGTATTTCAAGTAAGAATAGGAAACTGTAATTTATTTTTGTCAGTTTTCCTTGTTCTGGAATACTAAAGGTGACCATTAGTATATATGGAATGAGTTCTACTTGCTTAAAGCCTGAAACTTCTCATATTTCCTTAATACACAGGATTTTTTAGTCTCTCCACCATTATTTAATATATTTATTTTCTTTTATATTCTCCAGCTTTCAGGGTTTAATTTTTTTTCTGCCTAGAAAAAAATTACATTTTCACATCTACGGAACCACTTTTTAAAGCTTTAATAAAAACTTACATACTCTGTGATGTCAATACTAATTAGGAGGGTTGGTATAAGATTATTCTTATTTTCTGGCACAGGATTAGACAGGCACATGTGGTACAAATGAAACAGAAAATTACACACATACACAAGTAAAGTGTGTATTGGCTATGTCATTACCTTAGAATCTTGAACTGTAAGTGTCTAGAAGGGAGGCACCAAGTATGTCAAGTAGCTTAATCCCTTAAGTATTAAACAATCACCAGATGGATTGCCACCTACCATCCATTCTACTTTGACAACATCCCCCATCTACAAATGTAAAATATTTCTATGTCAAGTAGTTTAAATTCTATTATTCTGATATGAATGACTGTCTTGAATACAAACAGATTTTAGGTATACAAAAATTACAAAAATGAAGCTTTTTTTTTTTTTTTTCCCAGAAGGGAACTGGAGAAGATTTTGATAAAAATGGAGTTTGATCATGGACATTAGCCATGTGTTGAAAACACTGCACTATTTATATACAATTGTACACACTGGCTTAGTTTTTAAAAATGTGATTCCCCTTGATGTTCCAAAATCGGAAAATTCTTCAGCAGGGAAAAATACTCATTTATAAGTATTTTATACACTATAAATATATATACTATACTATAATAAAAACATTTTTTCCCCTGAAAACTTAAGGTAGTTTTCAAATATTCAAGGTCAGCATTATTTGCAGGGCAGGGCTGAGAACATGAATCTAAAAATACTACGTGAACCTGGTATGATATCATTTTAAGGGAGCATAAATATGTCTTTGGTACAACTAGAAAGTCTAAATCTCAGGCCCATCTATCAACAGATTCAACAGAGACCTGTCTTAGTCCAAATTCTACCAATAAGATTACTCAACTTTCTACTAGAATCATTGTAATTAAAGTCACAATTTTTTTTTTTTTAAAACTAAGGTCAGTATTTCTCAACTGCCACATTCTTTTGAATGAGATAATGTTCTTATTAAGAAATTATCCTGTGCTTTTTAGACTATCCAGCAACATCTCTGGGATTTACTTACTAAATGCACTAGTGCCTTTAAGTTGTGACAATATTCCCTGGAGTACAAAATCATATTTGTGTGAAAACCACTGAATTAAAATGACCTTCAGAGAAAATGCTAGCTTTATATATAACACATTTCAGGTTTCAGAGGTTGACAAAGGAAATCCTTTAAGAACAATCCTTTCTCTGATTTATAAGATACTTTTATGTTTTTAAGGCAGTTTAAAGTATTATCTCATTTAATTTTCATAATAATGTAAAAGTACATTGCAGATGCATTTCATAGAAGATAAAACTAAAAACAGTGAGGGCAGTAACTTCCCAAAGATCACTCAGCTTCTGTGTAGATTTAAATATACTAACTTCTGGTAACAAGTGTTGGGGAGGATACAGAGAAAATTGTTGGTGGGAAAGTAAACCAGTCTAACCCTTATGAAAAACAGTATTAATGTTTCTAATGGATATACCATCTGGCCAAATGAATAAAGTCCAAGGGACTAGCCAAAACATACAAAAAGACTAATTCACAGAGATACATGTATACCTTGTCCTTTGTAGTTTTCTTACAATAACTATGTTAGGAAGGAGCAAAAATGCCTAAGGACAAAGACATGGATAAGAAACATATACACATATACAGGAATACCACTCAACTATGAAAAAAGATGAACTCTTGACATCTGTCACACAATGGATGCCACTGAAGGGGATAATGCTAAGCAAAGAGTCAGGAGAAGAAAGGCAAATATCAGATGGTCTTAGTGATATGTGAAAGACAGAGGAATATGATGAAGAGTCATTCAAAAACCAAATCATTAAAGTATTCACATCTGACAACAGAACTGAGGCAACCGGGGGTGGGGGAAGTTTTTGGGGTTAAAACAGGGGAAGAAAGGAACTTAAAGAAACATGATAGAGGATCTTTGGGTCACTGGTGGTGGGCAGGGTGTGAAAATAAACATTTGTAAAGGTTTAAACCTCGATCCCAAAGCAGATATAATGTTCTCAATCTACTTTTCCACCATAAACATAATTTGAAAAATAAATGTATTGAATCATGAAGTTCATATTCACGTATTTAAAACATCACTTACCAGTGCTTATGTAAAGTGAGTGTAATCACTGTGATACTTAAGAGTTTATTTTATGTTATTTCTTGAACATTAACAATAATGGTGATTTTTTTGGGAGCATACATTTGTGGAATAACAATTGCTCTATGCAAAAAGTGGGTTTCATATAAAGATTTTTTTCTTCTTTGTGTTAAGAGGCAGTATAAAAGAATTAAGACTTTGAGTTTGGAGCAAAATATACCATCATGGGAAAAATATTGTAAAAGTATCTAAAATATACCATAAATATATTTTATGTATACATAAAAATGCTCTATGATTATGCTGTACATTACTGTATAAATCTGATCAGCCAATCCAATGGAATTACACTTAATCCTTACCTTCAGAAGGTAAAAATGGCCCTCCATTCTTATGCCTATTCATAAGCTATAACTCTTCTAACAGTGTATCACTACACTAATAAGAATGATGTGAACTGTAAGAATGACTGTTTTACTATGCATGCCAACTTGGTGCATTTTATTTTCTCTCTACATCACCAGGTTGTGTGGTTCTCTCTTCTCCAAGAAAAGTCTTAGTTATGGCTCTTTAGGTCTGTGGTCCTTTTCATAAGGATGGTCTGTATTTACATTATTACTGGATTCTACTTTTATTTTCGGATTAGCCCATTTTTGCTCATATTTTCTTGTCAAATAATATAACCACAAAATCTGTGGGGAATTTTAAACTTCTTTTTTTTAAAGATTTAAAGATTTATTCATACAGAACTGGGGTACTGGCCAGATATGCGGAGGGTGAGAGGATTCACCAGAGACAGAGCGGGGAGCAGAACAGGCAGATCAATGAAGTACACTGCTGAGGGGAGCAGCGGGCAGGTCAGGAGAGGTCTGCCTTGCCATGTGGATCACCTCTGGGGCAGGCGGGGTTGGAACTCATGGGGAAGTGGCTTAAGCTTCTCAATGCAGTGCTTTAACCCCCTGAGCCACCAGGGAGGGCCTAAACTTCTTTTTTAGGCAAAACTTCATTACTTAAGAACTAAGTAATCTAAAACTCCTATATAGAAATTCCTAACAGATCACTACTCCAGAATTTTTGTTTTACCTGTAAAGCACTTTCTAGATCATTCTACTTTTAGGACTTCTGCAAGAATCTCTTTCCTCCTTCTTGGCCTTAGAATCATTTTTTAAAAATGTTTTAACAAAATTTTATAAAAGAAAACTAGCTTTCTATACCTGCAGATCTAGTATCATTCACATCCAATTGCAGTATCATCCCACCCTGGTGATAGTTTGTTTTTTATTAGTTTGCTCTCATAGTGCCTGGTTGTCATTTTAAAGGTTTTAGACACTCATGGAGTTAGTTTCTTCTTTTTAGGTGAAGATGCTCACAATGTGAAGGGAAAAGAGATATCTTCCCTCTCTCTCTCCAGGTTTACACCAAATTGTCCTATATCTAGGACAAGTGTTCCTAGATATTCACTGACCCAAACTAGAGCTTTCCAGCTTTCACTATGTCTTAAAAACATTAAGATATATATATAAATACAAATATTCCACTATCTTTACCATCTGAACCCTAATAACTAACATTATGCAGGAGAAAAATGGACTCCAAAATTTGTGGGAAGGAGCTATGATGCATCTTATATAGCTTGAAAGGGACCTCCCCATACTCTAAGATGCTATCTTGAACTTTGAAGCTCCTGCAGGCCAGTGAGAGCCTAAGTGAATGTCATAGATTACAACAGTACAACAATGGAGGGATGTGCAAGAGAAAAGCTTCCGACTGTGTCACAAGCAACTAACAACAATGGATACTTTCAGCTGGGAGAGTAGCAGGATCTTCAAGGAGGAAAGGACATTTATGCTAGAGCTTAAGGAGCAGGACAGTTTGGCTAATGAATATGGGAAGAGAGGATTTGAGAGTATTCACAGTAATTCACTAACAAAGGCAAAACCAGGGTTGTGGAGCTCAAGAAAAATTGCTATGTGTGGACAAAAAAAACCTTCATAGAGACAGTATAAAAACAGCACAAGGAATCTACTGAATATCATTTCTTCATAAAGCCTGCCCTAGTCTTGACTACTTAGATCTGATCATCTGCATCCAAATATGATTTATTTTTCATCACTCATTATCACACACAAAAAAACACAAATCACAATTTTAGAAAAAAAGGGAGTCTAATTTATCATTATATGCAAATATATCTACCTTATAATATATCTACCTTATCTACCACTTATGTAGGTGACAAAATGGGAGAATCACTAAGCTTTTGTTATCTACTACTAGGTTAACTTTTCTTGCATATGTATATATATTGAGATATTAATTAGTGCCTTTTCTTCCTGTGGGGGGAAGGAAATTATTTTCCTACAAGCATCCTTATACCTTCTTCTTTCACAAAGAAACCCCAGGCTAGTTTCTTTGACTTTTCAGAGACCTTCAGAGGGAAGAAAGAAGCTGTCAGATTCCAGAAAATAATCTCCACCAGGTACATCAAAATACTATCTCCCTACTTTTGCTTGTAAGTCCTGCTCTACTAAGAACTTTTAATAAAGATCATCAGTCAGGAGGAGAGAATGGGGGCAAGAGTTTGGGTCACAGAAAGAAACTGGAATAACTCCAAGTGTAGCTTTATAAAAATGGAAGGGAAAATCTAAAGCAGCTACATGTCATTCTCTGTTGTGTTATCTTAATTTCATTTTTCTAGAATTTTTAATATAATCCATATTCATGTAGTTTTCTAATTGTCTGATTCACACACTCTCATCCCTCCCAGGAAGTTAAGTTTCATGAAGACAGTAAATTTCTCTTTCTCATTTATCATGACCTCCCCCCCCCGCCACCCCAGCAATATAATAGGGTTTCAACAAGAAACAAATGACACCTCAAAGGGTATAAGAAGGATTTTAAAGCGTTACTTTTCTTTTATTGAAGTGGGGTCAGGTGCAGATACCTGCAACAGTGGACAAGCACAGAGTGTGAGATGATCTGTGGTGGAGGAAAAAGGCCACTCACTAGAAGCTCTGATCCTATGTCACAGGGCAAAGACCATGACCAACACCACACAGAAGAAGGCAGCCAGACTTCCAAGTCTTTCCTCTGACTTGGCTAAGCTCTTGCCTTATTCCCCAATGGACTCACTATCTGGATTTAAGGAAGCCTGGGGCTACACACTGGAGAGGAAGGTCTCCTAGGACCCAGAGCAAGTGGAAGAGTTGATGTAGAGGGGCAGGCAGAAAATAATGCCCACATTTTCTTTAAAATTCTCTGCCAGATTCCAAAAAATAATCTTGCAATGGGGGGGGGAGTTGTTAACTTTTTATTTTTAAGGACTTATTACTAGGGTACAGGCCAGAGGTGTGGGGGTGGTGAGAGGATTTACCAGACACCAGAGTGGGGAACAGAATAGCTACTGAAATACACTGCTGAGGGGAACAGCAGGCAAGACAGGTGAGGTCTGCTGCACCATGTGGGTCAGCTCCCTGGGCGGGATCAAACTCATGCTGAAGCAGCTGCTGATAGCTTCATAATGCTGCACTTTAACCAGTTGTGCCACCAGGGAAGTCACAGGTTTAGCTTTCCTTAACATTTTTTCATAAGTGGCAACAGTGGCAATGGAGTAACATATACACAGGAATAGGAAAATAGCACAAGTGTGTCAAACTGGGAGACAAAGAATGAAAGAAACACTTCCTGTGCCCTTGCTACAAGGCTGTTAGAATTGTTTGCCATGAACTCAGTCTGTGGGTAACAGCAACCATAGGGTACTGAGGTCACCACACCGCTCCCCCCTCCCAAAAGGCCTTTCAGCTATATTAGCTGCCTTGACCTTCTCACTCAGGTCTCAGCACGATTTGGGATTCATCACTGACCTTATGCTCAGAGTCTAGCAAATGCGAAATTCAGGGCCAGATCTAGTTAGATTTAGAAAAATAAAGCAGTGAGTGCAGTATGTTATAATTTCAAGGGGTTTTGGAGAAAACTCATTCCTGTTGCAAATTTATTGTTCTTCTAAGGAGATTTTAACCTCCATAGACCTACTATCGGCTGAAATATCCAACCTCCCCTTTCCAAATTCATATGTTTCAGTCCCAATTCTCCTATCTCAGAATGTAGCCATATTTGAAAGTGAGATCATTAAAAGTATGACTAGTAAAATGATGCTATTAGGTGGGGTCTAATCTAATAAGACTGATGTCCTTATCAAGGTAGGGGTGCTATTTGTAAACCTAGGAGAGAGGCACCAGAACAATACACCTCAATCTTGGCTCCCAGAATTATAAGAGGATGGATATCTGTTTACGTCTGTGGCATTTTGCTGCCCTAGTGAAGTAATGCAAGAGCCAAACCGTGCTTCATCTTAGTTATAATTCTTTACCACTGTGGCAATGTGGTGCCCTGTTCAGCATAGTTATACTGTGAACCCTCAGTGGGAAGGACTTGGTCTCCTTTTCTAATACATTAGGTGTGAATTACAGTGTGTCTTTTACAATTATTGCCTAGTTCCATTGTATGACATGCAAAGTAAATTTCTTCTTTTCCCCCAAACAGTATTTATGTATTTAAAGGAAATGCCTTTAAATTCCTTTATACATTTCAAGGAAATGGGGAAACTGTAGTTTTTATTCAAGGTTTTTTAAAAGCTGGTGCTTGTTTTAGCTGTTGGGTGTTTTGGAAAGATAGGAATTATGCCTATTGTAATTATAAGTATTGCAGCTTCAGACATTCAGCAGAATCTCTGTTCCCAATCGTAGCAAGCATTATTCTGATCCTAGATCCTTTGCCAGTTTTGCAAAGGTCATGTGGAGGTGAGCAGAATATGAGGTATCTGGCTCCAATTCCACTTGAAACATTAAAGTGACTCCAGATTGATAAAATAGAGAGAGGGAACGGGACTACAAAGAACTCAGACCAGAGCGAGCCAAATGGTACATTCTTGGCTAATGGTAACTGACAATGAAAGGGAAGAGAGACTTTAGGAACAGAGTAGGAGCTCCTTTTTAGTTTAAGATGCAGGTAGGACATATGAGAGTACTTGGCAGAAAGATAGCTGATGTTATAAGAGTAAATAGCCGGCAAGAAGGGCAAGAGAATTGTTAACATTTTCTATGAGGATATGAAAACATCCTACATAGGGTCAAATACTGGCAGCTAGCAAGAGAGAACAATAAAAGGGAAAATTAAAGAAGTTAACCACAGAAACTCCATGGGTATCCTTAGACAGTAAAAGAAGGAAATTACATTTGAGGCCTATTTGAAAGAGTGGCAAGAGGAAGACTTAAGGGATGATAAAACTGGGTTGCATATTGGGAGGATAATTACCAGTGAACTAATTTTGATCTAACACATACCATCACTAGGCATTATGCAAGTGTTTTGTATGAACTACAATTAAAGTACCGTATTGTTTCTGTTTTATAAATAAAGTTTTAGAGAGGTTAACAACTTACCTGTAGTCATATAGTTTATAAAGGGCTGACTGGAGATTCAAATCCATGTTTGCTAGTTCTACCAATCTTCCATAATTAGCCACCAGGCTGATAGCTTATCAGTTCAGGAAGTGTTTTCTTTTCTCTGTTGTGATCATTGAACTTATTCTCTGGCCTGAACCTGCCACTTATTTCCAAAGAGTTCATGCAAGCAAATTGTTTATTTTCTCCAGAAAATATATATATATATATATATATATATATATATAAGTTTTAGTATATCTAATTAACCTTTCCTACACAGTAGGAGGTGTCTGAACAATTTGTTATGTTCAACCCTTAGTACATTGTGAATAAGTACTCTTACTATCAGTGATGTTAATTGTTAGAAACACTCCAGTGAATGAGACCAGTGAGAGTGTCTTAGATTCAGAAAGTTCACACAATTAGAGTAGCGAAATATTTTACTTATATCATTAAATTTCTTTTTCCCAATGCTTTTCTTAGTAAATAGTCAAATTCTATATAATCCAGTATGTCTGAGAGAAGTATATTTTTTCTTAAGTATATTTTTATTAATTTCAATGAGACAATCTATTCAAATATTTTTCCCTGCCCTTGTCAATTGTTTCTGTTGCTCACAGGCAATCTAGTAGAAATGAAATATTGTTAGAGGGGGCTCTCAAAAAGTGCTTTATCTTCATTATATTGAAAATTCTATTCCAAATAAACCTTTGGGGAAATCTTTTTACTGACATGCTTTTCTTTCATAGTTTTGTTTCAAACACAGAAGGTTTTTCCTGCCAAAGCTTCATTTTTTTCCTCTTATTTGGCAAAAAGCAGTCTCTGGAAACTGTTCCCCCTCCCCCACCCTACCCCTTCATGGTTCTTACCATGATGATTCTCCTGAAGACATTAGAAGGCTTTGTCTTCATCTATATTTTACTAAACAAGCACAGGAGTGAGAAGGACCTTCACTAGGATTTGATTAAGCAAATTCTTAAAGCCAATAAGAGATTTTCAAGTTGTAAAAAAAAATGCAACATTAGCGCACATTTCCAGGGAGAGTAGACGTTTCACTTTTCAGTCATCCTTACGGAATACCACTGGGGTGGAGAATATTCTCTCTGAGATTAGTTCCAGAGATTCTGGCCTGTAGGGGCAGCTGCCCATAAGGTAGTTTTACTGAATAGCTCTACACACTTGTGACTGAAGCTAGTCCTATGTATTTCAAAGCAAATGCATGTGTAACTTTCATCTGAGAATCTGAGTTATTTAATGGGCAGAAGAAAATAAAGGAGGTAAGAACAGACAAAATTTATGATGGTAAGAACAGGCAAAATTTGTGATAAAGTTGAATGTAAAGTAAAATAATATGACTTACTCATTAGTGAAATGAAGAAAGTAACTTTTTAAATATAGTAGATAGGAAATGTATATACACAGGTTTGAGGAGGGAAAGTTTAAGCATATTAGGCTATTTTTTATGATTAAATAGGCTTGGTTATGGAAACACTTCAAATGAATGTTCAGAAAATGGTTAACATGAAATACAGCTGATGGTCATATTTATAGATGCTAAAGATCCATCATATAGTATACAAGGAGAAGACTAGCAACTAAGTGGTTAATTTGATCACTACCCCTATCATAGAGATTCCCTTGTCTGGGGGGGGGTGGGGGAGGTGGAATTCCCTATGGCATAGGATTCTCCCAGCTGATTAACAACAGCCATTAGAAACAAATGGTTATAAAATCTCCACTACATTATGTGTTCAATGGACATAGTTTAAATATCAAACCTGGCTTTTATTTTTGCTAATGTCAGCAATGCAGACAAATAACAGTCCATTGGAGAAGGAAGATTTTTTTTAACAGTGAGCTATTTTAATTTTGCTCCAGCAGAGAATCAAAGACTCACAGAAGAAAATACTCCCTTCTGTTTCTCAATACATACACACACACACACACACACACACACACACAACAAATAAGCATCTGATCTGTGGCACTATGGGAGCCTTGGGAATAAAGCTTCTCCTTGGGAATCTCTGTAGTATTTTATTAGACAATCATGATTAATGTCACTGACTTTAAGCAATCTTTGAAAAGAAGTCAAAATGTGCCACAAAAATTCACTTGATTATGCCAGTGGGAATATTTCCTAACATAGTCTCAAACTTCAAAAACAGTATAAAGCATGCAAACGAGTAAGGGACAGGGTCTAGCCATTTCTTCCTGAGTATATTTAATTTATTTAGTATTTTAGAAAAATGTCAGGGAAACTGTGGCTTTCATTAGCATAAGAAAGCAGAGTCCAGTGGTATCTATATGTGGGGCTGTTCATGTTGTTTTTCCCAGGGCGAGGGAAGCATTGGAACTTCTTATTGCTTCATGTCACTAGACTGCAACCCAGATTGTAACTTTAAGATGTTATCTTCTGACTGCTCAGATAAACAGCCCATTATGTTTTTATGGTGGGAAGTTCTGAATCCTCAGGAGATTAGAAGCTATTGCCTGGAGCTTGTGGTGCCCGGCTAGACTATCAAGAGGTCCTTGGGATCTTGTTCGGACTATATCTTTAAGCAAACACCTCTCTCATAATGGTGTCTCACACTGCCTTCTTGGCCATGGACTTCAAAAGCTGATTGCAGGGAGGGCCAAAAAGGCAATAACCCTTAATATAACAGAACCAGCCTAGAAGGGACAGACAGGGCAAAGGTAAGGCGTCTCTGAGGTTGGCATTTGTGTGTTTAGCCACATGGGGTGAATAGGGGCCATCTGTTCTTAAATCTGCTAACTCATCATTTTCACACCATTCTAGGATCAAGTACATTTCATGCTTATTGGTGTCAGCACTAGTGAGCTTTTCCAAACCTAATGATACAGATATTAATTTTCCATACCTTTGCTCTCTAAATGATAATAGCATGTTTATGGTAGACTTTAAAGTAATACTATCACAATTAAAATAAAACTCAACTGTGTATATATAAACCTCTAATATAAAATTGTTTTCTTTATCTCTATGGGGAGTGTGCAGTTTATTAAATGTTAGATGTGTTTGATTTGAAGACATCCTTTCGGAAGGGAGAAAACTTCTGGAATGCTATGCCACTGGAATTCTTTTTTTTTTTTTCTTTTTTCTTTTAAGGGTATTGTGTGACCAGTTTTTGTTTTGTGTTTTAAATTAGAAAAAATCCCTGTTTGAGGCCCATATATAGGACTCACTCTTCTATCGTCTTTCAAGTAGTTGTGTAACGTTATCAATTCTTTCAAAGAATATTTCATTGCCAAAATACACAATCTTAACTTTCAAAATCTGGAAAAAATAGAAACTTGAATTTTTCAGTTAATATATTTGTATCTAATATATATATATATATTTCTTTATGGAGAGTGTACAGTTTATTAAGTACTGGATGTGATTGATTTGAATATCTATTTGGTAGATGAAAAAATGAATTAACAAGGGTTTATATTGATTTTAAATAACATTGGTCCATTGAATTCATGTCCATTATTTTGTATGTCAACTTAGTATCATGCCTTTTAGAACAATAAACAAAAACACTATTTAATTTGTATTAAAACAATTAATAAAAATGTTTAACTTCTGAGCCAGTGGAATTGATGGAATACACTTTAGTTAGTCAGCATACATTATAAGTTAGGGTTTCCCTGGTGGCCTAAGTTTCACAAGTATCACCACTACAAGTTGAGTTCGGTTGATCTCTGGCCAGGGAGCTAACCCACATACAGAGCAGCAGACTTCCCCTTGACTCGCCTGCTGTTCCCATCAGCAGTGTACAGTGTATATTTCATTCAGTAGATCCTCCTGTTCTGCTTCCCAATTTGTCTCTGGTGAATCCTCTCACCCCCTGCACCTCTGGCCTACACCCCAGGTTTTCTATGCAAAAATTAAAAAAAAAAGACATTTAAGAAACATTAAAGTTAGTTGAGATTTGCTACGAGTGCTGTATTCATTTATCATTATCTTTAACATTGTGTAAGCTAGGCTGTCAGATTCCTCATGGACCCTAGTAAAGATAAAGAAAAATAAGAATTCATGGTCATTTTCAGGCATAGGAAGGATGAGCAACTTTCCAAAAAAAGCGATGTTAGTGTTAATAGCAGGGTATGGAATGAGCTCAATCAAACTGATTGCTATTTTCCACATAAGAACTCAGTTCAAATCGATCCACACAGAGAAAATGTGTTCTATTGATGGAGCATCAGATTAGCATTTTGATTCTGTGAGAGAAAAGTTTACAGCTCATTCAAAGTTATGTTTTCAATTAGCAAAACCATAACAAATATATCCTAAGATTAGAATATGATTTCTCATTAATAACAGTTTTCTTGTTGAAGATTCCAAAACCTAAGTCCATACTCTAGACGTTTTCCCTTTACAATAACTTTTTAACTTCAAATTCTTTAGTAGCATGATCTTAACAGAATTTGAAAAACTTTATACTCTCAAAATTTTTTTTTAAAGATTTATTTATTTATTTATTCATACAGAACTGGGGTACAGGCCAGAGATGCGGAGGGTGAGAGGATGGAGATGCAGAGTGGGGAGTAGAACAGACAGATCGATGAAGTACACTGCTGAGGGGAGCAGCGGGCGGGTCAGGAGAGGTCTGCCACGCCATGTGGTCGCCTCCGGGGCAGGCGGGGATCGAACTCATGCGGAAGTGGTTTTAGCTTCTTAGTGCTGTGCTTTAACCCGCTGCGCCACCAGGGAGGGCCAACTCTCTCAAATTTTTTTAAGTACCTCTAATACTTATATCATTTAGAATTTTTAAAAGGATGTATTTTAAGCACATGGCATAAGTACTTTTAAAGACATTTCCTCAACTACCAGAGAGGGAGTATGGGGGTAGGGAGTAAAGAGGGCCCAGTGGACAATGGTGGGCGATAACTGCTGATTTGATGGTGCACATGATGCAATACCTTACAGTTGAGGAGTTATGAATCCACACACTTAAAATATGTACAGTGGTATAAAAAATGATGTAATTAAATAAAAAAAGATATTTCCTCCAGATATTGAGCCTCTTGCTCAAACTTATCCAATTTATAGCGTCTGTCATATAGTGTAATTAACCATTCTAGTGTTCTTTGTTATGCCAATCAAGTGAATCAGATTATTTTTTTGCCCCAAAAGGTACTCCCCTTTTCTATTCAAATGTTGTGAAAATTAATTCCAACATATGGCAGAATTACAATGTATGAATGGAAGGGTGGATAGATGGTTATGTAGGAAAGTAGATAGGCATGTATCTATACACATATACAAACAGGTATATACTTATACACATCTACAAAGGCACAGTCTTCCTTTGAGTTTACAGCCTAAATAAAATGAAATGCTAACTTGCTCTATGTTATTTACTAAAACTTGTTTTGTTTAGTGGTTATAAGAAACCACCTTAGACAGATATTCTCTTTACCACTATCCTTCATACCCTCCAAAAATACAAAATGCAATTCACTATTTTCATGAAACAAAAATTATATGAAATTGCTAAATTATAATGAAGTCCTACAGTCATATACATGACTCTTTTTCTCTGTTTATGTGAAATTCCCTTAAAATGTTCATTCCATTTGGTCAAGTAAAACTCAACACTTCTTATCATACTTAAAGTTTTACTCCATTGGGTAAAATGATTCTGATCTTCTCTTGATTATTGTATTTGATACTTATGCTGCCTTAGTCATACACATGTATCTCTTCATAGACCACTGATACTTATTATATTTTCAGGATTCAAATGTTTCAAAATCAAATAAATGAATGGTTTGATAATTAAGAACTAATTTCAGCAAGAAATATAGAAAATAGTGATTTGTGAGGACAGTAGCCATGAAAAGTTCATATTTTAGGTGATTTACTAATTTCTTTCCATACAAAAATTCACATTTTTACCATTTTTTTCCTGAACAGATCAACTAGTAGGGGGCATAAAAATGATAGTAAAAAGCAGCAGTCTAGAAAAATATGGTCTTTAACAACATTCTGTCCATGCCATTGTGGCCTGGTGGCAAATGTCCTTAGCTGAAATAGGGTGGACAATGTTTTGGACAATATTTAAAAGTATTTTTTATGGAACATTTGGATGAGAGAAAAAATAAGATTTATCTTCTAATTACTTCTAAAATTAATTAAATCAATTTAGCACATGTAACAAATAGCTAACAAATTTTTTAAATGGAAATTAATTTTAAAATATTATATTCAGAATTGTAGCTCATCATTCTTTCAGGTTGCCAAATCAAGCAGTTTAACTAGAACTCTTCCAGCAGAACATGTGAATTAAATGTGAACTACAATTTTGATTAATGTCTATTCTTCAGGTGAAAGTATCAGGGTTAATAGTAAGCACTCTTTACAAGAATTAATGTTTAAATTATATCACCAAATTTCAGGAGCCACACATTTATCTATTTTCTGATAGATTTCAAAAAAAATAAATAAATAAAAACCAAAGGAAAAAGGTGTGAAGTCCTAGAGTTTTGACAAATCATAACTCTCCCAAGTATTTGAGCACTGTTTAGACTTTCAGATTCTACTTAGTAAGTGACAGCTTGAGAGGCTTTTTGTTTTTTTCCCCAATGTCAGCGAACTTTTCACTTACATCTAGTATACAGAACTTACATTTTCATAGTTGTGACCATCTGTTACAAAATATCCAGTGACTAAAGACATTTCTGAAAAATTCAATCAAAACAGATTTTCTTGAGTCAGAATTTACTATACAATTAAAAATTTAACAATAGGAAATGTTAGTGAAAGCAAACTTTTAGATATTCAGAAAAGTCAAGGTCATGGTTTTTTCCTAGGAAAAAAATAGCATCTGCATTTTCTGGATTGAATGAGCATGAGTACAACTTGATAAATTTTAGAATGTCACTGATTACAGTGGTAGTCTAAAACATCTTTTTTTTGTTGTTGTTCATGTTTATGTATTCAATAATTCACACTGCATTCTTATTAAACTAAGTTATAAATTAACTTATCTACTTGCATTGCCTCTCAATAGACATCCTTTGTATTAAACCTTTACATAACAATATTTGACTGGGTGAGAACTGGGCAGTCTAAAGGACTATTTTACTTCTCTAATAAGCCATAAGAGTGGTGCCTGGCCCTTTGTCACCATTATTAAAACTACTTTTGTACAAAAAAACCTTTATACCTAGGAATAAAATCTTATCACACATTGTGAGAAGTATTTGGTCTGATATTGGGTTTTATTATGTTTTATATTATTCATGAGGGACAAAGAAGATCATGCTCAAGAATGAAAAAGAAAATACTTAGGGAGGTCTGGGCAGTTTTAACAGCGTGAGTGAAATACAACACCAAACAGGATGTCTCTATTCCCTTTGAACTTGAGGCATCCCATGGACCCTAAGCTACTGAATTCTCTGGTTAGTTATGTGGTGCCAGACATTCAGTGGCACTTAATGAAGATAAGTTTATACCTTGTGCTTTTAAAGGTAATGAGGAATAAATCCTGCCTGGTCAAACTAAGCATTTTAGCAAAGTCTTTGTAAAGTTAGCAAAAAAAAAAAAAACAAAACATATACTTTTTATTTTTTTCCTGGGCCTCAAAGCTCAAAGCAGTCTGTGCCCTTTCTAATTTTTTTTTTCCAGAATAGTAATAAATAAGAGCATAGGCAAAAAAAAAACAAAAAAAAACAAAAACAAAAACAAAACAAAACACATTAATCAAGAATAAATAACATTTGTTTTTTATTAGAAATAAAATAAATTGAAAAATAAAATTTAAATTTAAACAGCTACTCTTTGTATTTCATTAAATTTTTACTTCATAAATAGAAGAAATTATCTTGATATTTATAAAAGTATCTTCTTGAGGGCCCTCCCTGGTGGTGCAGCAGGTTAAAGCACAGCACTAAGAAGCTAAAGCCACTTAAGCATGAGTTCGATCCAGCCTGCCCCAGAGATTATCCACATGGCTGGCAGACCTCTCCTGATGCATCCGCTGCTCCCCTCAGCAATGTACTTCATCTGTCTGCTTGTTCTGCTGCCCACTCTGTCTCTGGTGAATCCTCTCACCGCCCATGCACCTCTGGCCTGTACTCCAGTTAAACTAACTAAATCTTAAAAAAAAAAATAAAGTATCTTCTTGATACTTCCCATTTTTTTTTAGTGGAACCTGTACCTGCTCTTGTTGAAGGTTTCGCTGATTATAGAAAATAGATTGTGGTTATTATAGAAAATAGATTGTGATATTATAGAAACTAGATTATACAAAGTAGATTGTGCTTGTAGAGTCAAATACTAAAGAAAAGTACACCTATGCCATTGTCACCCCTCTCTTTTGGAAAATTATTTTTATCAAAGTGGCTAAGTATGACTCAGTAACGTCTTGTTAGTGGGCTTATTTTGGGATCATATCCTTTAACAGCGAATTCCTGGAAACTGAGTGAATAAGAACCTTCAGCTCCCAACAGAATGTAAACCTCAACTCTGCACTGTCTAGCTTCAGATGACAATAAGCCACAAGGGATTTAACTGATGCTACTTAAGGGAAATGTGCTGTGCAAACTGCTTTTTAAATTTAAGCATCAAATGACTGTACCCCATCAGAATTCTCTTCTTTCACAGGAGCTAATATTCTTATTTTTTTTTAAAGTGTAAATTAGCCCAATAAAATTTAAAATGACTCCTTTCAGGCAATTATCTATAAAATAGGACTTCAATGACTCATTTTTGCTATCATGCTCTAGTATTTTAAATTAGCAAAAAGTAGAACCTTCTTATATTATCAATTACAAATATCTTCCTTCCTATCACTTTTTTTTTTTCAGATTCTTTGCACTACTAAGGCAACTGAAATGATTTTGCACTCAGCAATTCATTGATCCTACTGTTTTTATAAATTTCATTTATGGTCTCACTTCCTTCCTCTAGCCAGCGTAACATTCACAGTACATCAGATCATCACTTTCTTAGCTTTGGTGAAACCCTATTGTTGAATGTAGTTGGTGGAAATAATACATTTGTGCTGAACTGTCGTGCTTGAAGTTGTTCCATGTTACTTCCCATAGTAGATTCTCTTTTCTACACTTCTAGATAATTATATCCTATCTTCTCTTCGGATTCAACCCTCTAAGATTTCCTTTCTATTCTCATTCTCAATGATGACCTTGGTTCCTGTTTCACTGAGAAAGAAGTCAATCAGAAACACTTCATATATCTCCTACCACTATATTCACTCACCTGCCAGCATCTGGGCCCATGTGCTCTGCTTTTCTTATTGTCACTATTGATTAATCATCCCCAGGACCAAACCTTTCATCAGTGTACAAGATCTCATTCCCTTCACAAATTCAAGGGCATTTCTCAGCAATTAACTCTCTCCTCTCTCCTCATTTTGTTTTTGATATGTACTAGATCAGACCAGAATCTCATACATATGCTGTCATTTCATGCAATTTTAAAATTCTAATTTGGATTCTTTCCTCTTTCCACTTACTGCTCTATTTATCAGAACTATTTTATAGCAACATTCCTTAAAAAATGAGTAGATTGTTTGAGACTATGCGATCTTCAATTCCTCTCCTCTAATTCCCTCCTATAGTCAACACTGTAATTCATCAACCACTTTATTGAGAAGGTCAAATTAAGGCCTCTGTATTATTGAATTTAATGACTCAATATCATTATCTTATCTAGATCCATCAACTGCATTTGCTTTTTCACTCCATTCTGACATCACCCTCACTATAACTGTGAAAAGAGAATAAGGTCTAGCTATGGAGGTGCTTGCTATCTCTGTCTGTCACTGTTTTAATGACAAAGTTATTTAGTCCCCTTTTTTTTCATTCCTTTGGCTTACCTGAACCCTTATAACTCTCAAGGAAGAGTTTCAGAAGTTCAAATATGAGAAGCATTAAGTAACAGTCTGAGAAAAAAAATACACCTAAACTTCAGATCTTTGACCTCAATAGTAATTATTCTTAGAATATAAATTTCACCTCTTTATCAAGAAAGAACTTTGGTCAATATTAGATGAGAAAGACATACCTATTAGACGAGAAAGAAATACTGGCACTGTATATCTGAGATACAATCAAATGTACTTCCCTAGCCTCTAGGAACTTATTTTGTACAACCAGTCATATATATATATATGAATACACACACATATAAAGATTTATTTATTTGTGCATACAGATCTGTGGTACAGGCCAGAGGTGCAGGGGCAGTGAGAGGATTCACCAGAGACAGAGTGGGGAGCAGAAAAGGCAGATTGATGAGGTGCACTGCTGAGGGGAACAGTAGGCAGGTCTGGGGAGGTCTGCCGTGCCATGTGGGTCACCACCGAGGCGGGCAGGTCCCTTTTATTTTAATAAAGCAGATATAACAGATACAGAGTGACATGGTTGTACCTCTTGATTTCATGGTGGGGAGTTTTATGCTCTTAAACAAAATGACTTTCCAGGAGAGAAAGAATAGAAAGAACAGAAAGGAAGAGAGATATAGTGCTTTCAATCACAGGTGTGAATTTAATAAACGTGAATACCTTTGTTAGCTCAAATCATAAACAAGTTCTTATTCCTGCCTCTCCCTGCTTCCAAGGCCAATTTCTGATATACAAATTCATTGAGAAAAATATATGTTGCCCCCTGAAGCTAGACTACTTTGAATCCCACTGTAGCCTTTACATAAATTTGATTATTTCTTATCTGTATTACCCCTTTACTTTTCTCATCTGTAAAATGGAGAACACAGCATTAATGCTTTTCTTAGAGTGTTATAAACCCAGTAAGCATAATATGCTTGCTATAGATTACAGCAACTTCATCACTATTTCCAGCTCTTGCTTTGGAGAATAGATCATTCTATCAGTTGGTTCAAATATTTAATTTTACAGATGAAGATTGGAGGCACTATTTTTTTTAAACAGATATTTAGTATCTTAATGAGGACCAGAACAAGGTCTCCTCTGGCCTAGTTAGTGTACTATCTGATACACCATTCTAATCTTTATACCTCCCCCTTGTTTTCCTCTCATTTGTTACTTGATTTCTACATAAAAGAACTACAGTGGAAATGGTGGAAATAGTGTTGCAGAAGAAAAAAAAAGCTTAATATTTTGCTTTTCAAAATTTTCTTTGCAGGTGGGAGAGCAGTCAAACACGCAGTTGGTAGTGTTCCAATGTGGCTCCCAGAGGGAATGGATCCATTCACAGAGATGTGCTAGCCTATTAGAACACCAATACCTCTGTCTTTTGTGGAATGGGCTCCAGGGCTATCCTCAGATTGATAGATGTGTCAATGTAGAGGACTATAGCTTCCAAATGATAAAACTTCTAAACTTTTGGGTGATCTATTTTACTGTGATCAAAAGTTGATTGCAATTAACTTTCCTCTTACCAAATCCCTGAACTCTGTCTCTAGAGGCAGTGATGCAGCAAACTACAGTAGCAGTCACACAGCAACAAATAAGGAGATAGATTCTGTACCAACCTTGGGGTACTGGGTTAGCCTGGAACTTACTATTACTAGGTCTGATTTATTCTTATAGTGCCTGCAGGGGTGTCTTAATTGCTGATCTCATTTAGCACCCTAGTGCGGAATAATACCCCTGAGACTACTCAGCAAAACAACAGGAAAAGTTCCAATAACAACCACAATCCTTAATAAAATGGAGTTCTTAAAAGCAGACAACCTTCCTGGAACCATCCCAAATAGTTTAACACTTTTTTGTTTTCTTTAGTTACTTTATGTGCCTGTCATTTACTGAAATTAGCTACATTTACTAAATGATTCTCTTCCTGGTTACTTGAACAATAAAATGAGTTTAGGAACTCTAGGTATAACTATTTAGGTGACTACCCTAAACTAGGAAGGAAATACTATGCACAAGGACAATACTATAGGGAGAAATCTGACCAGAGATAACAAAGAAAAGTTTTTATGGTAGATTCAGGAAACTGCCCATAAATGAACAGAGATGGCAATTCATGTAACTGACAATAAATTATAGTAAATAAGATGACTGGACTATATGGAATATACAAATATGTCCTATGAAATGCAGCTCCAACAGACTCACCAAAATATCCTACATTGTTAAATACTACTAAATTTAATACTATTGTTATATTAAATACTGAATATACTACCTTGGGCTAATTATCTTGTCTCTGGACTCACCTTTGTCTTTTCTATCTTGTCTACCTTAATCTTTTTTGTTGTCACAATTTCCATTCTTTTATCTATTTTCTGTCTTATTTAAAATTTTATGCCATAAAACTATCAAAGATATATTTCCATATTGTTCAAAAATATTTTGTTTATGTTATACTGAAAATAATCTTTATAGTTTAAAAATATCTGCTTTTAATTTTTTTTAATAATAGTTTATTTTTACATCATTTTGTGCCTTTTTCCATCTCAGTTATAATCCCCATGGACTTCCCACCACCAATTCACTGTGTGCCATCACCATAGTCCCATGCACTCCCCACCTCCCATATTTGATCCCATTCCCCACTCCACCACTGTGAAAGTCTCTGGTCTATAGTTTTCATGTTCCCCCCCCCCACATCTCCAACCCAGATCCTTTATGTTCCTGCTATGAGTGAAACCATCTGGCATTTTTCTTTTTCTTTCTGGCTTATTTCACTAAGCATGATCCCTTCTAGCTCCAGCCACATTGTTGCAAAAGGCATGAGTTTATCTCTTTTGGTTGTTGAGTAATAGTCCATTGTGTTTATGTACTACATCTTTTTAATTTAGTCATCTACTTTTGGGCATTTGGGCTGATTACATGTCTTTATTATTGTAAATAAAGCAGCAATAAACATGGGGATTAGGTGTCTTTTTGAATCAATGTTTCTGTATCTTTTGGGTAGATACCTAGGAGTGGGATTGCTGGGTCATATGGAAGCTCCAAAAAATATCTGCTTTTAAAAGGTAATCAATGCATTTGGAGTAACCCCAATCACCAAAAGAAATGGTCACTCAGTTTTACTGCTTGTATTTAACTTAAGGGATAGAGTCCTTTTTTTTTCTGTATAGAAGACTCTTATTTATTTCTGGAAATACTAAATGAAGAATTTGCTATTTGTTCAAAAATACCATTAACTTATACTGCCTGTATAAATTATACACCTTTGAGGGTTTTTTTTTTTTTTTTTGCTAGATTTAACTCTTATTTAGAAGTCTGAGAGACACATTCTATTAATCAATGTGAGTCCTGAATTCTATGGACTCACGACAGATCTGTGATGCGCTATATCTTTTTTTTTTATTATTATTATTTTGAGGAATCTCAATACCATTTTATTTCCTATTCCTGTACATCCTTGCCAACATTCATTGTTTCCAGTTATTTTGATACAGGTCATTGTCACTGGAGTGAGGTGATACTTTACTTTGGTTTTGAATGTGTACCTCCCTTATAATAAGAGATCTTGAACATTTTTCATGTGCCTGAAAGTCATAGGTATGTCATCTTTGGAAAGGGTCTATTTTTGTCTTTTGCTCATTTTTGAGTTTTGTTTTTTCCTGTTGTTGAATTGTATGAGTTCTTCATATATTGAGGTAATTAACCCCTTGTCACATGTGTGATGCGAAAAGTTTTCTCCCAGTCTATAGGTGTTCTTGTGGTGATTTCTTTTGTCGTTAAAAGACTTTTTAATTTTATGTAATCCCATTTGCTTATCCTGCTTTTGTTTCCCTTACCCTTGGAGGCTGATGTCCAGGGTATATCACCTATATTTTATGTATTTTCTGAGTTTAGATCTCAAATAACTGTCTTTAATTCAGTTTGAATTAACTTTTGTATATGGAGTTATAAATCGAGCTTTAAAAAATGGGTGCCTATGTTAGTATTCATGAATAAAATGGTTCTAATTTACATTTGAGTGAAATGAGTCCTGGAAGGTAAAGTAAGTTGCTCATCATTACACAACTAAAAAAGTGGCAGTACTCTGTGCTGGTCCTAGAAAGTTACATCCCATAGCCTGTTTTTCTGAACAATGTTATATGGCCTCACAGGCTAGCTGTTGTTTTTTTGTTTGCATTTTTTTCCATAACAATAAGGATGGTATAATATGAACACTTAGGAAAATATACCCGTGAACCAAACTTTCTGAGTAAAAGAAATAGATTCGGATCAACTGCATTTAAGTGCATTTTAAATTAGGCTACTGATATACTTAAAGAAAATAATAATTCAATAGGTATCTTTTGAGTCAGAACTATGAATGAGGTGTTTGAACCCCTCGGATGACGACAGTTAACACAGTACAATAGCCTCAAAGGACAGAGTTTTAACCAAAACTTTTAGGGAAAGTGACAGATGATGATTTGGGGAGGCAGGCAACCACAGTGGTTGCAGAAGGGCTCTCTGAGAAGGTGATATCTAAGCTGAGAAGATAGTCAGGTAACAGTGAAGGAGAGAAGCTTCTGGACAGAAGAAATATCTTGTGCAAAGACCCTGACAGGAGTCTGGCCTGTTAGCAAGGTAAAAAGAATTTTTTTAAGACTTACTTACTTATGCATACAAGAACTGGCCGGAATGCAAGAGATAAGAGGATTCACCAGAGACAGACTGGGGAGCAGAACAAGCAGATCTACTGAAATACACTGCTGAGGGGAGCAGCAGGCAAGACAGGAGAGGTCTATTGCACCATGTGGGTCATCCCCCTGGCCACGGATTGAACTCATGTAGCAGTGATAAGAAGCTCAAATGGTGAGTTACCACACATGGAAATGATCTAGTAAAATAATTTCTGAAATAAGTAGTTTACCCAATTTATACACAAATTCTACCAGGAAGAGAAGAGAGGAAAACAGCAGGGTATTTTCCCCATTGATTGATTATACTATAATCTATAACTAAACACACATCTTTTCTGAAAAAGTTAACATTAGCAAAACATGCTGTAGTCAAAGAAGAAGATTTATAAATGGCATGTTCATACCTTAAGCATGTCTGTTTCATGCTGGAAAAAAATCTGTTTATGTTATACAGGTGATCATTTACATTGAAAAAAAATCTATACATTGCAAATCTGAAGAAGTGGCAGGAAATGGATAAAAGATAAAATCAGGTTATAGTCAAGCAATATTTTGTTCGCAAATTGGTATTAAGATTTGGGGAAAAAGTAAAGGTGGGAGGTGGGATTAGAAAATGTTTTAAAAAATGTTACATTTTCAAAAGAACTTGGGAAGAAAATTGTGCAAATTTCTGACTTGTCACTTTCTGCAGTCTGGTTCAAGTATTTACAATTCTTAGATCAAGACAAGCTCAGCTCCACAGATCTGTTATAACCAAGGCACCAGGTAGAGTTCATCATGCTCTATTCATAACAAGTAGGTTACTTGAGAGTAGTAGGGGAAAGTACCTGAAGTGACTCTTGGTCTGAAGCTACCTGAGAAAAATGTTAGGCAGAGGAGGCTAATTATCTACATCTGTCTGGAATCAGATGAGCTGGTGATAAGACAATTACTGGAATTGCTGGTGATTTATCTGTATTATGAGACTCTGAGTACTGGGACAAGTCTGGAGGTTTTGTTGGAAAGAAGCCAGGAAGAAGAAGAAATGTGAGACTCCAGTCATTTCCTGTAAAAATAAACAAACCCCCACACCCCCAAAAAAGGAATTCATAGGTATACAACATGGAGGTGGGGCTTAGAGAGGTGGGTGGTATGTGTAAAAGTGATCAAAAGGTACAAAAATTCCAAATGTTAAGTCCTGAGGATGTAATATACTACATGACATCTAATTAATAATACTGTATGATTTATTTCAAAATTGCTAACAAAGCAAAGCTTAAGCTTTTATCAGGCGATAAAAAGTTATTACATCTTGACAGATGTTACTGAACTTATTGCAATGACTTATCATTTTTCAATATATCCAATAAACAATTATTTTGTATATGTAAAATTAATCTATTATTATATGACCACTATATCTCAATAAAAATGCTTCAGATATTTTAAGGTATCTTTAAATACCCTCCAGGTATTTCCTATACCTTGCTAGTTCAGAAACCACTTTCGTTGGTTACTCCCCAAATAACTGGTCTCTGCCTAGTACATAAGAGTAGTATGAAGAAAACTTCTACAGGGGGAAAGTTGTACACCGCCACTCCCTTTAATTTTCTCTGATAACTTCACATACTCACTAGCAGACAATTCTTAGTGACATAACTGTGACTAACTATACACTTACAGTGGCAATGAGCAAAGACAACAATGAACAAATGATCCTTGCTAGAAACACACATTTGTGTTTATTATAATAGTATAAGAAATATGACTCTGTTGTCTAAGCCTAGGAAAAAAGGTACTGAAAATCATAAAATCCTAATTCAAGCAGCATTAAATTACTTAAACTTAAAAGATTGTGGCTTCATGTTGGCCTTATTTATTTATTTATTTATTT
>NW_004567106.1:21463736-21465312 GCF_000260355.1 Condylura cristata | reverse complement strand
TGCGGAAGTGGCTTCAGCTTCTTAGTGCAATGCTTTAACCCGCTGCGCCACCAGGGAGGGCCCGATTTATTTATTTATTTTAAAGATTTATTTATTCATACAGAACTGGGATACAGTCTAGAGATGCGGAGGGTGAGAGGATTCACCAGGAACAGAGTGGGGAGCAGAACAGGCAAGTCAATGAAGTACACTGCTGAGGAGAGCAGCGGGCGGGTCAGGAGAGGTCTGCCTCGCCATGTGGATCTCCTCCGGGGCAGGCGGGGACAGAACTCATGTTGAATTGGCTTACGCTTCTTAGTGCTGTGCTTTAACCTGCTGGCCACAGGGAGGCCTTATTTATTTATTTTTAAGTAGTTATTTAGCCTATGTTTCAGTCACTGGTCTAGCTTCTGAAGTTACAGCACAGAGTTGTGTAAGAGAGGCCCAAGGGATGGGGCCATTTGGGAGGATACTTTGAATACTCAATTCTGCATGATAGTCCCAAGGTTCTACCTTATCAAAATTATTCAAGCTTAAGGTTAAGCCTTCATAAGGAAGCGTTTGTAGATATCTCCCAGACACTAGATACTCTCTTTCTCCAAATCTGTTCACTATGGTCTGAAGTTCTATTATAAGAAGACAAAGCATTAATTCTGCAATTAATATGACATGCACCTACCAAATAGAACTATTAAATAGTAGAAATGCTCACTGAACAAGACGTAATCAAGTAATAAGTAAGATACATAAATGAAATCATTTTTTTTAACAGGTCTTGGTACAAGGAGAAAATAAGAAATCTAGGATAATTATGGTTATTTTAAGACGGGTAAAATCACTGGTGAGAGAAGAGCAAGGAAAACAAAAAACAAACCAAAAAAAAAAAAAAAAACAAGTCAACTTGCACAAAATGTCCTTAGTTCTCTTTTAGTCTGTCTTCAACTCTAGATAAATAAATTGTGTAGACAGAGCACTTTTTGAGATACAAACACACTAAATCTGCACAAGAGAAGTACATATACCCATGATGAAGGAGTCGCATTATGTTTGACAACATTTGTTTCTTGGTATGTTTGGTGACTGGTTCAGCACTAACTTCTTAGAGATAATTCTGGAAGATTAACTAATTAAGGATTTGTTGTACTTCTTCAAAAATAACCACCAAAATGTACAAATTCACTTATTCAGGTATGGGCCCCACTGTAGTGCTATCCCTTGTCAGACAAACACTCACGGCAGAAAGGGAATGAGAAAAACAAAAGGGCAAACATTCTGTCAAAGAGATGGTGACTCAAGACTCTCAGGTATGTTGCTTGATTCCCCCCCCCCACAGTATTAGTTATTTTTGTCAATGTGACTCCTGTGCCTTTGTTGAAGGAAATTACTTTTCAAGGACTATTAAAGTACTCCATGTTTATCAGAGAACTTTTCTAAAATCAGATATGACTGTCATTTCATAATGATTTTTGCATTTTCCAAAGAAAGGAAAATATGTATTCACGTGATAAAAACAATTTCAACATATGAGTTATTTGCCTAAAGCCAATTAAAGTTGGCTTTATTTTATATATATACATATATACATATGTGTGTGTGT
>NW_004567106.1:21460876-21462046 GCF_000260355.1 Condylura cristata | reverse complement strand
TATCCTCAAAACCACTCTCTAAAATCGTTAAACATTTTCCTTAAGGAAAGGATTAGTTTTGCTAAAATGGAAAACTCTGAGAGAAATGTTACTGTAACTTTTTCCTACTTTTCACTTTAGGTTTAAATCTGATTCTAACATCATTTTAGGACTCCCACCAAATGGAGAATGACATCTAACATGGCAGAGCCTAACATTAATTGTCCAGAATTTTCAAACCAAAGCAATATAAACTCAGCTACCAGGTGGCTAGAAAGTGAACAGACACATGGGGGTGAACTGTTTCGAGGGTGAACTGTATGTGTAGCTGTTAGGTAATTCTAGCTTCTATCCAATTATCCAATTAGTGTAGCAGCTTCTTATATATATATATAATGTCATATATATATATAATGTCATATATATATAATGTCATATATATATATATGAGATGATATATAGAGCTAGTTGCTTAGATGTGATGTTCTACTGTTTCTTATCTAAGTATCCTGGGACTAATCATCAGTGCCTTTTATAGATTAGTCTCCAGTAAAGGGTCTGGGGCACTAAAATAGTTTCTATCATGTGCAACTGAGTTCCCTGTTCTCATGTACTTTCTGAAATGTTTGTGGGGAAATATGCAACAAAAGTTTCATGCAATTTTATGTAATTACAAGTAAGTATTTTGATTTTATCCCCAATTGTTTCAGATGGTACGATTAGTTAAGTCATCTATTAAATATGTGGATTGCTTTAGAGAGCTTCTTTCTAATTCTATTCTTTTAATTTTAAGATCCTCTCTACTTATCTTTTTTTTTATTAAATGGCAAATACTTAACAAAAGGACAATTATTAAATCACTTAAAATTTATGATGCCTATGTGTTTTCCTTAGGAACAAGTCACCCAGTGAGAAAGCTTATGGTTTCTTCAATAGAAAGACATAGAAAAGAGGGTATTAATCAGGAGGGCTAGGAGAGTAAAGAAATTATACACAAATTCATTCTGGAATAGACAGCAATGAGGAGCTTCCAAAATGGATTCTAAAAAAATTTCACAATGTATTTAATGTCTTCCTGCACTGAACCGAAGATAATAAGAAGTAGAAACCATGTTTCTTTTGTTTCTGACCAAAAGAAATCATGCTGCTAATGCTTCCTTTTATACCTTTCAAGATAACATTTAAGATTTG
>NW_004567106.1:21425972-21460766 GCF_000260355.1 Condylura cristata | reverse complement strand
AGGCCCATACAAAGATAATACTTTTGTCTTTGAGATTCTAAGGGAGAGTCTTAGATTTACAGGAAAGAACACCTTTTCTAGATTTTTTGTCTTTGACCCATGTGTTTTTTATATTGTTGTGTTTATTTCATTGAGGTGTACACGATTTTTATTTCCCCTTTATTTGATGCAACTATTCAGCAGTCTTGACCCAAAGGGGTTTACATGCAATGAAAAGACTACGGACTTCCATCTGAATGGAGTTTCACCAAGAAAGAAAAAGAATCATAAAGACATTTGATATGACCAAACACCTCTTTTTAATTTTACCAAAATTGTGAATTATTATATTTTGTTTGCCTTTCTGGAGTTGCCTCTTTTAACATGTTTTCAATAAACAACAAAGCACCAAGAACTCTGAGTAAATAATAGATGTTAAAAATAACTACTACCTAACAATGTTACTGGAACAATTAAAGTGCAGAAAACTCTCTCACATGAGAAGCCAACTGAAAACAAAGGTTGGCATGATGCTGGTTCTTTGGTTCTTTTCAAATTAATAAAACACATTTGCTCCGAGCTCATCTCTCCCACTTGAAACTATTTGTGTTGTTTTGATTTGTTTGTTTTTCAGCTTCCCTTAAAATATACAATAGTAGACCCCATTTTTCTGTGCAATTTACCTTTTTCCTTTTTTTTTTTTTTTTGTAGATACAGAGTGCCAGTATGTATTTGTGATACTGGACTATATAATATGCCTTGTTTATACACTCAGAAGGGGAGAAAAGTATTCTTAAAGAAAGCTCCTTTTTAGCAAGATTTTATTAGGACACATTATTCAAATGCAATATAATAGAAACTTTGCTCATTTGGTTTCTGGATGCTAAGGGACACAGTCAGAAACTAATCATTGCAACACAATAGAACACCAGCTGACATCCTGAGCACCAGCCACAGTACGTTCAGGCCACTAGGCAAGGAGAACTACATTTTATATCCAAACAGAGATGAGCAAGACTCATTGTGAAATAGCTATTTTTATCCCATGTATAATGGAATAACAACAGTGACTTTCAATTCTTGTAAAAAGTACAATAGCTTCTCTAGACTTAAGACCTTTTAAGTTATTTAGTAATATTTTATTTTATTAAAGATGTATTTATTTATGCATACAAGAATTGGGATATAGGTCAGAGGTGGTGGGGGGGTGTCAGAAGATTTATCAAAAACAGAGTGGGGAGCAGAACAGGCAGAGTGACCAAAATACACTGCAGAAGAAGTAGTGTGTAGGACAGGAGAGGTCTGCTGCGCCATGTGGGTCAGCTCCCTGGCTGGGAATTGAACTCCTCTCCAGCTGCAGTAACTGTGGATTGCTTCATCATGCAGTGATTTAAACTGCTTGGGCCACCAGGGAAGCCCCTAGTATTATTTTGAACAGAAGCCCTACCAGGTCTGCTTTTAAATAACACATGGGATTTTTGTAAAACAAAGACTTTGAAATATCTTCCCAAGTCAACCAAAGGAAACAATGATCTAGAGCTTCTCCTGGAACTCCTGGTTTCTTTTCTTTCTTTCCTTTTTTTGTATTATCTTTTTATTGAGATAACATTGGCTTACTAGTTACACTGTATAAGATTCAGAGACACAGCTACACATCCTCTTCAGATGTGTGATCACACCACACCCAGCACTAAGGCACTCACAGCACTCCACCCCAGTCCACTGGGCTCTTCTTTGAGGAGGAATGACCCTCCTTTTGTCCCGCTGCCCCTCATTCCACAGTAATTTCTAGGTTTTGCCATGCTTTAGTTTCGTTTGTTCCTTTGTTTTGTTTCCCTATAGTACATATATGAAATCACCCAGTATTTGTCTTTCTCCTTCTACTTATTTCTTATAGCATGACTTTGTTTTTCTTAAAGGCCAATTTCTACAGAGACTAAATCTTAATAATAAATCTTCTTAATAAACATAAGCAGAATAATTTTCAAATGTCTCACCCAAGTTTACTACACATATGTAAAACATGTTGTCCATCTTAAAGACCTGAAAGATGTTATGTCACAACATTTCATATTCGTAAGGGATATACTTACATTTTGCTGTCACTTTGTACCCCCCCAGAGGAGGAGCATGGCCTTCTAATGCGTCAAATCCAGCAGAAACTAGGACCACGTCTGGATCAAACTCTTGGGCCACGGGTGTCACTACAGTCCTGTGCAGTAAAAAGCAATCAGTTACACAGGGGAATGGCAAATACCTTTAAAATTTGTGCAGTGAAAATGACTTGGCACAGCATCAAGAACTTCCTAAGGAAAAAGAAAATGAGAAAAGAAAATACTACTCGAATGGATCAAAAACTTATCATTTCCTTAATACCGAATCACTATTATTTTCCCATCCTGATTCAGCCTTTTTTCTTTCATCTTTTTTTTTTTTAAAAAAAAAAAAAAAAAATGCTTTGCAGGTACATTCTAAAGCCTGTCATATTACATGCACATCTGTGGCTGTTTTATCCCCCTGCCTATAAAAAACTGCTTCTTCCAAGGGAGTGACTAATGTTTTACAGAGGAAAGTCAAAGCTTTAGTGAAAACCCGGCTTGCTCTAGTTAGTAAGAACTCAGTGTAAATGTGAACTATAAATTTCTTTTGGGAAAAAGTTGCTTTTCCAACTTTTTTTTTTTTAAAACATTTTTAAATATTTGTCGTGGTAGGGGGTGACTCTTGCAAAGGAAAAACATGAAATTCCTTTAATAGAAACCAGATTATAATGTTAAGTGAGTCCAAGGTCAGAGACGCCAGGAATGTGGCAGCCTCATCCTTGACAGCGACCCCTGCTGGCCCCACTCACATACTTCATCCTCACCCCTTCAATTTTCTCAGGGGACCCTACCCTTTCCTCCTTAGTGCAGGTTTTGAAAGATAAGCTATTGGAATTTATAAAGTCAAAATATTTTTTAATGTAGGCTTGAATATTGGTATGCTAGAATTAAGGTTTAAATTAACAACTAATTAATGAAATGGGGAAAATGTACACTATAATGGATTTAAAATGTAGTAATTCTCCATTGTGTTTGGTAGAAATAACTAAGCCAATTATTAAAACAATCGTCCTTCAGTAGAGACTTTTTATTGTGAAATGTCCCTGACTTTCTACACTGACCACATAGAAGATTTATACTTTTTTTTTTGCATATAAACAATTGCTGACATCATAGGACACAGACACTTATTTGAAAGTTATCTAGAAAGAGTTATTAATGAAATCTACTACTTCAACAAAAGTTCGATATTTCAAACTCATAAATTTATGTGTGATTCCCCCAGGAGTGCTTCCCGCCATTGGAAGGCCACTTAAAACTCCAATTCACCTATTAGTGCAACAAAGTGAAAAATCTAATTTTGTTTACTGTGTATGGTTTATTTCATTTAATAAAATTAAGGTTCTATTATTTTCAGAGAGATATATCTGACTCTTCTTCTGAACAATGCCAGCTCTTATATTTTGCATAAACTTGTCACATTATCAATTCACTGCTTTTCATGAGTGAAGTTATGTAATATATGTTCCTGAGATATCGACATAAATTCTCTCAAAGAATTGAGAATGTCATAAAAATAATTCTACATGATTTTATTAATCTAGTATATTTGTTGAAAAAATACATTTACAATATTTATTCAGATGACTGAAGGTTTTCCACTCAGATGCACTATTGTAATCAAATTTACATTTAATTCCCCTCTTTTGGAAGATTGTTCTGCCTGTTCCCACCCCACCACCCCCAATGAACTTATAAGGTTTCTCGCACTTATAAATTTGATGGTAAACATTCTTAGACACAGCTCACTACCTTTTTCATAAAAGTTTCTCTTTATACATGGATATTAAACATGTATGTATGTACATATGAAGGACAAAAAGACAGCATAGGAGATGGCAGGAAACAAATTACTAATATACTACTAGGAAATGGAATACATAGAGGAAATCTACAGAGAAGAAAGCTAAAATACAATTGTTAATACCTACAGTCCACAAAAAGCAGGCTAACTTTTCTCTCTTCTTGGAGAAACTAACAACCAAAGTGAAATTATAGAGAGACAGAGAGCTGCAAGTCACCCTACCCAACAGCTAGGTTTTCTCTCAATCATGCAATGGTGAATCCACTAGTCAAAGACCTCCACTCAGCTACACAGAGCAAACTCTTTGGTTTTCCACTGTTCTTTTTCAAATATAATAAGTAGTTTGTAGAAAGTTTCCAGCATGCACCTCCTCAGGGTGCAAGGGGTTAAGTCTCAGCACTATGAAGTGATCAGCAGCCACTGCAGCAAGATCTTGATCCCCTGCAACGGAGCTAATCCACATGGCACAGCAGACCTTTCCTGCTTGCCCACTGCTCCCCTCAGCAGTGTATATCAGTCAACCCACCTGTTCTGTTCCGTACTCGGTCTCTGGTGAATCCTCTCACACTCACTCCCATCTTTGGCGTACACACCAGTTTTTGTATGCATAAATAAATGAATCTTTAAGAAAAAAAAAAGTTTCCAGCATGGATGATAACAAAACTAACATGTAACAAAAGACAGTGACCTCAGAAAACCAGAGAAAGTGTAGGGAAGAAACTGTAATTAAAACATTAGCATTGTACCCAAAAAATACAAGATAGTAAATCTCTGAAAGGAAATGAGAGTACCATTTAAAATAAAAAGAAACTTCAAACAAAAAATATAACAGACTATGTAGAAGATAAAGTTGGCATGTTCTCTCAGAAAGCACAACACAACAGAGAATTAAATAACTGGCAGTAATAGATCAAAAACTTAAAAGACCAATTTAGGAAACCAATGGATTTTAAAATAGTCAATCAAAATTGGTAACTGAATAATAGTTTCAGTCCTTCAAAATAAAAAAAAAAATTACAAATATTGTCAGAGAAAAGTATTGGATAATACCCTCCATCAAAATTAAGGCATATGCTAAGAAAGACGAGACATAAAACCATTCTCTCAGCAAAACATCGTTATAAATTTCTATTCCCTCCCAAGTTAAAAATATTTTACTGGGCCCTCCCTGGTGGCGCAGCAGTTTAAAGCACAGCACTAAGAAGCTAAAGCCACTTCTGCTGAGTTCCATCCCCGCCTGCCTCGGAGGGACCACATGGCGTGGCAGACCTCTCCTGACCCACCTGCTGCTCCCCTCAGCAGTGTACTTCATCCATCTGCCTGTTCTGCTCCCCTCTCTATCTTTGGTGAATCCTCTCACCCTCCACATCTCTGGCTTGTACCCCAGTTCCATATGAATAAATAAATAAATCTTAAAAAAAATATTTTATTGTGGGCCATCCCTGGTGGCGCAACGGGTTAAAGCACTGCACTAAGAGGCATGGACCACTTCCGAATGAGTTCGATCTCCGCCTGCTCTGAAGGAGATCCACATGGCGTGGGAGACCTCTCCTGACCCATCCGCTGCTCTTCTTAGCAGTGTGCTTCGTCAATCTGTCTCTGGTGAATCCTCTCACCCTCCACATCTCTGGCCTGTACCCCAATTCTGTATGAATAAATAAATCTTTAAAAAAATATTTTACTGTAATTTCAGAACAAAATAGTAGCTAGCAATTAAAAATTTGGCATGGAGTAAAATTGGTTTTCATTCCAATATGATTTTTTTTTTTACATAAAAGTCATCTTTTCCACATATAGGGAAAGCCTATCAGTCTAGTTTACATAGCTCCAAATATTTAGATTCTACTTGTTTCTGTCTGAGGTAAACACTGTATTTGTCATGTATGTCATTCCTGAATTCACAAACAGATTTTATAAGTATAGATATTCAAAATGCCCCATCTATAAAACTTAATCCTATACATGTGAATTTAGTTCAATATTTTTAAAGGATAAAAAGTTTGAAAAAATACATCACCTGATAAAAATCCTCCATTTAAAAATATATATGCCTCTCCTTATGTCTGAGTGGTAGTTGTTTATTGAGTGAATTTGCTGTGTATTGGAGAACATGGAAACGGAAACAGCTCTTATCAACAGTGATTATGCAAAGGTTCATTCATTCATTTCAAGTAGATATTTAGCGGCAATATAGTTTTGGTTTAACGATAGGTTCCATTTTGAATAATTTATTTCTTATTCACAAAATTCATTCTTACCCCCTCATAAACTGTAACTAAGACAGCACTATTTTTTTTTTTTATTCTGGCAACCATTCTAGCAATGTCCATGGGAGCTTTTGTGTTCTTCTATTTATGCTAGTTTACTGGTTTTTATTCAAAAGATCAATGGTTGACTGAAAGATTTAAAAACATATTTGGGAATATTAAGTGGAAAACCTTGTAATTTTTCTTAAAAAGAAAAATATCCTCAAAACATATTTAAAAAGTTAACTAGAAAACCCAATTCTTCAAATAAAGAAAGCAAACAAAACATGTATTTAACTCTTATTTTCCAAGAAAAAAAAATGCTAAAAGTACACAGATATAAAGATGAACTCATAGTTTAAATAAGCCAATAGTACCATGATGTTGTTTTCTAATCACAATCTCTAATGAAATCTGTGGAATGCTTTTTGATAAGTGGTTGATTCAGGAGTAAGTAAGGGAACATACAAGTGATTCTGGAACATCTTGCATTGACAGAAAACACGGAAATGTTCAATAAGGAATGGGAATGATTAGGAGTGACAGGATATATCAGCCAATGTCAAAGAGTTTCCTTAGGCCAAAGAGCAAAGGCTGGGGTGGGTTGGTAATGAGAAGAACATAGTAATGACAAAGAAGATTGTAACTCATATAATCAAATAAGTATTAATGAGTCCTCGCAAAGATTAAAAACAAAACACTGAAAAGAGAGGAAAGGAAATAGCTCTGACTTATAGAACAACTGAATTAATAAACATAGGAGAATTGAAGAAAAAAGAAATCATTTGAATAAGACACAATTAACTGTCTTGGAAAAAAAAATCTATGGACAGATGCTAAAATTAGTGGCCAACACTTTCAGAAGAAACATGATTTTTCCGTTACACCAAAGTATCTTCCCTAAGTTTTCATAAAGGAGAAAAATACAAACTTTACAATAAACAAAACTTACTTTCTTTACATTTTTAGTGTAAAACATATCAACATCAGTACTCCATAATCTTATACACTGAGAAAGGCAATTCTATACTATTCTCCATAAAGTTTGCAATTTCAACTCTAATGATGAGAAAATGTCAGATAAATCTATATTACGGTACTTTTGAGGAAATAACTGAATACTTTAAACTATAATTTAAAACTCATCGTCAGGAAAAATTAAAGAAAGACTGAAGAATTGCCTCAGACTGTTGCAGACTAAGGAGATATGACATTTAAGTGCTACATGAGGCTCTGGGTTGGATCCTGGAATGGAAATAAGGACACTTAGTAGAAAAAATGTATTGCCCTATATAACCTGTAGTTTAGTAACAGTGTATAAATAGTGTATAAATATAAAAATATAATTTTTATTTTTTGTTATGTAAATATTTAAGAGTAAGTGAAGGTATATATAGGGCATACATCTGTGCTAGTCTATCAGTTTTTTTTTTTTTTAGTCCAGATATTTAAAATATTCACAAATAAGTATATAGCAATAACAGAGAATGGGGAGCTTGTCAACACTAAAAATTTTTAATAAACTTCTGAAAGAGAAAAATGACTGGGTGTATTCTGGAAAGATGGTAGGAAGGGTAAAGGAGAGAGAGGGTAGGAAGGAGGGAGGCAGGCAGGCAGCTACATTTAATATACTCCTTTGGGAACTCAGCAGTGATGGGAGTAAAACTACTTAATTCAACTCATTAAAGAAGTAGTATGATAAAGGAAAAAGGACTCAAGACAAAGAAAGAAAGAAACATTAGTTGGTAAGATCAGGACTGTATCTCTCAACACCTTTTATTACTTTATTCTATGGCAGCAACCAGTGTTAATTCTAGACAGATCATTTAGTGACTCTTTCTTTAAAAAATGATGTATTTGGAGAAAAAACAGGAGTTCCTGTGTGGATACTATTGTCCTAAAATATGCTCTTCCTTATTTTGTCAGTGAGCCAGATTCAGACATCATGAGCCAACTTCTGGAATGCTAATCCCAAAATGAGGTTTGGTAGTTACACTCTATCCCTTATCAACTGACAAAGAGCTCCCCGTTGATACATTTATATGACCTCAAGGAGAAATGAACCAGTTAGTACCTTCAAAGAAGTCAGTGGAAAAACAGTATTTTTTTTTTTTTTCTTAATGACAGAATGAGACCCAACAGCATGACGGGGGAAAAGGAAACATAAAACAAACAACTCTGAACAAGACACAGTTCAGATAACAGAAACAATCTTAAAGAAATTCATTAAAATACTTTATTTTTAAGACAAAAATATGCTATTATAAAAGAACAAACAAGGAAGCACTTAGAGATAAAAATTGCATCAACAGAAAGTTTTGAAAAACACAAAGTTGAGGTAATCCTTGATGGAAGCAAATAAGTTAAATATACAGTGAAAAAAATATGAAACCTAAAGAATCAATGCAAAAGTCCTATAATTGAATAAGAGGATCTCTGAGAAAGCTGAGAAAAGAAGGGAGGGCATTTCCAACTAACAGAAGATAATTTTAGGAACTTAAAATAACTCCTCTACAAATTTGATAGGTTCAACCAGAATAAAGCTCTGCACATAAAATCATTTACTCAGGCATAATCTCAAAATTTCAAATCTCCAGGGATCCTTAAAAAAAGAAAAATGTCATCCTCAAAAGACATGGAAAATGAGATTGACATCAAAGTCCTAATCTGAAGGAAAATGATTTTTAAATTTTAAGTTTTTGAGCCATCACATATTAGAATTCAAGTATGTTATTTGAGCAAAAATACTTTAAGACATGTAAAGACTCAGTAATTTCTTTCTAGAATACCCATTAGAACAATTCACTTGAGGATATACTTATGCAAAGAAAGTAAGTAAACCCAAGAAATGAGAGGCAGAGGAGCAAAGCACTGGATCTATACAACTTAATGATAAAGTCAGTCCACTGTTGATTTGTGGCAGCATTTCACTGTTAGAAAATAAGTGATAGAAAAAATAGTACAGTAATGGCATAAATGTTTTTTTTTTCATCTTCACCTAATAATTGGGGATTCTGGAGTGATATTCTTGAAGAGCAACGCTTTTTCTTCTTCTTAGCATGTATGTCCTCTTTCCAGGTGATGCTCATGCTACAAAGAGTACAAAGCACTTACAAAAATAAAGATAAACAAAAATACCAGTACTACTACTAACAATAAAGACACAAGTCATGTGCCCAGATACTAAATACAGTAAGAACAAGAGAATCCCATTCTGATTTTCTTTCCATGAAGCTTGATTTTGATTCCGAATCCTGTCTGTATGAGATCTCAGAATTTTCTTCCTCTCTATTTAGTCTATAGCTAAATAATTGGTTACACTGACAGTGGGATATATGTTGTGTTTAGGTTGAACCACATCAGTGATTTCTCATGACTCATCTTGGTCCTTGCTAAATGTATAGAATACAATGTGACCCACTCATGTGGCTCAGCATAGGGAAGGCTTTAAGGAAAACAAGAGGCCTGGTTCCTCAACAATCACCTAAAATTTTCAAGCACTTCAAAGCATTTTAACCTATAGGGTTACTCAAAAATTACTGGAAAGAGAAAGCACAGAGTTCAGGCAGATGGACTACCAAGCACAAAGGAGACTTATGATGTCTTTAGAACATATGAAGCCTATAGTTTAGCAGTAGCAGCTATAGGCTTGGAAGTCCCAAGTCTTAACATACCTGAAACACAGGAGGGGATGGTGTCAGTGAGTGTTTCAAGGACTAAACTGTACTTTAGTATAAATGCATCACAAAGATCCACCATCCCTTTCTTCACGCAAGAAATCTTTACCAACCACATGTCAAGTGCCAGGCATTGTGTACCAGGATGACTAGCATTCAAAGGGCCCAATCTTTAACCTGTATGTAGCTTAAATTTCTAAAAGAAGTAAAATGGTATATAAAGAACCAAGGTGAAGAATAAAAGTCATGAGACATGATTCAGGTTTAGATATGGGTACACAAAGGGCTGTTTTGAGGTGATAACAGTGGTGCAGAGAAATGCACTGTATGGAGTGAGGAGGTAGGCCAAGCAAATTATGGGGGGAAGCACTATTCTGAAGGAATAGAAAATGCCAGAACATGAAGTAGGAAGGTCTTTGGTGTATTCAAGCCAACACAAAGAATTCTTAGTGGTTGATAAGAAGTGAATGAAAGAATATATGGTTGAAAGGGGGGCAAAAAAAAAATAGAATAAAGCAAGTTCATAAAAAGCCTCACAGGTCATTGCAACAACTGTGAATTTCAATGTGAACCAGAAGGGAAAAATGCAAAGTTTTGAGTAGGGTACAGACATGATCTGATTTATTTAATTTCTGTCCTCATCAATTAGCTAAGTATTTAAAAGTATCTTTTAGAATTAGGAAGCATTTTTGACCTGAGATAGAAGATTCTGATGCCTCTTATAATCTGTAATGGTAATTATGATCATGCAAATATGAAATATTGATGAAAATATAAGCCTGCATTTTAATTGCAGGACAACGTTTGAAAGCATCCAATTATAAAAAAAAAATGCACATTTTCATATGGCACAAAGACTTTTGTTTTTTGACATTTTTTTTTTTTTACCAAAACGAAAGTGCATTTCTAACCTGCACATTTCATTCCTCTGCACATGTTTGTCTATACAGATTAAGGGGAAAAATGTTCCTAGGTAAAACTTGTCTTAACAGTTCATGCTTGGACAAGTGGTGAAGGCAGGACATCAAAGAGCCACTGCTAAACAGATTTGAAGCAACAGTTGTAGCTGCTACTGCTTCAGAATGCCCCCAGCACCTTACCACTCCACCAGCACCTTTTGGGGAAGCAGCAAAGGAAGGGATATCATGGGGAACTGTGGAAGAGGCTTAGTGCCGCGAGCTCTGAGGACACCACACATAACTGATAGTCCACTATCTCCACAAGTTTTCACCTGATAATCCACTCTCTCCACAAGTTTTCACCTTAGTAAGTCCTGTTCTTAATTTCCACCTCACTCCTCCTCATACAACCAACATACACATGTGTACATGAATGTGCACACACACATACACACACACACAAACACTATCCTTTTACCACTCTTTTCTTTATTGTTTTTTCATCTTGGGGAACACTCCTATCTCTCTCTCTAAAATCAGTGTTCAACCTATAAGGACATTCTATGGTCTACACTTTCAAATTATATTAGAAACTTACCTTGTTACAGCGCCTTTGTCAGCACCCTGGTTTCTGCCAGCATCTCTTAAAGCCTGGAATATGACTCCAGTCTCCAGTCTCCTAAGTAGTAATTCTGTCACTCTCCTTACCTCTCTGCAATCTTTTTGAATGGCAGCCAGACTGACATTCTTAATGCTTAATTAGCATACTTAGTCCATTTTTTCCTCATGTTAGAAGTTTTTAAAATACCCTCATGTCTCCATATAATAATATGTATCTCTACACATAATAAGGTTGCCCAGCATCAATCTTACCACTGTCTGCTAGGATTCTATTCACAAATACAGCAGCCATACTCTGGCCATAAGGGTTTTACAGTGGCTATCCCCTTTGTTTGAGTGCTCTTTCCATTTGCCTAACTACTTCAACTTCTACAAATCTTAGTTCACCTGTTATCTTCTCAATAAGACCTTTATTTGATATCCTTTTCCACAACTATCCAAACTTTGTCCCTCCTAACTCATTTACTCCCCTCTTCTTACCTGCCAAACTGATGCATGATTTACTTATTATATTTATTGTTTATTATATGGCTTTCCCCACTAGATCAAGCTTCCCAAAGGAAGATACTGTTTACCTCTTTGTTAACAGCTGTTAGCAGGAACTTTCAACAGTGGCTAACACATTGTAGAGATAGTTGTTGAATGGAATGCTCAATGATAATCTCTCTGGTATTTTATGTTTCAGCTCAAGTTTTATTGGCCTTTCACTCTTCCTCAGCTTCAGCACATTTCACAACTATGTTTGAAATGCTTCATTTTAAAAGTTATTGAAATAACACTGGTTAATAACATTATATAGGTTTCAGGTGTACATCATTATAAACCAACATCTGTATATACATTATGTTCACTATTAAAAGGGAATTCCATTCTTCACCATCTAATCAACCCCTTCAATCTGATTAACAACAACCCCTCCCTAACTTTCGTTTCAATTAATCAGGGAGAGAAAGAGGGAGAGAACAATTAAACATAAAAGGTATCTAATTTGAAAATGAAGAAAAAATATTGTTTTACAAGTGACATGATAGTAAGCAGAGAATTGTGGAGTCCAGTAAATATGTTAGAATTAAAAAAAAATTAAGTGGCAAATTAAGTGGCAAACTACAAAGTTGATACACAAATGTCTGCTGCATCTCTGTGCAAATGATGAACTTACAGAAAGAAAACCCCTACAACTGCACCAAAAGGAATATCTAATAATACATTTAATCAAAAAAGTGAAAAATCTGACCTATAAGATACTAATGAAAAAATAAATAAATAAAAGGTTCAGAAAAAGTAAAAGTGTTTCATGTTCCTGACTGGAAGAATTAACTTTGATAAATGATTAAATAACTTAAAGCAATACACAGATTCAATGTAATCCCTGTGAAAACACCAGTTGCACTTTTCACAAAAAGAGAGAGACTGAATATATAATCGATGCATTTATTTGGAACAACAAAAGTCCCCAAAATAACCAAACAATCCTGAAGGGGGAGAAGGGAATGGAGGTGTCATGGACTGTACTTTTATACTACAAAGTTATACTAATCAAAACAGCATGGTACAGGATGAAAAACAGTCACAGGTCAGTGAAACAGACTTGAGAACCCAGATATATCACCACATGTTTATTGATAAGTAATTTACAACAAAGGAGCAAAAAGCACATCCAGATCAAGGAAATTCTCTTCTAAAAATGAAGTTGAGAAAGCTGGTCTGTCATATGGAAAAGAATGAAAATCGAAAACTAGTTGCTACCTAACACTAAACATAAAAAAGAAATTAACACTGATTAAAGATTTGAATGCAAGATCCTAGGCTATAAAAAATAGAGAAAAATATATGAAATATTATACTACACATCAGTCTTTGAAATGATTCTTTTGGGGAAAAGCCATTTTTCTTCCAAATTTCTAGTGTCACTACATTATATATGAGCTTTTTCTTTGAGTGCAAAAATCAGATAATTCTACCTTCCTTATGGCCAAAACATAACTCTCCAGCCACAAAACTGAATAATGATAATTGCAAGAAAATTTAAAAATTGTAAATCATTTTTAATATAGAAATTATACCAACAAAGAAATGGAGATATCAATATTCACAACTCCGGAAGGTGTAGCATATATATGTGGTTTCTACTTCTTTATATAATACTTTGTTTATCTTCATCTGTATTTAAAAGTATTTCACACCTCCATAATTCAGCTCAATAGGAATTCTCATTTACCTTGACCAATTTTATGTTCATTGATTTAAATGTGTTTCTCAGTGTCTACTTTTTTATATTTGTACAAATTAAGTATTAAAATAAGAAGTATGCCAGCACAGAGGGCACTACTATTTTCTAACCATATTGCTTGATGAGTGTTGGCACATTAAATGAAACAGGGAGAGAAGAAGAAATTTTTGAAAGACTTCTCCAAAACCATTAAAAAAAAGAACTAAATTCTCCAATGCTTTCTCTGGGTGTTATCTTGAAATTAACTTCCCTGGCTTTAATGTGTAATTGTAGTGGAGTAGAAAAGTCGATGGAACATAACATAAGCACTATACCTAATTCTATAATCCCAGTAAATTATTTTTTTTTGAAACTATTAGTTTCCCCAACTATAAAATGAGAAGATTCACTTAAGTGGCTTCTAAAGTTATTGGCAGCTCTCACACTGTGTAAATTTTATATGTCACAATTACTACTTCAAAGTAATAGATTTTCTTCCTTTCTTAAGTTCTTTGTCTTGCATTTGATAAGAAAAAAACATTGCCTTGGTGGACAGGGTTGGGAGATCTTGCTGGGGGTGGTCAAAGATACAAACTTCTATTTACAGGATAAGTAAGTTCTGAGAATATAACATACGACATGATGACTACAGTCAATAAAATTGTGTTGTGTATCACAGTTGCTAAGAGGGTAGTTCTTTAAATTCTTCATTCCAATGGTATAAATGTTAACCATGTAAGGTGATGAATAGTAAGTTACTGCGGTAATCATTTAGCAATGTATCAGTATCATCAAGTCATTATGACGTACATACACCCTAAGCTTCAACAGAGTGATATGTCAACTATAACTTGCTAAAATGTTGGAAAATAAAGCCATTGTCTGAAGCTGAACATCATTTTTACTCAGAATCTTTCTTAATACTTATGATTGACATGTATCCTTTCAGGTCAGTTTTTAAGTACATCTTTTCTTTGATGACTCCAGAGTTGGTAGCAAACTATTTCACTCCAAGAAAAAAGTATTATTTCTATTCCTAGAGCAGAATTACCACTTTTAATAAGAATGTTGCTCTAATATGATTTAGTTTATTTATATAAAAATGATATATTCCACATATATGTAGATATATAGTAATTTGTTTAAAAAACCCATAATAAGAATAAGAAATATGAAATACCTTTTAAAGGCAGTAAGATCATTTTATATGACTTAAATGTGTGATGATATATCATAGTACCATATAATATATTCTAAATAGGTATATGTTTCTAATTAATAAATCTGTATGTATAGTCTATCTAATAGTGTGTGTATATATATTCTTAGTTTGGAAAATTTATTCATTTCAATAGTTTTAAATATGACATTTTAAACATTTGCTTTATTACATTAAAATGCCAAAGCTAATTTTAGAACTCTATTATTGAAAAGAAGGGACTTTCCTTGGTCAAGATGTGTCATATAGCAAGTAATAGTTGTGACTAACGCAGAGACATTACTCAAAGTATCTTTGAAAACACTGGAGAAAAATCTTTCTCAACAGTTGTTCTTCTAAGCTTTGGAACATTGTTAGTGTCATACTATTCCATTTGTCTTATTAACATAGTTGATACATTCTCTCTGTGTACAATGTTGCTGTAATTTCCTATGAGAAAATTCCACATACAAGCATAGAAAACTTGGCAAAATTTTAAGATTGCTAGCCTATCAAAATTGATAAAACGATTCTGAGCTAATTAACATATATATAAACACAGTGGTAACATAACATAGTTTTCTTTTGTTGAATTCTATATTGAAATTTAGAAAAAAATTAAGCTGGAATTAGGACAATGAGTTTAGTTTCTAGAAGTCATTTGTTAGTACTGAAATATTATTGAAATGAACAACCTTTTGTTTTGAAATATAGAGCAAAAGGTATTTATGTTTATATATGTCCCCTTCTAGACATTACTTGATGAAAGTATAGAAATATCATGTTTTTTATGCCAAAAGTGGCTATCAATCAGAAATAGAGATATTCAAGAAATATTTAATTATGATTCCAAATATGGCCCACTACCTTGCAGATGATCAAATACCTTTATTTTCAAAAGCATTACTAAATCAGTTTCTCCTAGTGTGCAAAAGCTAAGACTAGACAGAAACAGTTGCTCTGCCACTATCCAATTAAAAAAGGACTGAGTTGTAGGTAACCAATGCTGAGCTAAAATAAAGACAGGATCTTCTCCAATGTAACCATTAGAACTATTGATTCTATCTGAAGGCCTTCAAAATTGTTTGTGCTTTATAGTAGAATCTATTTCTCTTATGACTACAGTGAGTTGCTACAGCGAAGTTAGTTCTAAAGTTTGACTTCCAGTTCTAACTTCTCTCACACCCACCATATTGTTCCTGCTTCCATTACTTCCTCTTTCCCTCCCTTCTTTTATTTTCTTTCCCTTATTTCTTTTTAATTTTCTTCTTCAGGCCAACTTTTCTTAAAGAATATTAAAAAAAATTGGAAAAAAATTCACACAATTATTTCAGTTACATTTTCTTAGTTGCAGATGAACTGGAAAAGAGTAAAACAAGTAGATTCAAATAGGAATGTACTCCACACGATTTGGGCAAGAGAGAAGGGCAAGCTCCTGCAACGACTCTTCCAAATATTAGTTTATTTTCATTTCTATAGCAACCTAGTGGTCGTAAAACACTGCTATAAATGAGTGGAAAATAGAACACAAATGACAGTAAAATGTTCTTATAACTCAAATAACAGAATTGTTTAGAAAATTTGAAACGGCTGATTTTTTGTTTTGTTTTGTTTTTTGTTTAAGGGGCTCATAGCTGAAAAAAAAATGTCTACCTAAGTCAATAGTAAATTTCCCTTCCAGAGGGAGGTAAGATGCTTGTGACACATGCACCTTGGAAATGTAATTATGTGCCCATTTCTTGTTATTACTTTCTTGATCCAAAAAAATCCCTAAAGAGATTTTACTACCATCAAATCAGTCATAGGGATTTCCCTGCTTTCAGTGGGGTGCAATGTAGAGCTTAGTACACATATTGCATTTCCCATCACCCAATGAGCACAGAATATTCTTTTTGTAAAGTTTCAAATGGGCCTCTCTTTGGTCTTTGCACAAGTGATTGCATTCCATAAAATATTATTGCATAAAGCCAAAGGACCCTTGCTAAAAATTAAATTCTGCATTCCAATAAAATTCAATGTAGAATATATGTACTTTAAAGAGAATACTAGCCTTTATATTTCTTCTCAAAAGAAGAGAAGATGGAGCTTTGCAGGCATAAAAAGAAGGAAAAATAAAGGTCAAACTTTACTGTAAGTAAATGTTCTGTGGTTTATAGAATTCACAAAACAAATTACAGCATGACATCCTTTTCAAGGAACTGTTTGTGTCTTTGGAAAAAGTGTGTATTATTTTTGGTGAACTCTACCTTTTGATGTGGCCTTTCAGAGGGAGGCAGCATCATCAAGATATTTTTTTCTCTTAATTGCGTAACAATATGAGATGTACAAGACAAAAGGCAAACTCATTTAGAAATTTAAATCCCTGAGGCATCATCAGAAAGAAACTGAGAAAGAAAAACTTGGGAACACTGAAAGGAGCACAGAAGAACAGAGGAGGAGATCAATCCAATTTAAAGGAGTTTTAATTTTCTCCATATCTAAAATGACGGGAAAGTAGGATTAATCCTGAAAATATCTATCTCATTTATGTTAGGCAAGTAAATTATTTTCTAGCAACAAAAATTAACTTATGAATAATTCAGACAATGAATTATGTGGCATGCATGGAGTTAGACAGTTTGCATATTATTACTGCTATAATACCAGGAGCATACCTTAAATTAACCACCCATTTTATAGATCATTAAATTGAGATTCAACAAAGTTAAAAAAAAAAAAACAACTTCTGTCAATTTTATTAAGTGACTGGCAGAAATTGGGATTAAAATCCTTCTCAATCTGAATCCAAAGACCACTTACTAAGAAGTCTGAAAAATGTCATTGCCTTTTACATACATTATTAAATGAAAAACTAATGATTTCAAAGACCATAAATCTAGGAAGAAGCAAAGGCCTGTCATTTACATAAAACTAATATATTTCTGTGATTTAGGAAGGAAGCCAAGTATGCTACTCTCTACTTTACAGGAGATGGTAGAAATGAAAACTGGTTGTGAGAATTTATCGAGTAGTAGCATATTTCAAAACACAATTGCAATCACAACATTCATTTCACTTGTAAGTGTGAACTTACTATGGTTGCTTGACAGAGCAATTGATAATTACTGTTTTATATTTTACAACAAAAATGTAACACCCCACAAATAGTTTAATAAGACTAGGGGCTTTCAGTTGGATTATCATGAAAATAATTTAAATTTACATGCAAACATTCCAGATACGAAAGGAAAAAACTGAAGTGATCATTCTTTACTTGCTATCCAGATAGTTAACTGGATAGTTTTTGTGTATAGAGTCAGCTGGCTATTTTCATTGTTTACAGTAAGATGTTAGGGAGGCATACATGTTTTGCAATGGGGATTCAATGATATTCTAAATGAGCCACTGAAAACATTACAGACCAAAGATTACAAAGGAAAAATGCTTGAAGACTCATCTTTTATGCATGGATATCTGCTGTATACGCAAATAATCCCTCTGAATCATTGGTAGAGCAGTTCTAAGCCCTTGTCAAAAAGATTTAAGCCTTTAAAAAAATTTCCATGTAGCATATCCTATAAATATTTTCAAATTGTTTGTGTATGTCACATTCCCATCTGAAAAAAAAAATCCTGAAGCTGACTTTGACAAGGATGTCTTCATTCATTTGTTCATTCACCCATCAAACATTCACTGAGCATCTAAATTAAATCTCTTTTCCATGTATTAAATATCATACTTTTAAGACAACTTCATGTAGTTAAGGAGCTCAGATGGCATGTGTGAACTGACCTGTAAACAAATTTCTCCCAGTTTAAAGAGATTCATTAATACATAGATTTTCTTCTCTCACTCCAAAAGGATAAATACCCTAAGAAACATAACAAAGCATGTAGGCACGGAAAAGGAGTTATTAATTGTTCCTAGGCAAGACAATAATGAAAAGATTTTATAGATACAAATGATTTGTGTTGGATACTTAAAAGTGGCTCAGTGGTTTTCCAAAATCCCCAAACCATCACACATATACTAAAACATAAATTTCATAAAATAAGACTGACATACACTTGTATTTTCTATTATATTCACTTCCATTCCAAAAATGTCACTCTTGGCCCACTATGTTGATTTCAAAACTTTTAATGAGCTGCAACTCATAGTTTTAAAAATAATAGGAAATGGGGCCTCTCTGGTAGCACAAGGAATTAAGTCTCAGCATTATGAAGCTATCAGTAGCTACTACAGCATGAGTTCTATCCCCAGCCAGAAAGGTAACCCACATGGCACAGCAGAAATCTATCTAGCCTGCTTCACCCCTCAGCAGTATATTTTAGCACATCTGCCTGGTCTGTTCCCCAGTCTGTCTCTGGTAAATTCTCTTACCCACTGCATCTCTGGCCTGCACCGCAGCTATTTTTTTTTTTTTTTAAAGATTTACTTATTTATTCATGCTTACAGAACTGGGATACAAGCCAGAGGTGTGGTGGGTGAGAGGACTCACCAGAGACAGAGTGGGTAACAGAACAGGCAGATGTACTGAGATACGCTGCTGAGAGGAACAGCAGGCAGGTCAGGAGAGTTCTGCCACGCCATGTGGGTCAGCTCCCTGGACTGGATGCTACAGTGGTTTTAGAGAGCTTCATAATGCAGTGCTTTAACCCAATGAGTACCAGGGAGAGCCCCACCCCAGCTCTTTTAAATAAATCTTTAAAAAAAAAGTAATGGGAAAGATGGGCACATATCACAGTATAGTTAAGGCCATTTATGACAAACAAACCTGAAGCTAACATTTTCAATGGTAAAAAAGTGAAAACTTTACCAGTAGTAGCTCAAAAATAAGGATACCCACTTACGTAGTACTGTTCACAGAGTATTGGAAGTTCTAGCTAGAGCAATTAGGCAAGTGAAAAAAATAAAATGATTCAAATTGAGAAAGAAGTAATGTACAAAGAAAACTGAACACACACACAAAAAAATGTAATAGGAACAATAATTGGTATATAAAGCATCAAGTTATAAAATCAATTTACAAAAATTAGTTTCATTTCTAAATGCAAAGGGCTAGACAGAATAGAAAGAAAAAAATCCTATTTATACAAACACCAGCAACAAAGGGGAAGTACCTAGGACTTGGAAGAAGATGAAGGACCTGAGCAATCGGAATTTTAAGACATTGTTAAAAGAAATAGAAGAAAACAGGAAGAAATGGAAAGATGCCACCTTCTTATATCTGGAAGAATTAACTGTGAAAATGGACATTTTACTTAAAGGCAAACAGATTCATTGTATTACATATCAATTTTTTTCAGTGGCGTTCTTCAAACATATGGAACAACCATTACAGAAATTCATAGAAACCACAAAAGAACCAAAATATTATAAGCAATTCTCTCCCAAAAATATTGGTGGTATCACTCTCTCAGATTTCGGACCACACTACAAAATTACTCTAGTCAGAATGATAGTAGTATTAGGATAAAAAAAACACACAGATTAATGTAATATAATCGAAAGACTGTAAATAAACCTACACTTACATGCACAATAAATATGAGACAAAAAAAAAAAAAAAAACAGAGCACATAATACATAATGGAGAAAGGAAATTAGTTTTCCCAGCGCCATTTCTGAAGATAAACTCATACTGACATATTTTGGAAGTCATTTGGAATATAGCCTATAGTCAACCAAGCTTATCGATTGAAATGATCAAAACAACAAATGAATTCTAATTTTCAGCATTATTGTTGGGAATGATGCTGATTTTCTGACTGATTCAGCATTAGATTAAGAAAACAAAACAAAAACACAGAGATTCATTTGCCTGAACCTATGAAGCATCACGTTTCAGGAACAAATTAAGATAGCATTTTCTTTTCAAAATAATTAAAAAAAAAAAATGAGTAGGGGTCCTCCCTGGTGGTGCAACAGGTCAAAGCACAGCACTAAGAAGCTAAAACCACTTCCGTATGAGTTCGATCCCCGCCTGCCCCAGAGGTGAACCACATGGTGCTGCAGACCTCTCCTGACCTGCCCGCTGCTGCCCTTAGCAGTGTACCTCAATGAACTACCTGTTCTGCTCCCTACTGTCTCTGGGGAATCCTCTCACCGCCCCTGCACCTCAGGCCTATACCCCAGCTCTGTATGTATTTATATGCATAAATAAGTAAATCTTAAAAAAAAAAATGAGTAGGATTTAGTTTAACTAACCTCTACTCCAAAGATACAATAGATATTGACCTGTGTGCAGTGTAAACATCAGTTCTGCCAATGCGGTCTGTACTGAATTCTTCTTAGACATTTACCCTGGTGCAGGTACAAGGTATTAAAGTAAAAGGTTTTAATACTACCATTATTTTGCTCCTCACGTTTTTCTGCATGAAGTAAGGAAGACAGCAGTGAACAGGAATAAAACAAGGAATGTTTCCATTAATGCAAAGATCTCTTGATACTATAGTGCCTGGGAAACAGAGACTAAGCCAGTAGAAGACTCAGTTACTGTTTGATTAGACAGCTTGACCTGGATTTGGCTAAGGATTCCCTCCCCCACATTTCTTCCCTGCCCTCCCTTCTGACCTATACAAGGGAAACATTAACCGACAGAATGGCAAGCAAAAAAAAGTAAAGGGCTAGCAACCACAGCCTAATTAAATTTAACATATTAAGAAGTGGTGAAACCACAGGCAGCTGAAAAGCAGTGCTCAAGTTCAGCATGGCGACCATTTACAAACACAGTGGGTGTGATGAAATATGAACAGTATCTGCAGAGATCCAACAGGAAAGAAGGGCTTATGAGGAAGGCTGAAGACACTTGATCTCTCTCAATGAGAGGATGAGACCAGAGCCTTGACAATGGGACAGGTTAAAGTATTATTGTAAGTGTTTTCTCTAGAGAGAGAAAAGGTGTATTTCTATCAGGTTCACAGAGAACAGTCACAAATCAGTCAAGATTTCAAACTCCTTTCTCTATAATATGGTAATGCTGAGTCAAGATAGATCTTTCGTGGATGTACATTTAGGAAAAAAATAAAGTAGATAGTCTAATTTAAAGAGCCCTGGGTTCTAAATCAGACCATCTGAGTTTAAAACCAAAGTTTGCCATTCACTGATGATGTGAGGGAGGAACATGCTTTTTACTTCTCTGGCTTGAAGTCTCTGCTTTTGGAGAGATAAGTGTGATGGGGGGGGGGGTCGTTTCAAGGATCCCTGCTAGCTAATTCCATCAATCTCTGAAATCTAACATCCATCACGCTAGCAGTCAATTACATTAGTTTTATTATATTATAAAAGTACACTTTCAAACTTCTGTGATATTCAAAATATTTAAGCATCACAAGACCTGACCAACTTGTATAAATATTGACTGTGTTGTCTTATTTTTTTAGGGTGGGGGCTAAATACACTACAAAATTCACAGACCACAAAATACCATAATGTCAATGACCGTAATGAAATCTCATTTTTTTTAAGATTTATTTATTTATGCATACAGAACTGGGGTACAGGCCAGAGGTACAGGGGTGGGGAGAGGATTCACCAAGGTAGAGAGAGGTGAGCAGAACAGGCAGATCAATGAGTACACTGCTGAGGGGAGTAGTGGGCAGTTCAGGAGAGGTCTGCCGCGCCATGTGGTCACCTCTGGGGCAGATGTCGAACTCATGCTTAAGTGGCTTTAGCTTCTTAGTGCTGTGCTTTAACCCACTGAGAGGACCGAAATCTCATTTTTATACATTATGGCACAATTAGAAAATAGCATTTACTAATTTTTTATTTCCTCATTGTAGTGATTCCTTACTTCGTGATTTTTAGCAATTATCTAATTTGATTATTTGTTCCTTTATTAGATTTTTTATGTATTTTTTCCACTAATATTTTTGGCATACCACACTTAAGCCTTGGTATTGTGTTCACCTCCCTTTGTCGCTTGACTTTTAATCATTCACTCTCAGTAACTGCTATACCTTTTTTACCCACAAACCTTCCCTTCTCTGATTCCCTTTTCTAATTGATAAGGCTCATGATGTGTCATAGACTTATTTTCTATGCTGTAAGATACAAATAATAGCCTCTGTGCTCATTAAAATACCATCAGTATCATCATAACCACCATTACTTCCATAGGTCCTATAAGACTATAACTTAATATCTACATCTAAGATATCAAATATAAAAAAAAATAATTTTTGAGTTGCCAGTGTTTGGCAGTGTAATGATATACCAGAGGTCACATAGAGTTAACCTTTCTCAGGAAAGGTATTATAAAAGTTCTAAAAGAGAGCTATACAGGGATATACCATCCAAGCCCAGTGCCCTATAAAGGACAAGTCTTTGGGTTTTCACCCCCACACACAATTACAAGACCACTTAGGTTCAGGGAACAACATCAACCAGGTTCACTGAACAAACAGGGGAAACAAAGAATTTCTACGCTTGATCTTAGCCAAAAGGCTAAGAAGCGATGAAACACAGAATTTCTAAGGCTGCAAGTAACCAGCTGTCTCATCCTTGACAGGGCTCACAGTGTCCACAGTCCTAAACAAAAAGCTGCCCATCCATGATGGAACTATCCTGCCAGTGAGGGCCTGGAGTTCATGGCACACTGGGAAGCAGTGGGCCAAGATCCAACTCACCTCAGCTGGAGGTGCTCACAGGTGGGGCCATTGAGAGGACGCCACTTCAGCCAGCAGCAACAGTCTGAAGTCACAATGGACAGCAGTCACTGGATCAGAGTGCAGCATGGAAAGGCAGTGCTGGATGATTAGGAGTGGTTAATAACTCTTAGAAGCTACCCAGACACAGAGTGCCGGTCAGCAGTCAGCAACACTGATCAGTAGTTTGTCACCACAGGTCACTGGAATTACAGCTCTTTGTGAGGTGTTGGCCTACACCGGCATCAAATAGTTTGTTGAGACATCAAGCCAGGGCCCTCTGATGCTCCTTCCAGACCATGTCCTAAGTAGAGTCAGAGGATGGCATCCTTTTTTTTGCAAACCTTTTTGGCTTCACTGCAAAGCTTTTCAGTTTCTCTTTTTCAGAGGTCAGCTGCTAGATACTTTCTTCTCTGGAGGTCAGGAACCAAGTTAGGGAGAATCTGAGAGTCCCAAGCTGGTGGTGCCTGCCTTGCCTTATATGCTCTTTCTAAGATGCCCCACCTACAAGTCTGATTGAGCCTTTTTCAATTCTAAGACAGATGGGACCAGTTAGGCCCAGTCAGATCGTAGCTTGCACCTGATTGGTCCATTCTACAATCCAGGCACCAAATCCATGGACCTCTCTACTGCCTGCAGCTGGAGGTAGCCACTGCCTCAATGCTGATCCGCGGGGCCTCATCCTTCTCCCTGCAGCCCTGAACCAGGGGCTGCATAACCTGTGGCAGCATGGTAGAGGAACCACTGCCCTCTGCCGTCACTGCTGATGTCTGCTTCCAGCCTGAGCCTCAGGGGAGGCACTGTTGGTGGGCAGTAAAATGCCCCCCACCTGCTGCTGCTTGCATTGCCCAAAAGCAGCTTCTGTGGCCAAGCACTGGAAGTGGGGGTGGGGAGGTGTCTCCAGTTTCAATTCTTTTTTATTTATTTTTTTCCTTGTCATACATTTTGATATTTAGCTGCCAACTGACTTGCCTGCCAAATACAAATAGCTATAGCATATTAGGTGAAGTTCTATACAGATCTAGTAAAATCTGCTCACAAAGCAGTCGACAAAAAGATATTAAAACACAATTGTTATTGTTTTACTTTCTTAAGTCAAAAAAGTCCTAAAAAACAGATGACTGTTACCAGTACTAGTGTAACTAAGAGTATGTCAATGTACTCTTAGCAAATAAACTTTTTCTTTGGCTAATTCTACTTTTTCTAAATGTCATATCAGCTGGATAAATTAGAATTCAATCAGCAGCTAAGATAACCAGACCTGTAAATTATTCTTTATCTAATTATTTTCAGATAAGTAACTTATGAGAAAAATCCCTAATAACTGACTTTTAAAAAATCTATTCCTTTTACTATTTTAATTTCCATGGAATCTAATTGCACAATTATGATGTATAGAGGCAAATGCACCTTGGTGAAATCTAAGAGAAAAAAAAAATCTCTCTATAGTTTTTCTGAAGTCTATTAAAATGACTTTATATTAATGAAAACAGTTAGACATTCCAACCTAAACTCTAAACTATAACGCTTTCAAATAGATTATGGTAAAGATGACAGATAATTTCCAATGAAGTGGTAAAGAGGCCTATTAGATTTATAAAGATATTCTGAATATATTTTGTAAACCATGATTTGAGGATCACATTTTCAGAAGTCAGGCAAAAGAATATTCTAACTCACAGAATAAATTACCTTTGAATTGATGCTCATTGTCGAATCTTAATGGTAGTTCAGAACTTTCAGAGTTGGTAAAAAAAAAAAACAAAAAAACCCAAACTCATTTTTTTTCCCTAATGGATTTAACCCTACCCAAGGTCACCTACAAATTTATTCTGGAATGTATTGAAGTCTTCCATTTGTTTTAATAAATATAATCATACAAAAGTCCTGGACATATTTATTTAATATTTTTTAAAGGAGTCTAGGATGTCAAGGGTATTTTCTCTGTTTCATTTCATTAACATAAATCACTCTGGTTAAGATGAAACACCCTACATGTGAACCGCATTAAAGCAACTCTACCCCTTAGGAGGAAAGTCGGAGCCAGGCTGGCTCAGGGCCTGGCCTCAGTGCAGATTTTGTACATGTTCACAAACAGGTGCAGACTCTTCACACCGAAACTTATAGAAAAGTGTGTACTCCCCACGTGAACACTGGTGGCTCTCCCCAAATCCCACTCCAGTTTGTTTTGTTTGAAATGACTTCAATATTTTCCTATGATGAATATTCTATGTTTATTTTAAATTTTACCTTAACGTAGACTATAAAGGGACAGGGACAATCCTTTACTTTGATCTTCTTGGCATGTGCCTTAGGATGAAAAATGTATCTCTGTTACATTTTTATGTCAAGCCCATTCTCTATCAGTTCAGTTTTCCTCAGAATCGCCATTGCTAATAAATACCTCTACAGCCACTACCAGCTAGCATCCTAGCCTTTATGTAAGGTTCATACATGATATAGGGTCCATTTTTTCACCCCAAATAATGGCTTAGTGTTAGTGTTGCTTGAAGGACACATTTCCCATAAAGCCAATGAGGCTTGATTTTAAGAATCATGACTCCCATGGATCCTTTCCAAAACCCTGTTGCTATTATTAAAATCTTTTCTTAGCATTATTTCCCAGAAAGAGAATCACCATAATAGCCTAGGACTGAGACCCAAAAGTAGAGTATTCCCCTGAGTAGGATAGGTACTGACATTGTGTGAAATCACCCTTCTCTGAAAGCTTGCAGAAGAGGGCATCTATAGATAAGGCTGGCTTAGATCTCTGTCTTTCATATTTTTTCCTATTGCTAAATCAATATTTCATGCTGTGTTCATGATCTAATCATTTCATACTAATTTTTGCTCCAAACCAGGACTGTAAACTGCAGGGAGACTTCTGGATACTTCTGTAGTTTCTTCCACTGCAACTAGCTCACAGTTGAACCCACAATCCATTGTAACAGTTGAAACCACAGTATGTCAGTTACTTTTAAGGCAATTTTATGCACATTCATACTCATAAAAGATGCCTAAAGCACCTCAACTCAGAGGTTGAACTGAGACACTGATCAGAAGTTAGAACAGAGCTGTGTCATTTGACCACCCCTAAGCAGCCATGTCAAGAGAACTTTATCTGGGAACAAGCTTCCAATAAACCTCAGTTTCTCTGGTATTTCCCCCACAGGCATGTACCTGCCTAGCAGAAAGGAAGAAGGTATTGCTATATGACTGGTCCTGTATTCTCAAAGGCGAAGAAAATCTAATGAATCTAAGCAATTAAGAAACAACTCTGAACTGATGTTTTCATAAAAAAAAAAGAAAATGGAAAATGGTTTGCTTTCTTATATGTATTTCAAAAAAACAAAACTATAGACATTTGATGTTAATAACATTTTAAATTGATTGGGTGATGTAATATAAATCAATATATTAACTAATACCATTTCATTAAGCACACATCATATAAATCCAGGTCTTACCCTTTCACTTCCACTTTTTGAAAATTAAAACTGTAGTTTAATTGGAAGCCAAACATAGGATGATAATGACAAAGAAAAGATAATAAAGGAAACGACCAAAGAGCAGGTAGATACTGTAATCCTGACCCCCCCCCCGCCACGTAGCAATTCAGTAACAAGGTCATGCCACTCACTGCTAGGCAAACTCTAACACAAAAACCATAACAAATGGTTTATTGTCATTTCATTTCTAAACTTTTTCATGATTGCTTTGGAGAGACACTGAGTTTCCCATTTTGAACGAATGGTAAGGGAACACCCAAGCTTTTATCTAGCCCTGACACTAATTTCCATTGCAATCTCAGTATTTTGTCCAATTCATAAGGATATTTGAGGGCAAACGTTACACTAGATGAAGAGTTTTTGAACTTTGGGAAAATATACATGGCTTTGTTATGTTCACCCAAGGAAGAATGGATTGACAGTTCATGTAAAGGAGCAATTCTGTAGGTTTATTCTAAAGAATTCCTCCCTCAGCTGTCATTTTGGGGAAGAGAATTGTCACATTTCTGTCTCTCCCAGAACAAGAAGTACAAGAGTCCATATGACATGGAACATTATACATTCCAGCCACATCATGATTCCCAAGTATACCCCCTACTCCACATGATGGAGTTAGAATCAATTTAGTTAAGGAAGAATTCATTCTTTTGTGTTATTCAAATGTTTATTTTTTTTAATCTAGTATAAATGTCATAAAGACTGTGTGTCAACATGTTATCTCATGACTTCTTATTTGAGATACATATATATATGTATTTGCTTATTCATGCTTTTATTTAGGCTCCCCTCCCCTCACTATATAATCCAACCTTCATGGACATCCCAAAGACACAGGTCCTTAAACATACAACAAAGTGAAAGAGTACTTCAAGTAAGTAAGGACTTTGGCTGATACATTGCTTTGACAGCTAAAATATTGTAGAATGAGTATGTCATAGCTATAGTTTAATGAATTTCAGAAGATCCATACATTTAGAAATACTATCTTTAGGAACAAAGTGACATTGCCATATCACAAAACCCATTGGTTCTAGTCCCAAAGTCACTTTGTTTTTAAACCAGGGTAAGATATATTTTCACACTTACTATCTTACTTTAGGGTGTGTCTTATCATTATGAAGAATATTTACCCCATTGGAATTTAGCCATTATTGACACAAAGAAAGCAAACTTATTTCCTTTTTTTGTTCCTCAGCATAACAGTCTTGAATAAGTTCTTAAATCTTGTAAATTCATAAATGGATTTACCCATAAAACCAATTACATGTTCGCACTGCAATTAGTTGCTAATTTTAAGAGTTAAAAAAACAAACCCATGTTTTTATGTGTCATATCTGATCTAAAATAAGTTTGGGAGATATGTGCACTTATTTAAGCTGAAACAAAATATACACAGTGACTGTAAAATATCTCCAATTTGCTATAATTTTGAATGGCAGTAACTTTACCCTAAGAAAATTGACTGGATGATTTAATAGTGATATCAAAGGAACCTGACCCTTTTTTCCCTCTTTTGTTGATTTTTTGTTTCTCCTTTCTTTCTTTGTCTTTATGACTGTGTTCTCTAAAAACCATGGAGATGCAGCCAATGAGGAAAGGAGAAGACTATAGAATACGGGTCACCAAGTGCTCTATTTATGTCATAATAAAACATTAAAATATTATATAAATGTTTCATGCAAAATTTAATGCACATATTTTTACTGTGAAAATCTTAAGGGTAGATTTATTTTATTTTATGTTATGTTTATTTAGTTAATTATAAAGTATCTAAAATAACCATTAATTAATTTGCAAAGATTTGTATCAAGATTTTCCATGTTTTGTGGATGTTAGTTTCCACATTTTATACTTTTTGCTAGGGTGTGGGGAATTTCATTATCAAGTAATGTAAGAAAATAATGCACTAAATGATTTCAGATAAATTTCCATACTACTAAAGTTCTTAGTTCTTTTGCAAATTACTTTTTTCCAGGAGATTATTCAACATTATTGACTACTGAGAACGTTATTGACTACTGAGAAATCTTACTCGCTAGTGTTGAGCAGCAATAGTTTGGGAATACTTCCATTGATAGCTCAAATTAAGAACCATTAAAATAATGGATTATCTGATTTCCCAAAGATCTTCATAGTGTTATCTTACTCGGCTCAGGCTGCCAAACAAAATATTATACATTAGGTGACTTAAACAATATAAATTAATTTTTGCCAAATTCTGAAATTTGGCAGCCAAAGATCAGGGTGCAAAGATGGTCAGATGGTGAGGGTTCCCTTCTGGATTTGGGTGCTTGTACGCACCCATCCCAGGTGCACGCTAGCAGGTAAAGAGGGGAAGAGACAAAGGCGGAGTGAGGGAGGTAGAGAATGCACTTGGCGACTCTTTTTATAAGGACACTAATCTCATCAAACCAGGTTCTGCCTCCATGACCTCATAGGACCCTAAGTACTTCCTAAAGGCACATCTCTTCATACTATCACATTACGAGTTAAAGCTTCATCATATAAATTTTGTGGAAGTACAAATCGTCAGCCATTCCGCAACTGTGCTTAATGAATATATTATATTCATATACGCATATATAATACACCCACATATATATGTACATATGTAACTCACACATGCATATATGCACAGAATTACACAAGCATTCTAAGATAGTCTTTCTTCAGGGCTGAACTGACAACATGGTCATCACTGAAGAATGTTTGAAAAGGGCTGCCTTAGTTTTCCTTAGGAAAGGTTGAAGAGTGGAAACTTAGTTTTGTCTTTTCAATACAAATCTCCCTGGGTTCTCAGTGTGGTTATTTGGGCCCAGATTCATCATTTTTATGGGGAGTTAGTGCCCAGTGGTTCAGCCTGTGAGTAGTAGTCAGAAAGAAGTACTGGATGCATGGTCAGTAAGATCAAGCGTGAAATTAAAACACATTAGTGTCAAGTTTACTTAAATAATGCAAAAATAATTAGCTTTTTATTTCATAAAAAGCCAAATCAGATGATATCTCTCATGACTTTCCTACCTACAAGGTTATATATAGGGCAGGAAATAGACCCAGACTCCATGTCCCTTGGCTCATAGCATGACCAGATCTCCTTGTCTGAGGTCTAAAGGTTGAATAATTAATTCATTAAGATGCATAATCCATCTTTCCCAATTGGACCAAAAGAGGGGCAGCAAGCAAGCTTAAGCAGGATAAATCCTCAGTGACACTCTAGCTAACCCTTAAGCAGGACACTTCCTCATTTTTGCTCCTTGCCTTTTGACTGGATTGGGAGCACTTCTGTGTAACTTCTTTGTGAGAGTTCTCGAAGTTAGCATTTAATTTTGGAGAATCTCCAGAGGGGCCTTTATTCCTCAAGGTGTCAGGACAACTCACACCACAGGAAGGTTCCTCACTTGTTTCCACTTCAAAGGGGCATTTATAATAATCCTCCTTATTACTGGATCCAAGCAGACCTTTCTGGTGTGATGATTAATTGGGAGGCGTTATTATATTTTTTTCTTTTTCAGTATATCATGTACAATCATTTCAGTCCCTGAAAAATAAATGTTCTCTCTGCAAAAAACAGGCACAAACAAAAATGTTTTGAAAAGTAATCACTTGTTTAAAAAATGGAAATTGGGCTTCTGTGTTGTAAGGAATGTATGTGCATAATGGTGAAATTCAACACTGGTAAATGATCTGACTACCTCAAAGTGAAGTTTTTGCCTTCCTACAGTGGCCTTTAACCCTGCCCTTTCCTCCAATCTGAGAAGAGCTGATGTTGATGGAACATATAATGGCCCCTTTCCTGTGTAGTAAAGTCAGCAATAAAGCTTAGTAATTAAGGGTACCAGGGAGGCCCAGCCCAGCAGGCTAGTGGTGTGGCGAACACTTTTAGAACTTCAAACAATATCAAAGTCACTGAGAAACGGGCCTAGCTCAGTTCTGGTTTGAATTAAGCCTCACTTCCACACGCACTTTTCAAATCCAAGCTCAAACAAGAAAGCCAAGGCCTTCTGGATTTCATTAGAGCCAATTATCTTATCTGTTTCATCTCAGGCCTGACCCTAAGGCTGGCAAACTGCTATTCAGTGCATTTGTGTGGTTGTTTGAGAAAGCCTCCAGTCAGCCAATGGCCCGAGGACCTGCTAATTAAAACACCGTTGCCCCCCTGCCTCTAGTGATTAAATATTTTCAAGCTTTTGTAAATAATTTTTCCATTCTTTGCCCCAAGCCTCAAAGGTCCAATACATGCAGTAATTTATTTAGTTTGTTAGAGAATACTGTTGGAAATAGGGTCATAATGGAACCTTTGGAAACTTTTATACATCTTCGTACTTCTGAAAGTGACAGTTTATAAACCAACCAAATGTGTATACTGTTTCTGATGTAATTATGGCCTAATGGCCTTTCTCCTTTTGAAGTGATATAGTGTATAACAGGCTTACATTTTGTCAATAATCATATTTCCTTAAATGTCAATGTGATATCTAGCATCGGAATTTAATGAGATCATTTAAGTCTTAGAAATTGTATCAAAGTATATTGCCTTCTAGCTTTTTGCCTGAAGGTGGGCTACAGTTGCTAAGATTAACTTGAGAGATGACAATTCAAATTTTAGCTTGTTCTTTTTGGTAAGGATCTGCTAAATAAAATTATGAATACTTTTCAGTGCCAAATACTAAGAAACTGGTGAGTGACAAAGTGATATGATGAAGCCAGTTCAAAAAGACAATGTTCTCAGAGAAGAATATTTACATTTAAAATAATTGCATTAAAGACTTTTCCCTGACCAAATATATATTCACAGTGATCTGATAATCTCAGAATGATACTTATCTTGCAACTGGATTTGGGGAAGGATACAACCTTAAGAACTTTCTTTGTAGCTCTGCCATATACGTGGGTTTGTAAACACCCAGGGAACCCATCTCAGCCTTCCTAACACATGCACTTCCGCCTCCCACTCTCCTGGGCTTGGGAAGGCCACGTGCACCAAAGTGCATACAACTCCACACTAGTTCTTCATGGGCAAAACACAGACAGAATGATCTGTGCTCTGGGCACAACCATAAGACTTAGAGCACTTCTGGCCAATCCAGTCATGTTTTATTATAAGAAAATAAAACCCAGGGTTTTGTTTGTTGTTGTTGTTATTCTTTTTGAAGTATTACAAGGAAAACTATCAGCAGGCTCATTAGCTGCATCCAGTGTTCACTAATGTACCTATGAAAAAGAACTATGGGACCGAACAACTCTGCTTCTGTTGTTCTTAAAATGACACTTTGGTCTTATCCTAAATAATAGGCTTTTAATAAAAACATCCACCAAGAGTAAACAATTAAACAATACATAAAGCACCAGGGGGCAACCTCGTGGTTCAGTTACAGTCTGGAGCCATTCCAAAGGGGACCATGTGGGTATTTTACAAGGAACAATGCATTTCTCCAAAGTTATTATTAAACGACAAAATTTTCATTTGGGTCTCATAAGGTCTTCAAATTTGTACAAAATTTCATGCTCAGTTCTGACAACAGGATGATCCCTTTACATTCTGATTTATTCAAAAGCATGGTTAGAAAACTGTCAAACACCATATATTAAACATTTTATGTGTGTGCAAAATATGCACATACATAATAGCAATGATATGTGTGTGTGTGTGTGTGTGTGTGTATTTACTGGAATTTTAAAAGACAGGCAAAAATATTAATATAACCTTTTTTCTTTTTGAAAAATTGACACAAGCAAGTTAACAGGCCAGTATGAATTTTCTTTCATATATTTCTCATTTGGATCCTACATAGGATCATTTGATTTTTTTTTTTTTTTTGTACATACATAACTGGGGTAAGGCCAGAGGCTCAGAGGTGGTGAGAGGCTTCACCAGAGACAGAGAGGGGAGCAGAACAGGCAGATCAACGAAGTACACTGTTGAGGGGAGCAGCGGGTGGGTCAGGAGAGGTCTGCAGCACCATGTGGTTCACCTGTGGGGCAGGCGGGGATTGAACTCATGTGGAAGTGATTTTAGCTTCTTAGTGCTGTGCTTTAACCGCTGCGCCACCAGGGAGGGCCAGGATCATTTGATTTTTTACCAGTAGTCACATCTCCAGAAAAAGCAAATGGAATAAAACAAAACAAAACAAAACAAAACAAAACAACAACCAAAAAAAAACTACTAACTTCAGCTATTGAATAATTTATAATTTAATCATGTGATCTTTTTAAAGGTAATAAAATATGTCAGTAGTTTATATCTATCCATGTCTTTTTCACCTGCCATGGCACTTAATGTGATTAAATATATCAGAAAGACATCACTAAATAATTCCCATAAATAGTATTTTTAGTTTAGAATTCCTAGAACACAAATGAGAATTAATAGTATCAGAACCTTGTACAAGAGAGAGGACAAAGCTAAAGTCAGAGGCCCTGGTACCAACTTTGAAATATAAAAGACTTTTTCTGAAATTGAAAGCACAGAAGATCAACTGACTGAGTTTTCTTTGGGCTGAAAAAACCTCCAAATTATAAATCTGTGCTGACTCCTTGACATTATTTTTCTTTTGAGCACTGAGTAAAAATATTCACTTGATTCTGAAATTCAGTTTATTTCAGTAACTTTAATATTGCTTCAGTTTCAAGATTATGGACCAATAAAAGTGCACATCCTAGGGGAAACATTTTTTTTTTCTTTCAAGTACAATATGAATCTTTCTTAATAGATAAAATAATTTGTAGAGACTACTTTTTTTTACCTTATTTGGGAGTACAGGGTTCCTAACTTAAGATACAGGTGGATTTAAAATTCTGTGAAATTTGAAAGGTGAATCCATCACCCATCTCTCTGCCTCTCTCATCTACACTTTAAATTGAGAAATATAAATTGAGAACTATAATGGTGATAATGTTATTTTGCTAAGTTTTCTAATTAGAAGTCATACAGTTAGTAAGTCCAATGCCCTCCCTATGGCTTTGCAACAGCCAGGATAGTGGCGCCCACAAGAAAGATACACAGATCCATAACAGTTACAGGGATAAGCCCTCACCACTTTCAAAGAGAACCAGAGGTGTTTAAATGGCTGCATAAATAGGAACGAATGCTCGAAATCATGCAAAGACTTGACCTGATATACCACCCACTTACTGAAAAGTATTATCACTCTATTTTCACTTTTCTCCTGCATTACCAATATGAGCAATAATCACACTGCCACTGTGGTTACACATCCTAACAAGACACTTCGAACCGCCATCCAAGCCCCAGTCAGTTATTTGGTTATGTGCAGACTATAGAGCCATGTCTTCTGAGGTGGAAAGTCCAATCCCTCTTAATTACAAAGCTGAAATCTACCCCACCCCAATCTCCACCCCAAGAAACATGGGGGCCAAATGCAACATATACAATTAATAAGCACACTTGCTTGTCCTTACTAGGAAACAGTAAAATCTTCCCCTGAAATGCCTATGAATATCCTTAGGAATAAGCATAACTCCAGTCCCCCCAAAACAAACAAACAAACAAAAAAACCCCTCTTTTAGAAGTTGTGAAGTCCAATCCAATAAACTTCTTTCAGCTCAAAGTGGTGCTTTTGTGTTGCAACTGGCATATACAACAAAGACCACTGGGGTTATGCCTGGTTATAGGATCACTCTGAAAGTCCTGCTCATCAGAAGATAGTGTAGACTTCAGCTCAGCAGCTCAGAAATAATATAGGAACATATTTTTTTGTTGTTGAATAGACATTTGCCAAATTTGATCTCTTTCTGCAAATATTCCTAAGTAAATTATTAATGAACCATTATATTTATCTAGTTTACAAAAAAGGGTTATTCATTTATATTTATGCTACGCTAAGACAAAAAGTATCCTTTTCCATGTTACTTGTAATCTCAATAAATCTAGTTACAGAAAACTTAACGTGTGGAATCACAGAAATG
>NW_004567106.1:21423225-21425402 GCF_000260355.1 Condylura cristata | reverse complement strand
AAACTGTACAATGCTGTGCAAATTGCTGGGCATTTTCTAAGTCAGAGTAGGAAAATATCTTAAAAGTTTTACAGATGATCTGACCTTCAAAAATAATAAGTTGTAGCATTTGAACTATTTTAAATAGTTCTTCAAAGTAGATAGTATAACTCATTTCCAAAACTTCAAGTATTTCAAGATACTTCCTGGACTTCTACCTGAGTTATACTGTCTAATAATATCATATCTCTTTGATGCTCAGCACAAAAATGAAGTTTGCACATTTCCCAAGGAAGACAGGTGTGCATAAGATCAATTTACTTCCAGGGTCAAAGAGCAGAAATTCTAAGGGTATCTAGAGACATGCACCTATAGAAATTGTGATTTTTTGATGAAAATTGGTACAATATGTTGCACAGATGAAAGAGGAAAAAATGTTCTTAAAGTATCCTTATTCCTGAAACAGAAGAACAGAAAGAGCTGACAATTTTCTAAAATTTACTCCTATGGATCTTTTTCTTCTGACCTGTTCTGATAAAACATTTTGAAACATCTGTACATTCTGAATTTAAAAAATACAATCCGAACGATGAATAAAATTGTACATCAAATCAGCAGTCAATTTCTATGTATTTTCTTCACCAAAATGAAAAATTAATAGATGAACATGATTTTCTTTGTTCCCAAGATTGATTGACACGTTTGGATTTGAAGTCCACATCTTCTTCACTAGCCAAGTCCTTCAGAAAGAGAAAATGTGGGCTTGATTTGTGAGCAATGATAAATAGTCTGGGAAAGATGGTAGTAGGGCCAATTTGATATATACAGTATTTCATATTGGCAAATTGTTTCAAGAAATTCCACCTTCTTTCCCAAATGTCTTCAACATCCTGGGAAAATACATACTATCATGAGCACAATATATTTGCTTGTCACTAACAATTGAGAAGCTATTTAAAGACTGGGAAGCATCAAGCACAGCTTTTATAGACAAAGTAAGACTCCAAGTCATTTTTGCACTATTGAGTATGATTTTTAGATGACAACAAATCATTTTTTTATTTCAAAATTGGATCCAAAAGTTCATTTATCACTATATGTTCTACTATATATTAATTTGGTATTTCTTAAGTTCAATTACAAACCCTTGCCAAAAAATGTACATATTTATACATAAGAAGAAAATACTTATTTTAACAAATAAGGAAAAATATCCTATTGTAAATAGTATGGTTATAGAAAAGAAAAATAATAATAGGGATTTCACTTAGAATGCCGACTAATGGGAAAGCACAGGATGAGTGGAATGGAATTATTATATAGTCCAAGGATGGTGAAAATCCAAGGAGTTATATTTCAGTTTTAATACTATATGACCAATTTAGAAGCCCACAATTAATTTTAGATAGACTAGAATGTATTTGTAAAGGATTTATCACTATATTATTGCTTTTTCACACCCTTCTCTTGATAAACTAATGGAACTTTGGTGTATAGATTTAGGACACAGGAGTCCTGACTGCACCACATACTTGCTGCCACGAAGGTCCAGACGGCATAGAAAATATGGCAACTGAGAATAGATACATTATCTCGTCAGGTTTCAAGCCATATTTTAGTATTGAAGGGTTTAAAATATATTTATATCATTCAAGTAAAGAGGTATGAATTAAAGAAAGGAGAAATGAATAGAGCCTGTTTGTATTGGTCGGTCTCAAATATCTCAATTACTATGTAGCAAAAATACTACATTTTAAACATTCTGGTTGCTTTATGGTCAAATTATTTTAACAAGGCTATATTTGCAAACACAAAGTGTTCTTATTAAATAGATATACTTCATAAGTAAATGAAAAGAAAAAATATATAGTTTACAATAAAAATAAACAAAATTGGGCCCTCCCTGGTGGTGCAGCGGGTTAAAGCACAGCCCTAAGAAGCATAAGCCATTTCTGCATGAGTTCGATCCCCACCTGCCCCAGAGGTGACCACATGGCGTGACAGACCTCTCCTGACCCGCCCGCTGCTCCCCTCAGCAGTGTACTTGAAATAAATTTCTAGTTTACAACCAAAAATTGCATTTTATGGCCCTCCCTGGTGGCACAGCGGGTTAAAGCACAGCACTAAGAAGCATAAGCCATTTCTGCATGAGTTCGATTCCCGCCTGCCCCGGAGGTGACCACATGGCGTGGAAGACC